>NC_051401.1:6725443-6737943 GCF_015228065.2 Penaeus monodon
ACAACCTTTATTTATTCCACATCTCGGAACTGCATCAATCTATCTCGCACAAACGCGTCGTAACGTGTAGAAGTCACGCGCTCCATGACGTAACGGAGAACGGAATCCTCTGTGGGTATACATCGTGCAGCTCTTTTGGTGGATTGAAAATGTGAAGGTATTGCGTTATCCTTTTATAAATATTAATGGCGAATGAGCAGTGATTTGGGATGTAGAGTTATGATCCTCCCGTCGCTGAGAACTTTATTTTAAATCATCTTATCTCTTCTTGGGGGGGAGGGGGCAATACCCAAACTCATCATTAGCTGCATTTTTGTCAGCAAATTCCAGCTAATGTAAACACTGTTTTCGGGAGAGAGAGAGAGAGAGAGAGAGAGAGAGAGAGAGAGAGAGAGAGAGAGAGAGTGTGTGTGTGTGTTGTGTGTGTGTGTGTGTGTGTGTGTGTGTGTGTGTGTGTGTGTGTGTGTGTGTGTGATAAGGGGACTGCGAAGGCTAACACGAAACGATCCGCAGTGTCTATCCGAAGTCTATCTACGGCCCCTAGACCCGACGTCGCGGCCTATCGAGAGACCTTCGCCCATCATTTTCCCCTTCCGCATTTCCCCATCGCCCGGGGTCTTCGCCGGCACTTTCGGGCTTTTAATGACCCCTCCTCTCCCCCCCTCCCCCTCCCCTCGTAGTCACATCCCTCCCCCTCCTCCTCCTCCCATCGTAGTTCCTTTCCCCCGCCCTCTCCCCCTCCCCACCCCCTCCCCTCCCCTCGCAGTCACCCTCCCTCTTCCCCTCCCCTCGTAGTCACCTTCCCCTCCCCCTCCCCCGCCCCCTCCCCCGCCCCTACGTAGTCCCCGGGCGGGATTAGGACGACGGAGGGGGGGGGAGAGAGGGAGGGAGGGGCGAAGAGTGATGAGTAAAGAGGTTATACCGGCAGTAAAGGATCAGGGAGCAATTAAAAAGTCGAAGGGACGTGAGAGGTGGGGTGTTAATTAGGCCATAAAGGTTTTAGACCCTCGTACGTAAGGACGGACGGACGCATCGTCATAGATATCTTCCCGCAGCACACCACGCGCACTTGTATACATGTATAGATACGTACATGTACATATCCATGTCCGCATTTACACGCACATGCACACACTCACACAAACACACGCACGCACGCACGCACGCACGCACGCACACCACCGGGGCACCGTGCTCTGGCATTTTAATTGGCCGCCATCATACCCACGTCCGAGCAGGTAATTAGGTTATTAGCGGCGTCGAACACAGATGACCGTTGTGATAACAAGGGCGAGCGGGAAGGCTAACGAGACGAGTCAGTGAACCAAGCAATCAAGCAGACAAGCAAGCGAGCAGGCAAGCATTCAGTTAGTCAATCAAGCAAAACAAACAAGCATACAAGCAATCTAGCTAAACAAACAAGCAGGCAAACCAAGCATACAATCAGTCAGGCAAAATGAACCAGCAGACAATTGGTCAATCAAGCAAAACCAACAAGCAGACAGTCAATCAAGCAAAACAAACAAGCAGGCAGACAAACCAAAACAAACAAGCAGGCAGACAACAAAACAACCAGACAAACAACAAAACAAGCAGGCAGACAATCAACAAAACCAAAACAAACCATCAGACAGACAATCGCCAAAACAAAAAAAACCAGGGGGAAAAAAGCCTTCACCCCCAAACCGAATCAACCCCCCGCTGTCCGCCCGGGCCCTTACGATCGGCCCATCGTCGTCGGCAGAGATACAATCAGTCAATCAGTCTGGGCCGTCGAACAAGGCGTCGCATGACTGGCGCTTCGGGGAAGGGAGTTTGGAAAAAAAAAAGTTCGGAGTTGGTGTCGTTAAGAGGAAGGGGGGGGAGGGGGGTTGGTGTAGTTAGGGGGGGAGGGGGGATTGAATGTAACTGAGAGGAAAGGGGGGGGAGTTGATGTAGTTTGGGGGGAAAAGGGGGGATTGATGTAGTTAGGGGGAGGGGGGGGTTTGGGGTACTGGGGGGGGGGGTGTAGTTAAGGAAGGGGGTTTTGTGTAGCTGAGAGGAGGGTTTGGGGAATTGATTTCCAGCAGGGGGGGGGGGGGGAAAAGGGGGGAATTGTCCCAAAGGGGGAGGGTGGGAATTGCGAAACCCGCAAGGGGGGGGGGGGGGGGGAATTCTCTCCCACTGGGAGGGGGGGGGGGAAAATTAAACTCTACCCCAAGGGGAGGGGGGTGTAAATGCTGTAGCCAAGGGGGGGGGGGGGTGTAAATGCTTACCCAGGGGAGGGGGGGTTTTGAAAATTTCCCTGAAACCCAAGGGGGGGGGGGTGAAAAGGGCGTACCCAAAGGGGAGGGGGGGGTGTAATGCTTTTACCAAAGGGGGGGGGGGGTGAAAAATCCCTGAAAACCCAAAGGGGGAGGGGGGGACTACGAGGCTACCAAAATCCGCCCTGTTTTGGCGGGTGACACCGGGACCCCAAAGAGATAAAAAAGGGACAGTAACGAATGATAAAAGCGGCGAGAACGCGATAAATTTTGGGGCGAAAATGGAATTCGGAAAAAAATAAAAAAAAAGACTGTCAGAATAGACAACAAAGTCGAAATGAAAAAAGATAAAAAACGGGGCAAAATCCCAGAGGAAAAGGGCGGGCGGGCGAAAAACCCCTCGTTATGGGACCCTGAAAAACAAATCCCTCGGAGAGGAGCCGGGGCGGCCCTGGGCGCGGGGGGAAGGGGGGAAGGGAGAGGGAGGGAAAGGGAAAGGGAGGGGGGGGGAAAGGAAAGGGAAGGGGGGGGAAAAAGGGGAGAGGAGGGAGAAGGGAGTTTAAAAAGAGAGAGGGAGAGAGGGGAGAAAAAGAGGGAGAGAAAAAAAAAGAGGGAGAGAGAAAAAAAAAGAGGGAGAGAGAGAGAAAGAGAGAGAGAGAGAAAAGAGAGAGAAAGAGAGAAGAGGGAGAGAAGGGGGAAAAGGAGAGAGGGGCAGGGGCAGAGGAAAGGGGCCAAGGGGAAAAGCGAAGGTTTAAAGCCCTCACGACGAGGGCGAAAACGGCGGTGGGCGTAGGGGTGGAGAGGGGGGGAGGGAAGGAGGACAGGGTGGGCGGCCGCTGTGGAATTCGTCGAAAGATGGGCCTTCAACTTCGATGTTTCTCTCTCTCTCTCTCTTTCTCTCTCTCCTCTTTTCTCTCTCTCTCTCTCTTTTTCCCCTCTCTCTTCCTCTCTCTCTCCCCTGTTTATTTTCGTCACTGGGAAAATAACACGGGTTAGGGTAGGTCTGTTTGCTGTTTTATTCTTTATATATTTATCTATTTGATTTTAAATTTGGTTATTGTTTTATTTTTATGCAGGGCTTGTTTCTAGATTTTTTTTTTCTTTTGATTTTGTTTAATCAAATGTATTTTTTTTATAAATTGAAAATTTTTTTTAAAAATCTATTTTTTAAAATTTTTTTTTCCCGGGTTTTTTTTTTTTTTCCTTATTTTTTTCCCTTTCCATGCCATTTATCTCTGCATAATCTGTTGAAAATCCCAAACAACATACAACGTAGGTCTCCCCTGCTCAAGGGTCGGCGCGGACGATACCATGCAGAGAAGTAAAATTTGAAAGGGCGTGTGTCCCCGGACCATTGCCCCTGTTTTTTATACCCCCCCCCCCCCCCCCCCCCCCCCCCCCCCCTTTAACCCCCCCCCCCTTCCCCCCCTTTTCCCTCCCCCCTTTTTTCCCCCCCCTTTGTTTTTTAACCCCTTTTCCCCGCTCCCCCCCTCTCTCTCTCTCTCTCTCTCTCCCCTTCTCTCTCTCCCCTCTCTCTCTCCCCTTCTCTCCCTCTCCCCCTCTCTCTCTCTTTTTCTCTCTCTCTCTCTCTCTCTCTCCCCTCTCTCTCTCTATCTCTCTCTCTCCTTTTCCTCTCTCTCCTCTCCCTCCCCTCCCTCCCTTCCTCCCCTTCCCCCCTCTCTCTCTCTCTCTCGTCTTTTTCTTTCTTTCTCTCGCCCTCCCTTCATCCCTCTTCTCTCTCTTTTTCTCCCCTCTCTTCTCTCCTCTCCTTTCCCCCCCTCCCTCCCCCCTCCCCCCCCCCCCCCCTCCTCCCCGCCCCCCCCTTCCCTCTCCTCCCACCTTTCCTCCCCCCTTCCCTTTTCCCCCCTCCCCCCCTTTCTCCCCCTCCCCCCCTCTTTCCCCCCCCCCCCCTCCTCCCCCCTTCCTCCTGTCCTCCCCCTCATCTCGATCGATTTAACTCCCTATTTTTGTTGTTTTTATTTTTCTTCTGTTCCCGAAGGTGAGACAGAAAAGTGAGAGGGAGAAGAGAGAGCGAGAATGAGAGTTAAAGAGGAAATATGAGAGAAAAAAAGGAGAAGAAAAGGTGAGAGATATGAGGGAAGAGAGGAAAGGAGAGTAGAGAGTGAAAGAGAAAAGAAAAAGAGGTAAAATAAAAAAAACCCTGAGAAGAAAAACCCCAAGATAAAAGAGAGAAGGAGAGGAAGAGAGAGAGGAGAGAAGAGGAGAGAGATGAGAGAGAGGAGAGAGAGAGAGAGAGAGAAGGCGGCCCCCGTAAAGGTTTTAGCCCAGGGCCCCTTGGCGCAGTCACTTGCTCCCCCGAAATTTCGGAGTGCGGTAAAGTCGGCATGCGGGGCAGGGGCCCGGGGGGGGGGGGAGGGTGCCAGGGGAGGGGGGGGAAGAAAACAGCTAAAATAAGGGTTAAAAGGCTTTTTTCCTTTTTATTCCCAATATTGAGGACGGAAAAGAAAAGGATATTTATTTAAATTGTTTTTATATTATTATTATATCCCCTTCTTTTCTTCTCTGCTTATCATTCTCCCCTGATCAAATTCGTTCTCGCCTCAAATTTCCCTTTGTCTTCGGATTACACGCTCGCAATCGCCTTTGATTTACGATTGGTCGGCGTTCGATTCATCCTTGCTTGATTAAACACTAGGCTTTCATATAACCTTATTTTCCCCCCATCTCCTCCCCCTTTTTCTCTCTCTCTCTCTTTTTTCCTTTTTCTCTCTCTCTCTCTCTGTCTCTCTCTCTCCTCCCCTTCTCTCTCTCTCTCTCTCTCTCTCTCTCTCCCTCCCTCCCTCCCCCCTCCCCCCCCCCTCCCCCCCCCTCTCTCTTCTCTCTTCTCTCCCCCTTCTCTTCCTTTTCTCCCTCTCTTCTCTCTCTTCCCCTCTCTCTCTCTCTCTCTCTCTCTCTCTCTCCCCTTTCCCTTTCCCTTTCCCTTTCCCTTTCCCTTTCCCCTTTTCCTTATCCTTCTTTTTTCCCCTCCATTTTTTGGGCCATTCTTCTAACGCTTGTTTTATCCTTCCCCCGCCCTTTTCCCTCCCCCCTTTACTTTTTCTCTCTTGTATTTCCCCCTTTCCCCTTTTTCCCCCTTCTTTCCCTTCCCCCCCCCTTTCCCCACTTAACCTCTCCCCCCTCGCCTAACGTCTTCCCCCCCCCCTCCTTGTCTTACATCCCCCCCCTTTCACTTGCTTACCATCCCCCTCTCCCCGCCTTCACCCCCCCCCTGCTCCTCCCCCTATCTCCTACCCCCCCCCTTACCTTCGCCCTTAGTGATAACAAATTACCCAGTGAGATGTGAGTAATTTGTCTCTGATTTATGGGTCGGATATTATTTGTAAGTGCGGCGAGGGTCTCTCTCTCTCTCTCTCTCTCTCCTTTTCCCTCTCCCCTTTCCTTCTCTCCCCTCTTCTCTCTCTCTCTCTCTTCTCCCCCTTCTCTCTCTCTCTTTTTCCCTCTTTCTCTTTCTTTTTGTGTGACACAGCAGAGACGAGTGACGAAAAAAGATAAAAAATTTAACGAAAAAAAGGGGAACTGATGGAAAACCCTGAAAAAATTTAAAATCGTCTAAAAGAGAAAAAAAAAAAAAAAATGGGAAGGGAAAAGGAAAAAACAGGTACCAAAGCTAAAGAAAAAAAATCAGGCAAATGGGGGAAAGAAGAGAAAAAAAGGAAGAAAGCGAGAGGGGGGAAAACCGGGTGTTTTCGGAAAGGGGTTGTCTATGAATAATTAGTGTTTGTTTGTCCTATTTGCTCTCCTGGGCCGCCCACAGTGATAAACAATTAATTATAATGACCATCCGGGCAAGCGTCACACCTGCGCTCTGCAACGTGGATAGTGACGATGATTGTGCAGCGGTGGTTCGGGCGATGGTTCGTGTTGATAGGTTTTGATGATAGATGGTGATGGTCCGGTTGAGGCGGTTTTTTATGATGATGTGATGATTTATTTATGATGATGGTGATGGGTGGGTGATGTGAGGGTGATGTGAGATGATGATGATGATGATGATATGATGATGATGATGATTTATGAAAGATGGGTGATGAGGGGGAGGAGGAGGAGGGGGATGGGGAAGGGGGGGGGGGGGGGGGAGGAGGAAAAAAAGAAAAAAAAAAAAAAAAAAACAAAGAAGGGGAATAATTATAATAAGAAAAATAATAAGACGAAGACGAAGACGACGAAGAAGGCGGAAGATAAATGTTAATTTTTTTTTCCGACGCGACGTAAAAATTTTTTACTTTTGTTTTTTTTTTTTTTTAAAATTTTTTTTGTGTGGTGTGTGTGTGTGTGTTGTGTGTGTGTGGGGTGTGTTGGGGGTGTGTGGGGGTGTGTGTGGTGTGTGTTTGTTTTGTGTGTGTGTGTGTTTTGTGTTGCGTGTGTGTGGGGTGGGGTGTGTGGTGTTTTTGTGTTTTGTGTTTTGTGTGTGTTGGGGTGTGTGTTTGGGGTTCGTTGAGCGTACAGATTTTGGTTTTGCCCTCCCCCTTCGTTTTCGGCTTTGGGAGTTATTGCAAATTATATTGCAGGTTGTATGACGAAAGCTGCAGTGTTGCATGCGTGTAATTTATTGGCGGAGGCGCTCGCAATGCGGAGTTAAGCGAATCACGGTGAAGTTGGAGCGATGGAGCAGAGATGAAAATGACGGACGGAATTGAGAAAAAAACCCCAAAAAAAAAAAAAATTTTTGGGATTTTACCCAGTGTTTAATTCTCTTGATTTTCCCGCTTTTTTTATTTTTAGTATTTTATTTTTTTTTTTTATTATTTTTTTTTTTTTTTTCTTGTTGGTCAGAATAAAATTTGAATGTTTTTAATTGTTTTTATGTCCCCTTTTTTTTCTTTTTTCCTCCTCCCCCCTCCTCCTCCTCCTCCTCCCCCCTCCTCCTCCCCTTCCTCCCCCTCCTCTCTCTCTTCTCTCTCTTTCTTCTCTCTCCCCTCTTTTCTCTTCCTCTCCCCTCTCTCTTCTCTCTCTCGGCTCTCTCTCTCTCCTCTCCTCTTTTCCCCCTCTCTCTCCCCCCCTTCTCCCTTCTCCCATCCTTCATATTGGTTTCTCCTTCCTAGGAATTGTCTCCCCTTACCCCCCCCCCCCGCTTGCCCCTCTCAATCCTTCCTTCTCCGAAAATAGAAGTTGAAGTCATCTCGAGACCATTGACTTCAAGACACGTCCTCCTCGCATCCCATTCTTGGATGTCGTCCCCTCCTCCCTTTCCTCCTCCTCCTTTTCTTCTTCTTCTTCTTTTTTTTCCTTTTTTTTTTCCCCTCTTTTCCCCCCTCTATTTCCCCCTCCTCCCCCCTCCCCCCTCCTCCTCTTCCTCCTCTATTCTCCTTCATCTCTTCCCTCTCTTCCTCCTCCATCCTCCGTCATCTCCTTCTCCTCCTCTTCTTCCTCTTTCTTTTTTCATATCATTCCATCGACTTTTCCTCTTCTTTTCCTCTTTCTTTTTTTTGTCTCCCTTTTCTTCCTCTCCCCCTACTACTGCTTCTCTTTTTTTTCATTCTCCTATTCCTATTCCTCCTCCTCTCCCTATTCTATTCTTCTTCCTATTCTTCTTCCTCTTCCTCCACCTCCTTCCCCCCCCTCCCATCCCCCCTTCCTCCCCCCCCCCCACCCCCCTTTCCCCCTTCCCCATCCTCCTCACCTTAAATCCCTCCCGGGCCCCCCCACGCCTTTTTCCCCTTTCCTCCCTCTCCTCCTCATCCCCCCGTTCCCCCTATCCCCCCTTTCCCCCTCTTCCCCTTCTCCCCCCCCTCATTTTTCCTCTCCCGCCCTCCCCCCCTCCTTCCCCCTCCTCCTCCCCTCCTCCTCCTCCTCTCCCCTCCTAAACCTCCGCCCTCCTCCTCGTCCTCCTCCTCCTCCTCCTCCTCCGCCTCCTCCTTTCCCCCTCCTCCCCCTCTACCCCCCTCTTCCCTCTCCTCCCTTCCCCCTTCCTCCCCCCTCCCCTCCTCCTCCTCCTCCTCCTCCTCCTCCTCCTCCTCCTCCTCCTGCATAGGTGTATCCCTTAGGGCGGCGAGCGTAGCCTGCCGGACACGTATCTTCCGCCCTTGTGAGTTGTTCCTAGTTAGAAAGCACAGGCATATAAGGATGTTTTATATTTACAGTCACATGCGCATACACGTATACATACAGTGGGACATATAATGCACATCCCCCCTCACAAAAAAGTTGCATACAAATTCAAATCTGCGCAGGCAGGAAGGGAAAAGGGAGGGAGAGGGAGGGAGGGAAAGAGAGGAAGAAAGAGGGAGGGAAAGAGAGGGAAGGAGAGGGGGGGGAAGAGAGGGAGAAAGAGGGAGGGAGGGAGAGGGAGATAGAGAAATGAAGAAATAAAGAAAAATAAAGATAAATGATAAGAGAAAGAAAGAGAGAGAGGGGAAGGGGGGGGGGTAACCGAGCGACCAAGAGCGCGCGACGGGCTAGGCCAGGCGAGTGGGTTAGCGGCCTCTTCGCCCGGGGAGCATTATTCGCGAAGAGGAGTCTAAACACTTAAGATGCTCGCCTGACCCAGTTCTAAAGGCGGCTCTCTCTTGCTTCATTACGCCTTCATCGCCGGCCGAGGCAAATCTCGCGCGCTGTTGACATTTCTTTTCTTTTTTTTTCTTTTTTTTGTTTTTTTTTTTTTTTTTTTTTTTTTTTCTTTTTTTTTCTTTTCTTTTTTTTTTTGTCGATTTTTTTTCCACGCTTCGGTCTGTTTTTTTTTTCTCTCTCTCTCATTCTCCTTGTTTCTTTCTTTTTTATTTTACTCCTTTTTTTTTTTTCTTTCTCTTCTCTGTCTCTGCCTCTCTCTCTCTCTCTTTTTCCCCTCCTCTCTCATCCTTTTCTCTTTTCCTTTTTCTCTCCTCTCTCTCTCTCTCTCTCTCTCTCTCTCTCTCTCTCTCTCTCTCTCTCTCTCTCTCTCTTTCTCCCTCCCCCATCTTCCTCCTTGTTCCCCCCCCTCCCTCCCTCCCCCCTCCCCCCCCTCTCTCTCTTTCTCTTTTTTTTCTAAACTTTCGTTTTTGGGTTTTTTGTTTTTTTTTTGTTTTTCCCCCCCCACCGAAATCCCGGGGTGGAGGGGAAAGTATTTCGATTTTTTTTCCTCCCTTTTTTCTCTCTTTTGCCCCCTTTGCGGGGTCAGGGGGGGGGAAAAGGCTTTTACTTTTCTTGCTTTTTTTTTTAATTTCCCTTTTTGTTTTTTAATAGCCTGGATTTTTTTTTCGTTTGTTTGTTTTGCTCTTTCTCTTGATTTGTTATTTTTTTTAATTTATTTCATTGATTTTTTTTTTTCACTGCTTCACTTTTTTTTTCTTTCATTCTTTCGTTGTTGTTTTGTTCTTTTTATCTCTTTATTTATTTTTTTATTTTTTTTCTCTCTCTTTCACACTTTTTTTTGTTTGTTTGTTTCGCTGGTCATTTTTTCATGATCGGCGGGCCGGGCCTTGGGACGGGGAAGAACAAAGGTGCCGCGGATGGTTTCCCTTTTAAACCTGCAAGGCTGGTTTTAGGATTTTGCTGAGCTTTTGGGGAAAAGGCCTGTTGCACACCAGCCTCCCTCCCCTTCCCCCCCCCTCTCTCTCCGTCTCCTCCCTCCCCCCTTCTACCCTCCCCTCCTCTCCCCTCTCTCTCCGTCTCCTCCCTCCCTCCTCTACCCTTTCCTCCCCTCCCCTCCCCTCCCTTCCCCTCCCCTCTCTCTCCGTCTCCTCCCTCCCCCTTTCTACCCTCCCCTCCCCTCCCCTCCACTTTCTTTCCCTTCCCCTTATCTTCTCGTCTCTTCTTTTCTCTTTTTTTTTCTCTCTCTCCTCTCCTAATCCCTTTCTCTTCCTCCATTTGATTTCCTTTTTTCCTTCCCTTGCCCCTGCTTCCTTTTTCCCCTTCCTCCCCTCCCTTCCTTGTCTTCCCTTCCTTCCCTCCCCTCCTCTTCTCCCTCTCGGGGAAAGGGGAAAGGGGTAGGCTTGGGGAAAGTTTAAAAGGAAAACGAAGATCGGGGACAAGGAGTGAGGGGAAAAGGGGGAGAGGGGGGAGACGGAGGGGAAAGGGGGAGGGGGGAGACGGAGGGGAAAGGGGGAGGGGGGAGACGGAGGGGAAAGGGGGAGAGCGAGGGGGAAGACGGGGGAAGGGGAGGAGGAAGACGGGGGAGGGGGGGGTGCTGGACTGGAGATGCAGTACTCACGTGAGAAACAACTTGGCCAAGTACTTAAGTCACATGAGGAGGGGGACAAGGGGGGTACTAGTGGAGGGGGGGAGAGAGTCAATGGGGAGAAGGAGAGAGAGAGAGAGAGAGAGAGAGAGAGAGAGAGAGAGAGAGAGAGAGAGAGAGAGAGAGAGAGAGAGAGAGAGAGAGAGAGCAGGAAGGGAGTGATTGGGGTAAAGGAAGAAAGGAGGGAAGGAAGGAAGGAAGGAGTAAGGGAGAGAGAAAATCAAAGAAAGGAAAAAGAGAATCAAACGTGGGGGAGAGAAGAAGAGGAAAGGGAAGGAGAACCAGAACCAGAAAGAGAGAGGGAGAAGGTCCCAGTGGAAGGGGAGATGGAGGAGACCCAAGATGCTCAGAGGACAGAGAACACGGGAGAGGCTGACAGGTACATCCGCGTGCACGTGACGCAACGAGGAGGAGATACGGGGGGGGGGGGGGGATTGATTGATTGACCGATAGACTAAGAGTTAGGCAGATTGATAGAGGGAAACGAAGAAGAAGAAGGGGAGGAATAATGATGATGATGGTGATGATAGTGGCAGTGATAAATATAATGATAATGATAATAATAAGAGAAACAAGAGGAGGAGGAGAATGAGGAGAGGAGATGAAGAAGAAGAAGAAAAAAACGGAGATAGATGAAGAAAAAAAAAGGAGATAGAAGAATAAGAAGAATAGAAAAAGAAATAGAAGATAGAAGAAATAGAAGAAGAAGAATAAAAAGAAGAATATAGAAGAAGAAGAAAACGAAAAAGAAGATAAAGAAGAAGAAAAAGAAGACTGAGGCAGGGAAAAAATTAAGATAAAAAAAACGAATAAGAAGAAAGAGGGAGTGAGGGGAGATGAAAATGACAGATGATGAGGTGGAGGATTAGGGTTTGGATTAAGATTAAGATTAAGATAACGATTAGCATCTTTATTTGCTTCTTAATATGTACGTGGAGAAGGAGAAGTAGGAGAAGAAGAAGAAGAAGGGGAAAAAAAGGGGAGGAGGAAAAAGAAAGGAAAAGGAGGAAGAGGAGAAGGAAAAAAATGGAAAAGGAGGAAGAGGGGGAGGAAAGGAAGAAGGAGGAGAAGAAAAGGGAGAAAGGGGAGGAGGAGGAAAAGGAAAGGAAAAGGAGGAAGAGAGAGGAAAAGAAGGAAAGGAGGAAGAGGGGAGGGGAGGGGAGGGGAGGAAAGCAAGGGGAGGGGAGGGGAGGGAAGGAAAGCGAGGGGAGGGGAGGGGAAGGAAAGCGAGGGGAGGGGAGGGGAAGGAAAGCGAGGGGAGGGGGGGGATGAGAGCACGTTTGGTTAGCTTGATTTATCACACTCAGGCGCGAGTGATACAGGCTTTTGAAGAGCTGGGAGGAATTCATGAAGATTAAGTATTAGTCGGAATAACCGCAGTGTGGACCGGGTGGGTTGGGGGAGGGGAGGGGAGAGGGGGTGGGGTGGGGTGGGGAGAGAGAGAGGGAAGGGGGGAAGGAAGGGGAGGGGTGGGGAGAAGAGAAGTGGGATGGGAGGGGAGGCGAGAAAGGGAGGGGTGAGGAGAAGAGAAGAGGGGGGGGAAGGGGAGGGATGGGGAGGCGATGAAGGTGGGAAGGATGGGGAGGGGAGGGGAGGCAAGGCGAGGGGGGGGAAAGTGGAGTGTGGGGTTGGCGATGGGGTGGGGAGGGAGCTGGATGATGAATTGTTTGCGAGAGAGAGTGAATGAGTGTGGCTGTGTGCGTGGGTAAATTAATGAATGAGTTACGTGGGTAAGGAAATGAGAGGGAGGGAGGGAGGGTGGGAGGGAAAGGCAGGCAGGGAGGCAGGCAAACAGACAGACAGAAAGGCAGACAGACAGAAAGAAAGACAGACAGGCAGACAGAAGACGACAGCGACAGACAGACAGACAGACAGACAGGCAGGCAGGCAGGCAGGCAAACGAACAGACGACAGGGAAAAGAAACGACAGAAAGAAAGAAAAACAGACAGGAGGACTGCTGAGAGCATGAATAACAAACGCAAACGCCGAACCTACTATTACAGATCAAAATAAACTCCCTGGTTCATTTCGCTGATGGTCTCGGGGCGCAACATGCAAATTTCACAAAGCCAACATTTTTGTC
>NC_051401.1:6742943-6755443 GCF_015228065.2 Penaeus monodon
AAGATTTAGTAAAGAGATCATGTGTTGCGCCCGACATTCCTGCTGCTTCGAAAGTGCTCCACATGCCATGCACAGCAGCGGCACCCAACAACAAGTTGCTTGTGCCGCCACGCTGTTGCTTTTGCTTCCTAGATTTATTTTTCTGCCTTGAAGATCCCCCGCCGTCTTTTGACTTTCTTCCTCTTCTTCTCTTCTCTCTCCTCCTCCTTCTCCTCCACTTCCTTTTCTTCTTCTTCTTCCTCTTCCTCTTGCTCCTTCTCCACTTCCTCTTTCTCATCCTCTTCCTTTTCTTTTTCCTTCTCTTCTCCTCCTCCTCCTCCTCCTCCTCTTCGTCTTCCACCTCTTCTTCCTCCTCCTCCTCCTCCTCATGGCAATGCACTCGCCTTTTCCCCGCATGAGTTGTTTACTCACTCGTGACTCGCGGCGCCCTGGATTTTTGCCCAGAGAGGGGAGGGGGGAGGGGGAGGGGGATTAGACGACATGCGGTGAAGGCTTCTGGGTCACGGCAGGTAGACACGGCCACGCCCCTTGCCAAGGAAGCTTGTGACGTCACGGGTCTCATTTGCATCTTCGCCAGATTTGCTGCAGATTAAAATGTTTCTCCAGACTTGTTATTTTTTTCCGTCTTTTTTATTTTTTTATTTTTTTCGTTTCGTTTAATTCCTGGGAGTGCGTTGGTTTCCCTAATGGATCCGTTGTGTTAATCTCTCTTCGAATAATGGTTATTTTGTCTTATTTGTCATTGTTACCGGGTCGCTCGGTGCTGTGATACGTAGCTGCTTTTAGGGGAATATCGTAGTCTTTTCTGCTATTATGTCTTTTTTAAATTTATTTTTCCTGTTTTTTTTGACGTTCAGGATTGTTATCAATTAATCAATAAAGAGTAAGATTCGCAATAATTGTATCAGGCATAGGTAGCATCAGTGATAATATATTTTTTTTATCACTAAAGTTATTTTCTTTATTAGTTATTTATTTGTTCATTTGTTTATTTATTTCAATGGTGTTTCCTTATAGCAGTGGCGGCCTTTAATTATGTTTGAGTGATCTCACTTGAGCTCATTATATCCTCTTGTGTAAATGCTAAATCTTTTTATTGTTATATTACTAGAATTTACTCGGTAACTGCAAACGTTCAAACCTGTGATCATTTTGGACTGAAGACGAATAAACGTTTGCAATTTCCTTGAGCATTTATTGTCAGTCATGTTTGACGGCTGAAATATGAGGCTTCAACCAAGAGAATTTTGTTTTTTTTATTTGAAATTGAATTTAATAAGGAGCCATTGGGCTTCATCGCCGGCCATTTGGAAACACGAGAGAGAGAGAGAGAGAGAGAGAGAGAGAGAGAGAGAGAGAGAGAGAGAGAGAGAGAGAGAGAGAGAGAGAGAGAAATAGCCACTTTTGTCAGTCATGTCGGGCGCAGTGGCTGGTCGGCAGGCATTTGTCGGACGCGGCTTACCTGGAGAGGATAATTATGGTTTAGTAGACAGTCTAGCACCTGGAGTCGGGATTTACGAAGACGGATTGTCCGAGGGCTGCTTGCGGAGGCGGCGGGCTCAGCGGGTGCCGATTATCCAGCTGGGGGAGGAGGGGAAGGGAGGGGAAAAGGGGGAGAAGGGAGGAGGAGGGTGACGGGACGGGGCGCCCCCCCTGCGTCTGGCCGCTGCGTCTTTGGCTGAATCGCCTGCTGTAACATCCCCTGACCTCTCCACCTCCCTCCCTCTCCCTCTCCCCTTTACCTGCCCCCCTCCTTCACCCCTGCTTCCCCTCTACTCCCCTGCCTACCTCTCCCCTCCCCCCTGCCTTCCCCGGTGGACGTGTGGCAGCAACGGGAGAAAGAATAAAACTTGGCCCCGCTGCAGGTTGGACGGCCCAGCGCGAGCTTGATAAGGTAGAATAAACAATTTATTCCACGGCGGTAAACAAGCCCTCGTTTCCTTGCGTCGAGCTCCCCCCTCCTCCTTCACCTCCCCTCCCCCATCCTCTCCCCCCTCCCCCTCCCCCCCTTCGCTAACTACGGCGGGTCGTGCTCCGTTGGCACCTTTGCCTTCGCTTCACGGGGGACTTGCGGTGGTTGGGGGCGAGTTTTGCTGAACGCTGATTTTTGATGCTGCCTCGTCGGATGCTGTCTCTTCCCTTGGTGCCCTCTCCTCGTGCTGGCCGTGTTAATGCTGCTCCGTCAGGTTTTACCCCTTCCGGTGTTGCCCTCTTTTAATGCTGCCTCGTCAGGCGTTGTTCCTTTTAATTCTACCTCTTCTGATGCTGCTCCTTCAGATGTTAACTTCTTCTAATGCTGCCTCGTTTAATGCTATATCCTCTGATGCTCCTCCGTCAGGTATACGCCCCGTCTGGTTTTTTCCCCTTCGACAACTGGCCCGTCTGATGCTGCCCCTCGCGAGTTTCCCAAATAGACATCAGATGGACGTCAGTTGTGTCCGTTTGGTCTCTGTGGCGGAGTGTCCGTTTGTCTCTCGATGTCCCTGTTTTATGGGCGGCATGACATATTTTCCATCTTGCGTACGCGGAGAGAGATTAAAATTAGATAATGGCTGTATCTCAAGAACGAGTTTCTATTTTAAGGGATTATGAGTAGACAGTGATTATAGATTAAATTTCGATGATGATTGTGAATGATATTTCGATTATAGATAAAATGAATTAGAATGAGATAATTACCCCCCCCCCCTTCCGTCTTCTTCTCTAGTTGAAGGAAGGGTGGAATTTTGACATGAGATTAATTTCGGCCCAGAATTACGAAGTTGTAGCAAACTCAAAGGGTTGATGGACAGGCACAAAAAAAAAAAAAAAAAAAAAAAAAAAAAAAAAAAAAAATCATGTGCTTTCGCCAAGTTGTAAAATGCTAACCAGTGTTTCATCTCAACCTTTTTGCTATTTTTTTTTTTCTCCTGATGTGTTTGCGTTCGTGGCCGAAAAAAAATATTTGCGAGCTATTTAAAAGGCATCTGTCATGCGCATGTCTGTTTTCATTCTATTTTTTCTTGGTTTATTTATTTTGTTTTTTTATCAGTGTTTATTTATTTATGCATTGTTTATATTATGTATTTTTTTTTTTTTTGTATTATTATTTAATATTATTTGTCATTATTTATATTATTATTTATTATCTATTATTCTTATTCTTATTCTTATTCTTATTATTTATTATCTATTATTATTTTATTATTATTATTATTTATTATCTGTTATTTTTATCTGTTTTATTATTATTTATTATCTGTTATTATTAATATTATTATTATTATTATTATTATTATTATTATTATTATTATTATTATTATTTATTTATTTATTTATTCACATGCAACTTTTCTTCTTCTTGCAGGTATGTCTCGAGGCGGTTTTTGTGGAGAGAAGCTGCAGATGGAGGAGAGGTGAGCGGGGGGGGGGGGGGGACGGCCGGGCTTTTGTGTGCAGGTGGAATGGTAAAGTCCACCTGGTCCGAGTCGGGTGGATTTTTCTGGTGGATTTATTTGTGTGTAATTATTTGGTGGATTTTGTTGTGTGTGTGTGGAGTTTTTGCTGGATTTTTTTTATGTGTGTGGATTTTTTTCTGGTGTGGATTTCTCTGGTGGATTTATTTGTGTGTGTGTGGAGTTTTTGCTGGATTTTTTTTTATGTGTGTGGATTTTTTTCTGGTGTGGATTTTTCTGGTGGATTTATTTGTGTGTGTTTTTTTTATGTGGAGTTTTCTGGTGGATTTTTAGGTGGACCCGTTGCTGTAGATTTGGTTGGGTTCAGGAGGGGGGTGGGGGGGAGGGGGGAGGGGGGGTTATTGGTTTAATTTTGTGTCACTTTTTCTGTATTTATTTGTTTGTTTGTTTCTTTCTTTCTTTCTTTGTCGTATTTCCACCTTTCGTTTGCATCGTCTTGGTTCGTTTGCTTTATTTATTCGACTTATTTTTCATCTTTCGTCTCGTACGTCACTCACTCGTTATCTTTCTTTCTTCCCTTTCATTCCCTTTTCCTTCCTTCCTTCCTTCCTTCTGCACCATCTCCTCCTCCTCCTCCTCCTCCTCCTCCTCCCTCCTCCTCCCTCCTCCCTTTCTCCTCCTCCTCCTCCCTCCTCCTCCTCCTCCTCCTCCTCCTCCTCCTCCCCTCCTCCTCCTCCTCCTCCTTCTCTTTCCTCTCCTCCTCCTCCTCCTCCTCCTTCCTCCTCCCTCTCCTCCTCCTCCTCCTTCCTCTTCCCTCCTCCTCCTCCTCCTCCTTCCTTTTCTCCTCCTCCTCCTCCTCCCTCCTCCTTCTCCTCCTCCTCCTCCTCCTCCTCCTCCTCTTCCCCCCCCTCCAAGGGCGAAGTGAAATGGAGAGGATGAACTTGTCTCATACTTTTATATATGGATTTCTTCCTTGTTAGTCCGGCGAGCATCGTGACCCTTAAGTTGAAGATAAGGGAGGAGGGGGAAGGATGGCAGGGCGGTAAGGCGATTGGATGGCAGGATGGATGGTAGGATGGTAGGACGGTTGGGTGGTAGGATCATGGTACATATACACATATTTTAAAGTTCCTTGGATAGGCAGGAAGGATGGTAGGACGATTGGTAGGATGGCAGGACGCTAAGCCGGTAGGATGGCGGGTCAAGGTGCATCTAAACATATTTTAAAGAACCTTGGGTAGGATGGAAGGATGGTTGGGAATGGAGGATGCGAAGAAGACGATAGGATAATAGAGTTTATCGGGAGGGTTAGGATTACTAGTTAGGATGACGGAGATTTCAGGATGGAGATGGGTTCTGGGAGGGGGTGGTGGGGGGGGTAGAGGAGGGGGCGAGGGGAGTGGCTCGTGGAGAAAGGAGGGCATATGAGGGGGAAAGAGATAAGAAGAGGGATGGGAAAGTGAATAATGGGAGGGAATAAGCGGAAGGAATAGGTAGAGTTAAGGATGGACAGCAATAAAAGGGAAAATGATGAATGGCGAGATGAAGACGAAGATGATGATAGCAAAATAGGAAAATTAATATGAAGGAAGATAATGACCATTGGCAAGAGACAGTGACGAAGGGCGAAGAGGGGGGGGGCGAAGGGGCAACGGGCGGGGCACGAGGGGGGGGTAGGGCATGAGGGAGGAGAGGGATTGGTGACATGGGGTTGGGGGCAAGGGGCATGGGAGGGGATGGCGGGAAGAGGTGGGAGTTAGGGGGCATGAGGAAGGGATTGAGTTGGGGGCATGAGAGAGAGGGCACGAGTTGGGGGCAGGAGAGAGAGGGCACGAGTTGGGGGCAGGAGAGAGAGGGCACGAGTTGGGGGCAGGAGAGAGAGGGCACGAGTTGGGGGCATGAGAGAGGGGGCTTTCGCCGGTGACACGAACGCAAGGGCAGGGGGACCAAGAGAGGTCGAGATGGATGCTGCAGGCCGCGGAGATGAGGCGGTGTCAGGGCAGATTTACAGCATGGCCGCAGCATGAGCGATGGTCGTCTCCCGGGCTCATGATGTGGTGTCATTCTCCCCGGGACGAACGAGAGGGCGTGCGTCGTAAGTCATACTCGCGGTTATCACTCCAGATTACGCCTGACAAATCCATGCTCGGGGAGGGAGGGAGGAGGGGGGAGAGGAGGGATGGGGGGAGGAGGGAGGGGGGAAGGTGCGATGGTGGGAGGAGGGTAGGTTGGAAGGGGTAAGGAAAGGGGGGGGGTGATACTTGCTCGTTTCTGGCGTGTTTAATTTTTCTCGGGTAGAGGGGGGTGGGGGGTGGGGGGTGGCGGTGTTTATTGTGACGATTTTTTTGTTATTTTTGTTAGCAATAAGATAATGTTCTTCCTCTTCCTTTTCGTCTTCTTATCATCATCATTATTATTATGTAATAATAATAATGATAAATGATATTAATAACAATAACAAATATAACTATTGTCATCATCATCATCATCGTCGTCAATATTATAATTATAATTATATTTCATCTTTCAGTTATTTTCACTAACAAAGTAACAAGATTACTGCCTGTGACAAATCAATGACACAAAATAAATAGTTTCATAAAAAAAAAAAAACAAGAGAGAAAAAATACAATAAGAGAGGAATTGACGAATCAAAGAAATAAAGAGAGAAAGAAAGAAATCAAGGAGAAGAGATATATATACTTTCTCTAGACGCCTGGGGATTGGTTGTGGGGGGGAGGGGGTACGGATGCGGGTAGGGGGAGGGGGGGGACTCAGACAAATTGGTATTGGACGACGTAGCGGGTGACCATATAAAGGGAGTGGGGGGGAGGGGGAGGGGGGAGAGGGGGAGGGGAGGAGAGGAGAGTACGAGACAATTTAAGAAAATGTGAAGCGTAAATGCAGGAGAAGAGAAGGAAAAAAGGGAAAGAAGTAAGCGAAAAAAAAAAGAATTAGATAAGTGAAAAAAAAAACGAATAGCATAAAAAAAGACACTAAAAAAAAGGTTAATAAAAGAACGAACAAGAAGAAAAAAGGAAAATAAAAAGAAAAGATCAGAAAAAAAAACGAAGAATAATCAGACAGAGAAAGAATACCAATGAAAATACGAATACAAAAATAAAGATCAAACAAAATGAAAAAGAAAAGAGAGCGAGAGAGAAAAAAAAAATAAGCCAAAAAAAAAATAAAACAAAGATTACCAGACAAACGAAGAAAGAGAATGACAACATAAAAAGAAATAAAAGCAAAGAAAAAAGAGAGAAAAAGAGAGAGTGGAAATCGGATATGGAGAGGGAGGAGTTTCATCATCTCAATTATTGCATTTGAGAGGTTGGTGTCATGTTGCTCAGATTTCTCTCTCGTCTCTCTTATTGCGTGTCGACCGGTGTCATTTTCCAGGTCGGGTGGTGTCAAGTGTTTGATTTTATTGTGTAAAGGTTTAATTGCAAGTCATTGGGCGATTAATTAACCGAGAAAGTGATTGGGAAACATTGGTTGTGATATGGGGGAGAGGGGAGGGGGCGGGAGGGTTGGTGCGGGGGGAGGTTGGGGAGGAGAGGGAAGGGGAGGGAAGAGAAGGAAAGGGAAGGGGAGGGGAGGGAAGGTAAACGAAACGAAGGGAGTGAAGAGAGGGAAAGGAAGGAAAGAGAAACAGAGGGAGGGAGAGGAAGGGGAGGGGTGGGAAGGGAAGGGAAGTGAGTGAGGGGGAGAGGAGTGGAGTATCGCGGTGGGCAGGGGAAGGCGGGCGAGAGGAGGGGAGGCGAGACGAAGGGAGGGGAGGCGAGACGAAGGGAGGGGGGAAGGGAAGGGGGTAAAAAAAGAAGGGGTAAGGGGTCGAAGTTCAATATTAGTGGCTGCGTCGGTGGGCCAGACTCTGCAAAGTTTGGTTTAGTGCAATAACCGATCCCCGGGTGGGAGGCCGCCTCGCGCGTCTCCACCTTTTATATATTGCCTGCGTGGACCCTGCTTCCCCTCCCCCTCCCCCCTGCACCGCCTCCACCTTCACCCCAGCCTTTACCTCCATCTCCATCTCACCCTCCGCTCCCCCGTCTCCATCTGTCTCTCTCTCTCTCTTTCTCTCTCTCTCTCTCTCTCTCTTTCTCTCTCTCTCTCTCTCTCTCTCTCTCTCTCTCTCTCTCTCTCTCTCTCTCTCTCTCTCCTCTCTCCTCCTCTCCTCCCTCCCTCTCCCTCCCTCCCTCCCTCCCCCCCTCCCCCTCCCTCCCCCTCCCTCTCCCTCCCTCTCTCTTTCCCTCTCCCATCTCCGTTTCCCTCTTCTCCCTTGCCCTTCGCCTTGTCCTTCCACATCTCCCCTCGCCCCTCTCCCCTCTCCCCTCGCCCCTCTCCCCTCTCCCCTCGCCCCTCTCCCTCGTCCTCTCTTCTCAATCTACGGTCTGATTAGGAACAGATAATCAAGACGATTTTTTCCGTCGCTCTTTTAAGGGAGATTGAGAAGAATGGTTCAGCGACGCCCCTCATATCCCCCCCCCGTACCCCACCTGGTCTATCCCATATCCCCTTATATGCCCCATCCCCTCCCCTCTCCCTCTACCCCCTTTCCTTCTCCCTCTACTAACCCCCTCCTCTTTTATTCCATACCCTCCTCTATCCCCTTCCCTATTCTCTACCCCCTCCCCTTCCCGCCTCCTCTTCCCCCCTTTCCTTCCCTCCTTCTCTTCCCCCCCTTTCCTTCCCTCCTTCTCTTCCCTCCCTTTCCTTCCCTCCTCCTCTACTCCCTTCCCCTTCCCTCCTTCTCTATCCCCTTCCCCTTCCCTCCTCCTCTTCCCCCCCTTCACCTTCCCACCACCTCTACCCCCTCCCCTTCCCTCCTCCTCTACCCCCTCGCCTTCCCTCCTTCTCAACCCCTGCCCTTCCCTCCTTCTCTCCTCTTAACCCCCCACCCCACCCCCACCCTCAGCGCCCATCTATGGTAGGTAGGCCGAGAAACTGAAGAATCTTTTTCCCCATTTTTCGCTCTCCATATTTGTTTGTTTGCCTTGTTTTATGTGTTTATTCGGGCGAGCGGCGGTCTCGGTATCTTGGCAAGGATCGTAACTATAGCGCAAGGGGGGAGGGAGGGAGTGTGGAGGGATGGGGTGCCAGAGGGAGAGGGAAGGGGAAGGGAGGTTGAGAGAAGAGAATAATTTTATACGGTTTCCCCTTCCTTTGCCTCTCCCTCTCCTCTTTCTCTCCTTCTCCATTCTTTTCCCCTTCCCTTCCCCTTCGCCTTTCGCCTCCCCCTCCCCATCCCCTTCCCCCTCCCTTCCCCTTCTTCCCCCCTCCCCCTCCCCCCCCTTACTGCGACAGCGCGGGGGTCCATAGACAAATATTTTCATCAATTTCCGCGGATGTTTACCGAGGAGCAGAGTGTAAACAAGAGCCGGACGAAATATTTTCTGGCCTTGTTTGAAGACTTCTTTGCAAAGGATTTGTGTATTCCTGTTTGTTTGGGCTTCAATTTTTTCCCCCGTCTATATTTCTCCCATTCGAAGATGGCGTGGGTATTTGGCCGGGTTGGTTGGGATGGGGGGGGAAGGGGGATGGGGGAGGGGATGAGAGATGGAGGAGAGGAAGGGGGATGGAGTAGGGGAAGGGGATGGAGGAGGATAAGGGGGATGGGGGAGGGGTTGGGGGATGGGGAGGAGGTGGAGGTGGGAGGGATGAGGAGGCGGAGGGAGGAATGGGAGATGAAGAGGAGGAGGAGGATGTCGGAATCGGGAGAAGGAGAGAGAGAATAAGGGAGTGCGAAAGAGAGAGAGAGAGAGAGAGAGAGAGAGAGAGAGAGAGAGGAGAGAGAGAGAGAGAGAGAGAGAGAGAGAGAGAAGAGAGAGAGAGAGCAAAAGTACGCCATGTTCAGATATATTATACAGAGAACGAAAGCGAGAGAAGCGGGGGGGGGGCAAGAGGAGCGGGAAGTTGAGATTCGATGAATTGAAGAGAGTGAGAGAGAAACAAATAGATCCAAAGGCAGGGGCGTAAAGAGAGAGAGAGAGAGAGAGAGAGAGAGAGAGAGAGAGAGAGAGAGAGAGAGAGAGAGAGAGAGAGAGAGAGAGAGAGAGAGAGAGAGAGGAAACAGAGAGGGAGAGGGGGGAGGGGGTAAGAGGGAGGCAAGCAAAGGAACCAGTGGGAGAAGTAACAGGGATAAGCACTTAGTTTGAGTCCTCAGCGAGAGAGAGCGAAAAGAGGAGGAGGAGGAGGGAAGAGGAGGAAGGGTTAAGAACGTTTGAAGTAAAAGGAGTTTGAAAAGAGGGGTGTGTGTGTGTGTGTGTGTGTGTGTGTGTGTGTGTGGGTGTGTGTGTGTGTGTGTGTATGTGTGTGTGTGTATACACACACACACACACACACACACACACACACACACACACACACACACACACACACACACACACACACATATATATATATATATATATATATATATATATATATATATATATATATATATATATATATATATATAATTAATTTGCGTGTGTCCGTGATTATGTATGTATATATGTATGTATGTGTATGTGTATTCTTAAAGATGATATTTATTTACGGGGAAAAAAGAAGAACAAAGAGAGAATAATCCCAAGCAACAGAAAAGAAAGGAACGAAAAGAGAATTAACAAACAGAAAGATAAACCACACGGAAAAGGTGACGACGGCGCTGGGTACTGGGCGAGGGCACGAACGCGGGGCCGAGCGAGAGGGGACGAGAGCGGACGCGAGAGAGGCGCTGGCCGAGGGGGGAGGGGAAGGAAGGCGGTGAGGGGAAGTGGACAGGTGAACGCAATGCTTCTATTACCTCTACGACTGCTAGTGCTATTACTATTGCTACGACTGTGATTGTTACTATTGCTACGACTGTGACTGCTACTATTGGTACTATTATTATTTAGTACTAATGATGATATGCATCAGATTTACGGTAATGAAGAAAACCTGTGCTTGAGGTGAGGGGAAGGGAGATGGGGGGGGATTGGCGAGGGGAAGGGGGGATGGGGAAGAGGGATAGGGGAAGCGAGGGGAAAGGGGGATGAGGGGAGAGAGGCGAGGGGGAAGGGAGATGGGGACGAGGGGGGAGGGGAGATGGGGATGAGGGGAGAGAGGCGAGGGGAAGGGCGCCGGGATCCTGACGAAGCGAGGGCGCACCTGCCAGCGCTGCTCTTGACTCTTTTGAACTGCAGGTTAATGGCGTTTTAAAGATTGTTTTCAACCGCTTCGGGATTGGCTGAATGGCGCCTCTGCTCGCGGTTGGGCTGCTGGGTTTGTGGTTTTATTTATTTTTTACTTTCTTTCTTTTCTTTTTTGTTTGTCTTTATTTTTAGGTTGTATTTTGTTGTTTTCTTGCTTTGTTTCTTCAGGTTTCTTGTTTTCGATTGCGCGTTTGATTGCGCCATTGAAACTCTTTCACCATCAACACACCATCATCTGTAAAAGCACTATCGTCTAACACCACGAAAGCATCCCTTCACTATCATCTCTTCACGATCCCTTCATCATCACATCAGTTAAATCATTTTACTATTTACGTCACCACACTCCGCGTCACTAAAATATCCCTCACTTTCACGTCATCACAATCCCTCTCACCATCACGTCACTCAATTCCTCTCATCATCACGTCATTACATTCCCTTCACCGTCACATCACAATCCCTCTCACCATCACATCACTTCACTATCATGCCACTACACTCCTCCCTCACATTATCACGTCACCACCACCCCTTCACCATCACGTCGCCATCACCCCTTCACCATCACGTCACCACCACCCCTTCACCATCACGTCACCATACCAGAGGACGAAGCCCCTGGGTGGTGGGTACGTCCAAACATCCTCTTCCCCCCCCACCCCCCCACCCCCTTTTTTTTTTCTTTTCTTTTTCTTTTTTTTTCTTTTTCGTCGTCTCAAGAAGTCATGTCGTTGCCTTCGCTTGTTTTGACTCTTGATTTTATGTCTTGAAGGCGTTTATGTTTTTTTTTTTTTTTTTTTTATGGTGATGGTGATTTTGTGGTGTGATTGTGGGGGCGGTGTTGATGGTTGTGGTTGTGGTGATGATGGTGATGATAGTAGATTGAGAATTGAATCTGTCTATCTATTTGTCTAATTTGTTAAAAGTGTGTGTGTGTGTGTGTGTGAGAGAGAGAGAGAGAGAGAGAGAGAGAGAGAGAGAGAGAGAGAGAGAGAGAGAGAGAGAGAGAGAGAGAGAGAGAGAGAGAATATGTGAATATGTATCTCTGTATGTATTACGTATGTTTTTTATTTTCTCTACACTGATAAAAAGGAAATAAACACGTCGATCTAAATGCAAAAGATAAGGGTGAATATTGTCCAGTATCGTTGTTTTTTCCTCTCGGCAAATCCGGCATCTCCCCACGTCCGCATGCCTCGACATATATTAAAAGCTTGGAATTTAAGTTGATATATCACCTTTAAGGAAACCAGGAGTGTCGGGGAGGAGATGGGCGTGGACGATGGATAGGAGGGAGAGTGGGGAAAAGAGTGAAATTCATCGTAAGCCAAGTGCTTCTGGAAAAGGGTGGGGGGGAGGGAGATGAATGGGGTGGGGTGGGGAGGGAGGGAGGGGGGAGGGGGGGTGAAATGTGGTGGAATGGTGAGTACTGAGCGCAAGTGGAGTTGTATGGAAGAGGTGAGGTAGAGGAGAGAAGAAGAAGAGAAGAGGAGGAGAGAGAAGTGGGGAAGAGGTGGAGAAGAAGAAGAAGAAGAAGAGAGGGAGAGATAGGGGGCGGTATTGGTGGTGAAAGAGATGAGAAAGAGGAAAGATGTGAGATGTGTGGGAGAGGGGTGAGGACGAAGAAAGAAGAAGAAGAAAAGAAGAAAAGAGAAGGAGAAGGAAAAGGAGGAGGGGAAGAAGAAGAAGAAGAAGAAGAAGAAGAAGAAGAAGAAGAAGAAGAAGAAGAAGAAGAAGAAGAAGAGAAGAAGAGAGAAGAAGGGGTATGGAAAGCAGACGAAGAAAGAGAGAAGGATGGGATGAATGGGGAAGGAGAAGGGAGGAGAGACGAGAGAAGAGATGGAAGGAGAGGAGAGAAGAAGAAGGAGAAGGAGAAGGAAAAGGAGGAGGGGAAGAAGAAAGGGAAGAAGAAGAAGAAGAA
>NC_051401.1:6760443-6762769 GCF_015228065.2 Penaeus monodon
TATATATATATATATATATATATATATATATATATATATATATATAAAGACAAAAGAATGGGTATCTTTTCCGGGCCGGCAGCCTCGGTCGGGGGGGGGGGGGGAGACAAAAGCCGCGAGCGCAGGGCCGCCGGAGCTGATTGTCACGCTGGCACGGGAGGGTGCGGCCGGGAGAGTGGCACCGTGTTGTCGAGTGGCACACCGTATTGTGGCACCCTCCTGCATGGCTGCCTCCGTGCATGATTGTTTCCTTCCGTGGGCTCTCCTCTGCCGGGTGGTTTCTTCCTGTTCGCGTGCCACTTCAGGAGGTGGTTTGGAAGGGGGGGGGGAGGGGGGGGGGGGGGTCCTTGTAGTTCTGCTTTTTTATACAAACCGGGAGTTTTTTTTTTTTTAGGTTTTAAAAGCGTTTTGTTTTAGTGTGTATTTTTGTAGGCAGTAGGGTGGGAATAATATATATGTATATATATATATATTTATTTATTTATTTATAAAGAAGTAAAATGGAAAAAAAATTATTTAGGACTATGGAAAAAAATACTTTCTTTTAATAAAATGTATATGGATTATACATATATATTTTTATATATATATAAAAGTATATGAATAAGATATTTCCATTTAAAAAAATGTAAATGGATAAGATGAACATGTGTATGTTTTTTTTTTTTTTATGAAAACGTATTCTTATTTCTCTTGTGAATTATGATTTAGGTGTTTTCTTGCAGAATTATTTTCAGTATTCTTTGATCTTTTTATCTTATTCTTAATTATTATGACAGTAATTCATGTGCAATTAACAAGCGTATTTTTCTTCGCAGTCTTTCAGTTCTCTTGCATTAATTTCAAAAGGAAGAAAATGATATCCGTCAGAGTTATGAATGTTAAGGAGATAAATTTACAACGCAATGGGAAAAAAAATTGCAAAGTGAAAAGTTGCAAGCGAATGAAAACAAAGACATAGGGTGGAAATCGTCAAGGAAGAAAATGCTAAAATTCTTAGTATATATATTCCGAGGATTTTTATTTTTATTATTATTTTTTTTTTTTTTTTTATCTTTTTTTTTTGCGGTGGTGAAAAGGAGATGGAGAAGGAATGAAGAAAAAAGAAGATAAAGGAAGGAAAAGGAGAGAGGGAGAGGGGAACGGATCAGAGGCGGAGGGGGGGAGAAGGGGGAGAGGGAGATGGAAAGGAAGAGAGAGAGAGAGGGAGGAGGAAGAGAGAGAGGGGGGGGAGAGAGGAAAAGTGAAAGAGAGGGAAAGGGAAAGGGGGAGGGGAAAAGGGAAAGGGGAAGAAAAAGAAAAATGGGTGGTTATATATATTTTTTACAGTATTTAAATACGTCCCCGTGTCCGGGGTCCTTGTGGTTCGACTTCCCGAATCCCTAGTAGATTGCCTCCCCCCCCCCCCCCCCCGTGGATGCTGCGACGATGCTAATGGCTGTCTCCAGACGGATCATCTCCGCGGTCGTCGTGGCTGCTTCGGGGTCCGGCTGGGAGAGGAGGGGATTCTTTTTCGCTTTTTTTTTTTCCCCTTTTTTCTTTCTCTCACTTTCTTCCCGCTCTACCTACCATTCTCTCTGTCTATCTCTCTCTCTCTTTCTCTTTTTTTTTTTTTTTTTTTTCTTTTCTCTCTTTCTCTTTGTCTCTTTTTCTTTTTCTTTCTCTTTCTCTTTCTCTCTTTCTCCCCCAATCCCCTTTTCCCCCACCGGGTTTCCTCCCTTTTCTCTATTTTTTTTCCTCTCTTTCTCTTTTTTCCGCTTCCTCTCCTCTCTCTCTCCCCCCTCCCCTTCTCTCTCTCTTCCTCCTCCCTTTCCCCCTCCTCCTCCCCCTCCTCCTCCTCCTCCTCCTCCTCCTCCTCCTCTTCCTCCTTTTCTTCCTCCCTTTCTACTCCTCCTTTTCCTCCTCCCTTTCTCCTCCTCCTCCTCCTCTTCCTCCTTTTCTTCCTCCCTTTCTCCTCCTCCTCCTCCGTTTCCCACTCGTCGCTTAGCCCCGCGCGTCAGAAGGTCGTAATAACACGAGTCGGGACGAGAATCCTACCAAAGGCCCTCATCGCTCCTCAGGCCGTCTTGAGAGCATGTTTCTTGCATCTTCAGAGCCTGACTTTTCCCTCCTCCTCCTCCTTCTCCTCTCCCTTCGCTTCCCACTCCTCCTCCCCCTCCCCCTCCTCCTCCTCCTCCTCCTCCTCTTCCCCCTTCCTTTTTTTTCCCCCCTTCCCCCCCCCTTTTTCCCTTTTTTTCCCCCTTTTTCCCCCTCCCCCTTCCCCCTCCTTTCTTTTTCCCCTTTTTCCCCTCCTTTTTCCCCCCCCCGCCGTTCCTCCTCTTCTATC
>NC_051401.1:6762869-6775369 GCF_015228065.2 Penaeus monodon
TCCCTTTTTTTCCCCCCCCTCCCCTCCCTCGTTTCTCCCCCCCCTTTTCCCCCCCCCTTTTCCCCAAAATTAATTTTAGCCCCCTCTTGCTATTCTCTTCGTATCTACCCCCCTCCCAGTCTCCCCATTTTCCCCAATTCTATATTTCTAAAATTTCTATTCCCCTTATTCGTTTCCCTTTCCCCTTCCCCCTCCTACTCTCCCTCTTTACCCCCTACTCCCCTTGTCCCTCCCTTACCCCACTCATCTCCCTATCCCCCTCCCTTCTATCTCCTTCATTTTACCTCCCATCTCCATCCTCTCTCCCCTTCTCTCCCCCCCTGTCCTCCTACCCACTTCCTCCTCCCATCCCACCTGGAGCATATTAGGGGGGGGGGGGCGGTAGATTCAGGTAAATCTCTCCCCACCCCCCATTCTCTTTCCTTACCCGTCCCCTCCCCTCCCTACTCCCTACCCCCACAAAGCTGCCGAAACCCCCCCGCAAAGGAAATGAGAATCGGTAAGTTTTAAAGGGGCTTTGGGGGCCCAATTTTTAAGAGTCGGTAGAGGTGTGAAGGGGGGGGGAAGGGGGGGGGAAAGGAGGGGAAGGGGGGGGGAAGGAGGGGGAGAGGGGGAAGGAACAAGGGAAGGGGAAGGGGGAAGGGGGGAAGGGGATGGGAAGGAGGGGGAAGGGAGCAGGAGAGAGGAAGGACGGGGGAAGGGAGGAGGGAGAGTGTAGAAGGAGGGGGAAGAGAGGAGGAGACGGGAAAGGGAAAGGAGAGGGGGAGGGAAGGGGGAGGGAGGGGGAAAGGGGGGGCTTTGATTGGGAAGGGGGATGTTAGAAGTCAATGGGAGGGAGGGGGAAAGGAAGAAAGGGGGAAATGAAAAGGGGAGTTTTTAATGGCGATGCGTAATGCGTACGTTGGTTTTGTGTGTAGGGGATGGATGCATTTGCGTCGTTTTTTTTAGTACATTCTCTTTCTCTCTCTCTCTCTCTCTCTCTCTCTCCCCTCTCTCTCTCTCCCCTCTCTCTCTCTCTCTCTCTCTCTTCTCTCTTCTCTCCCCCCTCTTTCTTTCTCTTTTTTCTCTTTCTTGTTTTAAACAGTATGTTGTATATCCAGTTTGTGGTGGTTGTGGTGATTAACATAAATTTTTATATATATATTATATATAATATATTATTTATATATATATTTATTTTTTTTTATATATATTTTTATATATAAATATTTTATATATATATATTTATATATATTTATTTTAAATTTTATATATATTTAACACACACACACCACACCCCCAACCCACACACACACCAACACACACACACACCACACACCACACACACACACACACACACACACCACACACAGAAAAGTGAGAGACAGATAGAGGGGAGACAAACGGACAGATTATATATAGAGAATGAGAGAAAGAAAGAGAATGAGAGACAGATGGAGAGGGTAGACAGACGGAACAGAGGATAGACAGGCAGAAAAAAAAGAGGAGAGAGAGAGAGGAGAGAGAGAGAGAGAGAGAGGAGGAGAGAGGAGAGAGAGAGGAAGAGAGAGAAGAGAGGAGAGAAAGGCGAGGAGGGGAGGCAAGAGGAAAAGGAGAGCAAGAGAAGAGAGAGAAAAGGCAAGAGAGAGAAGAGAGGCAAAAAGAACAAGAGAGAGAGGAAGAGAGAGAGAAGAGGAGAGGGGGAAAAGGGGGGGGGGGAGAGAGAGAGAGGAGGAGGGAAGGAGAGGAAGAGAGAGAAGAGCAAGGGAAAGAGAGAGAGAGAGAGAGAGGAGAGAAGAGAGGGGAGGAGAAGAAGGAGACGAAGAGAGAGAAGAAAGAGAGAGGAAAAAGAAAAGGGGGAGAGAGAGAGACAACAACGACAACAGACAGCAGAAGACAGACAACACGACAGACGACATGTGGTTTTTCCGAGCGGTCGTAGGTTTTATATTTTTTATCTAATATTTAACATTCCAAAAATTAAAAAGTAAACTGCCACCCCTGACCTTTGAGGAGTGTCTTTTTTCCAAATTTTAAATTTTGGGATTAATTAATATCAAGGGGGAAACTGAAAGATTTTTTTTTCCTTTCATTTTTTTTTGCTTATTTATATTCCCTTTAAAATCTTGGGTTCTGAATTTTCTAAGTTAAATTTGGGAAAAGATCCTAAAAATATTTTTCGAGAAAACTCCCGGGTAAACCCATTTTCAGATGCACCAGGGGGGGTCTGCTCTGAAACTTTTTTCGTCACACATTTTGTCGCCCCGGGCCTGGCTTCATATCTTCCTTCTTTTCTGGTTTTTTTTTTCCAAACATTTCTTCATGGTTTTTTCTTGTCCAATGACCATTTTCCCTATGGTTAGACACCCCTACACTAAAACAGTACCGTTGCCCTTTTTTTCCACGTTTTCCCACGTCTGATCCTGAGCCGGTAAAAAAGCTTCTCGTGTCCATTTTCGCCCCGATAGGCTTGGGGGTGCAAAACCCAATACAAACAAGGTTAGGTCTACTCCCCCATGTGGTGTACAATCTGGGTAAGACTCTTTTGGTTTAATTTTGTTTCAATATTTCACTTTTTTTAAGGGTACCCCCAGGCGTTACACCAAACCCCCCCCTTCTTCAGCTCGTGTGTCCCCACGAATGACAGAAGTAAAAACTTCAAAAGAATTCCCGAAATGGCAATGAAAGGTACAGTGATCGAAAATGTTTTGCTGCGGGAAAAAAGGGAAAAAAAAACTCCACTTTCCAATCACTGGGAGAAAAAAACCCTGTTACCCACAGAAGGACTCCTTTCCCGGAATTGGCCCCCGAGATGAAAAAACCCTTATATCGCAAAACAAATAGTTTTTAAACTTCAAATACACTATATATTGGGGTTTTTGGGACGGCATAGGAAAAACCCCCGATCACTAATTCGATATGGAAAATTGTCTCTTTTCCTGGAAAAACCGGCCCACTAGGATGCGCGGGACGCCCCATATAAAGGGTTTTTGCAAATGAGTCATTGACGTTTTCCCCTTCACCCGCTTCGTAAGGGATTTGATGTTCTTCCAGTCTGGGCATTAGCCCCCAAGCAGGGACCCGTAGCCCGGGATTTCACCCAAATTGGGACGGTTTCCCCTGGTGCTAACAGACATCCAAAGAGACGGGAAAAAATTCCAGTGCAGGGGGACGCACTCTCCAGACGGGGCAGCAAAAAACCCGCACTGGGGTTTTTCCCGCAGCCAGAGAATCATCACGGAACATTATTTATGGCGGACCCGTCTTTCCTTTCAGTCCAGGCTGCAACAGCAATGATCGGCAGAAAAAGGGAACAGAAACCCTGCAGGGGAAGGGAACAATAGGACAACTTGAACCGAATTATAGGGGGGAAGTACTCGAACAGCTTGAAAATCTCCTGCATAGTATATCATTATCATTTTTATTAATATTATCGTCTAGCTTAAGAAAATCCTTTTTGTTGGTATTAAAAATTTAATCTTCACTGAACACAAAAAGCTAGTCATGATTTTTTGCCATGAAGGGTATAACTATTAAAAATCTTAGGAATTGTGCTTTTTTTCAAATTTTATAGTTGGGGAATTTTTTATGGTAATCTTAGTTTCCCCACTTCTAAAGTTTTGTTATTTCGTCGATCATGTCCCCAGCAAGCCAGTGGGGAAAGGCGAAGCGACAAATTGCATCCAGAACAATGCTTATGGGCAACCTCACGCCCTTGCCAAAAACCCCTTAATGGGGGCTGCACAAAGCCTGAAAGAAAAGGACCCCCACCAGCTGCATACTGCGATTTGTAAAAATTTGTGGTTACAGTGAAAAAGGCCTCATATTTTCATTTTTTTTTTTTTTTTTTTTTTTTTTTTTTTTTTTTAATTAGAGGGGTAGGCTTAAATTTTTTCACCAAATCAGATGGTCCTCTGACTGTCCCTTAAATGCAGATCTCCATTGACTGTTTCCTTCCCCCTCGGGGTCGATACACTCACAAAACCTCCTTGGAAATGAAAAAAAGGAAACCCTTACTTTTAATAGGTTAGAATGGCTGTAAAATGGATGGAGACCCATAGTATAATAAATTAGGAATTTCCAGCATCCATTTTATTTTTATGGTGCTCAAAAATGGCTAAAAATTTTTGGCATGGGAACCAATGGGAAATCTCCAGATCAGCACATTTATTTTTTTTTAGTGCTCAAAAAATGGCTAAAAAAAATTTGGGCATGGAGAAAACCCATATAGAAATCTCCAGCATCAGCCTTTTCTTTTTTAGTCCCAAAGAATGGCGAAAAAAAAAAATTTGGCATGGAGAACCATATAAAAAATCCCCGCTCAGCACTTCTTTTTTTATAGTGTAAGAAGGGCTAAAAAAAAATTGGCAGGAAAACCCATATGGAAATCTCCAGCATCAGCACATTTTTTTATATGCTCAAAAATGGCTGAAAAAATTTGGGTGGAGAACCATTGGGAAATCTCCGCATAGCCCATTCTATTTTTATAGGCTCAAGAAGGGCGAAAAAAAAAAATTGGCATGGAGAACCATTAAAAATTCCAGCATCACCCAAATTCTTTTTTATAGTGCTCAAGAAGGGGAAAAAAAAAAAAATTGGGCGGGAGAACCATATAGGAAATCTCCACACAGACATTCTACTTTTATATTATGCTCAATTATCTCAGAGTACTTTTTAAATTTGGGGAATAGGAACATCCAATTTTTCGTTTAGTACATAGAAAACTATTCCCTTCCCCTGCTTCAGCTCATCCACATTGAATTATATTTTCATTTACCAGGTTACCCCCCCCTTTGTTCTAGTACTTTGGGTGGTAGAAAATTTTGGCCCGGGAGATGTAGGCGGCCCCCCGACAATTTCCCCTCCCCCTAAAGCCAATCATTTTCCCTTATCAACCCCTGGGGTTTGGGAAAGGCATCTCTTCCCACTGTCACTATAAATTTTGATATGAAGGGGTATGCTCTCTACTTTTTTTTACTTGTAGATGATGCACCCTTTTTTTTAAAATTTATCAGTGTGACTAATAATTCACGACCAAAAATGTTTTTTTACCTTAGACAATACACTCCTTGGCCATACACGGAAGGCCCCAAACAATTTTGAAATTTTTTAAAAACCCCCGGGGTGAAAAGTTTATACACAGTACCAATTCATATCTTTCCCCCCCGGGATCGTGTGGATCTTTCAGGGTCACGCACCTTTCCTAAGTACAGCTGGCACCGTTTTAAGATTTGTTTGCAAAAACAAAATTTTACGTCCAGGCCCTCTACTTGTCCCATGGACCTTTATCTTGAAAGAATTTTAAAAAAGGGTTTTGGGGGATCCTTTTTGTACAAAAGGGTGAGGAGAATCAGGTTGCCTATGTAGCAAAATTTGTTGCAAAACAGCAAGGGGAGCAGTGTATCCCATTTTTGGGGTTTGTTAAGTCATACCCCTCAATTTTTGCTTAGGGTCCCTTTTACACGCCCCACCAACCCATTTGATGGAGGGAATGGATTTGTAGTGTGTCTATTTACGAAACAACCCACAAAGTCTTAAAACTTCATTTAAAAAATTCTCCTCCACCATCTGTTATTACATGTTTTGGAACACCTGGATGCTGACAACTGTTTTAAAAAAAAGCGGGCTATTTCCCCTTTGCTTCTTTTTTTCGTATTGTACAGCATCGGGGAATGGGGTCGGGACATCTTTACTGTCGCCCCTCTTTCCCCTTTTGTAAAAAAAAGGGCCCCTATAAATCTAGGTTATACGCTAAAAATTTCTCTCTTACACCTGGGACCGACGCAGGGGAGCGGCCCCAACCCTCTTGGCTTACTTTTAAGGCAACCTACAGGACTTTACATATTTGGGACGTCCTTTGAATGCCTGGCCAAAAGCAAATTCTTTAGTCTCAGGGAAACCTGGCCCCCCCCTGACCGCAAAGGGGAAGGAAGGGGCCCCAGTCAATGCAGTGTTTTTACGAGTCGGGAAATAAAAATCGAGTGTTAATTTATCTATATATTGAAGGGGATGATAGAAAATTTCCATCTTGTATATTTTAAAAATCATTGACATATATTTTTAACGGGGACACTCATTTACTTCCCCCCTGAATACCTCTTTACCGACCCCTATGGATGAGCTTGATCCCCCCTAATTTTAAATGGGCCCCCAGGCTATCCCATCTCTTGGACTCATTATTTTAATGTTTCTCCCCCCCCACTCCGTGTCAAGCCGACACAAATAGTTATAAAGGGGGGTGATCGCATTTTTTTTCTAGATAGTGCACACCCCACAAAATTTTTGTTTCCCCAGCATGTAAGAACTTCCAACTAAAAATCAAAACAGACTCTCCCAACGCAGAACCGGGAATTTGGCCCCTGCATTAATTAAAAAGAAAACAAATGGTCTATGACATGGCCACCTTGATGGAAATCCTAGATAATAGACTTTACGTGGCCCATACACTACTGAGGGGCTTCCCAAGGTGGAATACAAACTTCGCTCTCATTTAAGACACTGAAAAAAGTTTTGGACGCAAATCCTTATTATCATGTTGTGGAGTACACCCCCACGAAAATTCCCCTAGCATCCGTTTTCAGAATAAATGTTTTGTAAAAAATTGGGAAAGAAAGAGTTACCTCTTTAGAAACAATTTTTAAGATCATTGAAAGCTTTCGGCTTCATTTGCCCATTTAAGGAGATTTTGCGGTTTTTTAAGTTTCCGGAACCTTTTCATTTCATAAGAGGCTGGTATTTTGTGCAAAATTCAAAAGAATTTGCGATAATAATTTTCAAGACCAAAAATGACGCAGCTCTTTCAATCCATGGGTTTTGGAAAATCCGCAGACTTCCCAATTTTTTCTCCCGAGGGCTGATACCTTTACTGGAATTTTTATGTCCAAAAATTTAAACCTTCTTGGGAAAAACTACACTTTTCCAATTTTAAGGGAAAAGGTTTCTTTGTATTAAACATTAAAATATCCTCAAGATTGTAAAGGTGCTTTCCCTGAGGATCCAAGACAAACTCTCTCCATATAACCATGGCTGTCTTCCTATTAGTCCTGCTAAAGCCTGTTAATTGCTCTTTTAAACCGGGGGCATCCTTTAAGCCAAAAGGCAAAGAAGTAAAATTAAGCCTTTGGGGTTGAGAAAACGTCTTAGGACAGCTCTCAAAGTTAATGGAATTTTATAAACCCGGCGCATTCAATGAGAGAAAAGTTACTTCTACCTAGACTTCCAAAAAAAGAATCTTATAGGCAAGGGGAAACTGTATCCCCGATTACTTTGTTAGGGGCGCGAAAAAACTAAAAAATGCTAAGAGTTTTATCTTTTAATTTCAGGGACAAAAGGCATTGTAGGTGATCTAGAGCACCTAATTATCCCTTTCTCTAAATTCCTCAATCTGGTCTTTAATTTCCTCCCCATACTTTGCAGGGAATTTTTTGGGATGGGTTTTAAAAACTGGGGGTTTTCCCACTGTCCCAATTTTTGGAAAAAATAGTTTCTACAGTAAAAGGTTCATCTTAATGAAAATCTTTTCCATACTTATTGTTTGCATTTGCATACTTGATTTTCTTTACTCTGAGATCAGGAAAAAAAATATTTACTTTCTCTCCAATTTTTTTTTCCGGAAGATTGCACGAGTGCACCTACTATGACTTCCCGTGAATGTTTGGGTTTATTTATTTTTTTGGGAAAGGTATTCCTTTTTAACACGTTTACATCCCCCCCGGGGAATCTGTATAAAATTTCCATCTCTGTTGACGTTTAAAATTTGGGGCTTTAAAAAAACCCAAAATCATCCTTCTTGTTTTTTTACCAACCCGTAAAACCCCTTTGCTCAACAATTATTTAACATGCTTTTGGTTTGAAGAGTCCCCGTATATTATCCCCTAAGAGCCCCCTGCTACAACTCCTGACTACCATCCCTACAGTACCGCCTAAAAAAAATTAAACACATGAGAGTAGCAAGCATGGACAAGGGCTGAGAGGGGCCCTTCCCTAATGTGGTAAACTTCGATATTTTCATAAAGGGTCACTTTAAAAAATCTGCTCCCAATTTCATCTATTCCCCTGGCAGAGTACACAACTGGTTTAGGGACTAATGGTATAAGCCTTGCAGGTACCTTGTTTTTTTTTTATTTTCATCTCAAATGGTTTTGAACAAAATCTAAACCCCATGGGAAAAATAAAATCTGAACCAATAAATTTCTGTAGGTGATCCACTCCTTAACTACAAAGCAAGATGAGTCAAAGGTTTTTTTGCTAACCCCATTTTTAGTGGAAAACCCCAAACCATGATGTTTTAAAATAGGGCCCATTGCTAGACGGGCACTCACGTTTGTCTTTGTATAAGTCCTTTTTTTTGAAAGGGGAATTGGATTTATGCACTAAGGGTACTTCGGCCCCCAGATAAACAATCTTTTCTTTTTGTTGCCCCTATAAAAACATTTTAAACTATCAAAACCTTTCCATTAAATTTTTTTAGCCTGGGGGAACTTGTACTAATACTTCTTATTTTCTACCTGATTTCACTAAGGTTGTAGTCATGTCACTTGGTTTTTTTTTTGGTCGGTTTTCCGTTTCCCCACTTTTCTGATGTTTTACTTTTTCCTAGGGGTTCCATGTTGGGGGGTTTTATGGGTTTTTTGTAAAACCCAGCTGATTTCCCTTTGAAGCGAATGGTAAGCTTCTTTGCACTACTATACTCCACATTACGTCATATTGTTAGCATGCTGTCAGAAGGTCCTGGGGGCTTTTCCCCTGAACGTAAAATATCATGTCATGACCCCTTTTTCTTGCAAAATGTACAGAAAGGTAATTTCCTTTTAGACTGAATCTCTGAAAGGGGGACGTAGAAGGGTGGGGGCCCTTGATGTGCATCAGCCCTTGGTGGGGCCCCTATTCATTTTACTTTGGTATTTTATTCAGTGCCGTGGCTTTCGGTTTTTCCTTGAGGCGGGGGATTAACACGTACTTTTTTTTTATTCACCTTTTCCCATAAAAAATTTGCCTCTGGGGGTTGTTTTATGTACTCCAAACCCGTGCTAAAAACTCCCCCTGTCTAACATATTGGGAATCAGATAATCTCTGGGCAAAAGGCGGTGAAAAAAAATTTTTACAAAAGCCTTCCTGCTAGATAGCGATAGAGTTCCCTTTTTGGGTCTATTTACTTTCTTTGCAAAAAAACCTGCAATCTCACATTGTAAAACCCCTAAGTTTTTTTTCCCCTGCGGGGTTTTGTGGCTCTAAACTCTGTCAAATAATTCTAGGAGGAAGATTTTTGGAAAAAAAATTTTTAGGAAAGTTTTCCTTTTAAAAGCTATCCGTTTTTTGGATTTGAGTCTTTCACAATGTGGCTGTGCCCGCGCTTTTCTAGTGCATTTAACTACAAATTTTTTAACCCCTTCATCATCCACCAGACGCGGGGGATTGGCCCCTATATAGCAAGCCAGCTTCCCCCCGTCAGGACCACTGTCTGAGCCACTGAAGGATGTTTGTCAAATTTCCCCCGAAACAAAATCGGAAATCAAAAGCCCTTTTTTAAACTGTCCTTCTCTTCCTTCCAAATTCTCTTAAACTCTTTCAAATTTTTGCGACATCTCTGGGGGAGGGGCCCCATTTGTTTTAATGTTTTTCTAGGGAGGCTCCCCCGGGTCTCGCTGGCGGTGACAGAAAACCCCGATTTCCTTGCCCACTTGATCTGAGGTTGGCATTCATGTCACCTCTATTTAATGGTAAGGCCCCTTTTCTTCCGTACCCTTTTAAAAAACCCCCGTCACGTGTCAACCCTTTTTTGTTTGATTTTACTGACTATTTTATTACTGATTTACTTATTTTTACAATTTCGTAATTTATTTTTTTTTTGGTAATGTTCATTTTAAGGTAATATGTTATTTTCATTACTATGTTATTGTTAACCATTCTTATTTTGTATTGCACAGAAATTAAACTATCTACTTCGTCGCTTTGGGCCTTAATCAAAGAAAGTGTGCTTTTTTGCATTTACCTTTTTTTAAACTAAGACAGGTGGAATCTTGATTGACGAATTAGTAAATTTAACCATACTAGGGGGCACACAAAATTTTTACTAGTATTTAAATTTTTTTTTTATGTTTTATTTATTTATGCATTAATTTTTACAATTTTTTAAAAATTTTGAGCATATTTTTTGGTCACTAAGGCAAGTTTCCCCTAACAGACTTGTTATTTCACACGGTTTTTTTCTTGCTTCATTTTTAATGTAAACAATTTGCGAGCCTTTTTTCACACTAGCGGAGACGAAACTACATTCAGTGGGGATTAATTTTATTTTTTCTTTTTAAATTAAGCAAGACTGACCTTTTTTTTTTTCACCGCGGAGACCCACTTTCACATAGTGGACTTTTTTTTTTTTTTTTTATTTTATTAATATAAAATTTGGGCTGAAACACTTTTTATTTTTTTTACACTAGCGTAGACAAGCTACACACTAGTTGGATTTTTATTTTTTATGATTAAATTTAATTTAAATTTAATTTAATTAAAATTTTTTTTTTTTTTTTTCTTTTCTCTACCACCTCTTCGCAAAAAACCCCAACGGGGTTGCCCAAAGTTTACTAAACTCAATCAATAAAAAAAAAATCACTGATTTGCAAAGATTTATAAAAATGAAAATATTTTTTTACATCTAAGTTACCCCAAATTTTGCTTTTTAGTTCCTTTTTAAAAGCACTCCCTACATATACCAGCAACCCCTTTTAAAAAAAATTTTCGCAATCTAGTAAATACTTAAATAATATAGCAAATATTGTTCATGACTTTAAATATCTTTTGAATTTAAGATATATTTCATGACCCCCCAAAATATGTTTCATGCTTCAAGATAGTTTTATGACTTGGTTTCAAAAAAAGGGATAAAATTTTTAATATTCAATATTTTCCTCAATTCAAGCACTAAATTAAATTTTATTATCCCAAAAAGTAACGAAATTTCCCAATGTAAATCGAATTTATTTAATTACCAATAATATAATTTTCTCGAAAAAAATTCAATATTTAAATTTTATTTTAAACTTTAACAATGCGTGAAAGTTTCGGGGAGGCGATCCCCCCGGGGGCCACCCCTTGGCGTTTCCGAGCGGTCGTAGGCTTTACTTATTTTTTTTCTAAAAATTTAACATTCCACAATTAAATGGGTTTTAAAATGCCCCCCATGACCTTTGAGAGGGCATCTCCAATATTGGGATTTAATTTAAAATCAAAAGGGAAACTGAAAGATTGTTTTCACCTTATTTATTTTCTTATTTAAAATTGCCTTAATCTTGGGGTTTTAGAAATTTTTTAAGTTAAAACCCTTTGGGGAAAATCCGTACAATAATTTTTCGAGAACTCACCCGGGGAACAGGGTTTGATGCACTAGGTGGGGGTTTTCTGAACTGACGACTTTTCGTCCCAATTTTGTCGCTCAGCCCGGCTTATACTTTTTCTTCTTTTCATTGGTTTTTTTTCTACACATTTCTTCATTTTTTTCTTTCCAATGACCATTTCCTATGGTTTTTAAGACACCCTAACAAAAACATACTCTTGTCCACGTTTTCACGTTTTCCCAGTCTGATCCCAGCCAGGTCAAAAAAACTATAAAATCGTGTCCACTTCGCCCATAGGTCATTGGGGGCGAAAACCCCATACAAAAAAAGGGTTGGTCTACCGCCCTGTGGTGTACTTGGGTAAGACTCTCTTGGGGCTTCACTTTTTTCAAATTTTACGTTAGGGGGTACCCAGGCGTACCACAAAAACAACCGACAACAACAGACGCGCCCAGACAGACAGCAGACAGAGAGAGAGAGAGAAAAGGAAAAGAGAGAGCAAGAGAGAAGAGAGAGAGAGAGGAAGAGAAAGGGGAGGAGAGAGAGAAGAGAGAGAAAAGAGAGAGAGAAGCAAAAGAGAGAAAAGAGAGAGAGAGAGAGGAGAGAGGAAGAGAGAGAGAGAGAGAGAGAGGGAGAGAGAGAGAGAGAGAGAGCAAGAGAGAGAGAGAGAGAGAGAGAGAGAGAGAGAGAGAGAGAAGAGAGAGAGGAGAGAGAGAGAGAGAGAGAGAGAGAGAGAGAGAGAGCAAGAGAGAGAGAGAGAGAGAGAGAGAGCAAGAGAGATAATCAAGACGAAGCGTGCTAATAAGTGGGCGACACACTCGCCGATTTGTCTTGCTTGCCGGACCCTGATTACTGTTCCCGGCACGAGATCCCTTCGGGCGTGACCGACAGAAGGGGGGTGGGGGGGGTGGGGAAGGGCAGAGAGGGGGAGGGTAGTGGGATGGGGAGGGACAGAAGGGGAAGGGGAGTAGGGTGGGAGTAGGGATGGATGGGGAGGGGGAGAAGGGGTGAGGGGAGTGCGTTGGAGATTTGAGGGAGGGGAGGGAGGGGGCAGATGGGGAAGGGGAGACGTTGCGATGTGGAAGCATATGCTCTTTGGTGCCGTTGCGTGTTCATAGTGGGTGGGAGTGAAGTGAGGGGGAATTAGGAGTCTATGTTCGTGAATGTTTCTCTTTGGATGTTTGCCTTTGG
>NC_051401.1:6782869-6785369 GCF_015228065.2 Penaeus monodon
GGGAGTAGGGAAGAGTATGAAGAGGAGAAGGAAGGGGGAGAGGAAGGGCAAAAGGGGAGGGGATGGGGAATGAGGGGGGAGGAGGAGGGGGAAGGGGAAGGGGGGAGAGGATGGGGAATGAGGGGGAAAGAGGAGGGGGAAGAGGGGGAAAGTGTGGGGGGAGGGAGAAGGGGACCGGGGCAGGGGCCGCACGGGGGGAGGGGGGGGGCGAGGGCCATGTGTAAGCGCCACGAAATCTGTGTGACGTTGACAACGACATGACAAGGACATGTAAGCCTCGGGGACTGACGAACGTGACAGTCGCCTGAACTTCAGGAGACGAACCGAGCGCGTCTAGCGAGCCTCCTCAAGTCGCCGTCCTGCTTGTTTTCTTTGTTTTGGTTTTGTTTTTCTTCTTTTTCCCCCTTTCGTAAGCGTTGTGCTGGACGTGCGAAGACGCGTGGGGAGAGGAGGGATAGGGGGGGAGGACCCCGGGGATGGGAAAGGAGAGGAGGGGATGGGGATAAAGGGGGATGGTGGTTGGGGGGGGGTAGAGTAGGGGGATAGCGATGGCATTGGTGGATTCGCGATGTTGTTTCTCTTTTAATTTTGGTTTCGTCTGCGATGCTTCCCGAAAGGCGACGGTTGTTTTTGGCTGTCTCCGATTGCGCCTCGAGATCAGTGTGTGTGTCTTGCGAGGGCGATGGAAGGCGGGTGGTGGGAGGGGGCGGGGGTAGGGGGTTGATAGCGTGGCTTTGCGATGGAGGGGGGGGGGAGGAAGGGGGAGGAGGGGGTTTCATAGCATGGCTGTGTGATGGAGGGGGGAGGATAGGAAGGGGGAGGAGGGGTGTGTGATGGCAGGGAGGGGGAAGACGGGGTTCGATAGCGTAGCTGTGTGGCGGAGTGTGGTAGCGGGGTTCGGCCAGGTGCAATTGCAGGGGTTTAGGGCCAGGTGGCTATAAAAGCTCGACGCCCGATGTTTCCTGTCGGCGGGTAATGCTGCTAAAGCCCTCGGCCGGAACAGTGGGCGCGATGCCTCCACGGTGGGCGCCGTTGGTGGTCCCCGGACGTGGGCGCGCGCGTGGCCAAGCGCTCGCTCGCTCGCTTGCTTGCTTGCTTGCGGCCGGACTCCTCGCACCCTGGTCCCCTCTCCCCCCCCTTCTCCTACCCCTTCTCTTAGACTCTCTCTCTCTCTCTCTCTCTCTCTCTCTCTCTCTCTCTCTCTCTCTCTCTCTCTCTCTCTCTCTCTCTCTCTCTCTCTCTCTCTCTCTCTCTCGTCCTTTCTATTTCACGTTGGTTTGATATATACTTGTTTCTTTTCATTCTTTCTCTTTTAAGATCAGTTTCTTTTGTTTTTTTCTTTAACGCGTACAAACACACACATACACGCACACGCACACGCACACGCACACGCACACGCACACACACACACACACACACACACACACACACACACACACACACTCAAACACACACACACACTCAAACACACACACACACACACACACACACACACACACACACACACACACACACACACACACACACACACACACACACACACACACACACACACTCAAACACACACACACTCTTGTCTTCAATTTTTGCAACGCCATCTATTGGGTAGTTTTGGGATTCTTATTTTTCAAAGAAGAAGCAGGAAAGAAGAGAGCTTGGAAGAGAAGGGGAAGAGAGAGGGATGAAGACTGGAGAGAGGAGAATAAAGTTGAGGAATTGAGGAAGAAGAGAAGAGAATATGGAGAGAGATAGAGGAATGAGAAGAGAGAGGGAGAAAAAGAGAGAGAAAGAGGGAGGGTGAGATAAAGAGAGAGAAAGTGTAGGAGAAGAAAATAAATAAAATAAACGACGGCGGGAACGAATGGAATTAAGCAAGACGTGGATAAAGCAGAATTGAATAGAAATAATGAAGCTTTGGCAGCGAAGTAATGACTCCAAACAGAAAGTTAATGCGTAGGAGGGATGCAAGAAGGGTTGATAAAGAGGAAGAAGGAAAGAGAGAGAAAGCGTAAAGGAGTATCGAAAGAAGGAAGGAAGGAGGGAAGGAGATAGAGCGATGGAAACATAGCAAGAAGAAGGGAAAGAGATAGAGCAAGAAAAATATAGGAAGGAGGAGGGAAAGTCATAGAACGAAGAAAGGTAGATAGATAGAAAGAGATAAATAGAAGGAGAAAGGTATAGCAAGAAAGAGGGAGATAGATAGATAGAAGGAGAAAGGTACCGCAAGAAAGAGGAAGATGGATAGAACGAGGAAAGTGTAGGAAGGAGCAAGGAAGAGGGAGATATAAGGAGAAAGGTATAGAAAGGAACAAGAAAGAGGGAGATAGATAGAAGGAGAAAGGTATAGCAAGAGAGAGGGAGATAGATAGAACGAGGAAAGTATAAGGAAGGAGGGGAGGATGAAAGGACGAGAGACACAGTTTAAAGTACGCGCATTCACGACAACCCAGAGCAAGCAGGAAGATGTTTTCCGCAAGCAAATTGACACAGGGAAGGTCAG
>NC_051401.1:6790369-6792869 GCF_015228065.2 Penaeus monodon
AGGAGAGTAAAAGAAGGAGAAAAAGAAGAAGTATGGAGGGGAAAAAAGCGGGAAGGTCCAACCAGCCGTCCAGTTGGGAGCGGAGAGAGCGGTCAAGATGGCCTCGTCGGAGCGCGGTCGGGTCCATCCCAACTTTTCTCGATTTCGCGTCGTTGGCCCACGTGACTGGCCGCTGTTTGAGCACCGGGGCCTGTAATGGCCTGTGCGAAGTAGAGGGCGGGGGTTGGAGCGGGGGGGGGGTAGAAGAGAGGGGGAAGGAGGGGAGGTAAAAAATAAAGTGGAATGGGTAATCTTGTTCAGTAGCGAAGTCCGGCTATCGGTTGAAAATATCCCGTGTGCATGTTGCTTCATTTCCCAGATTACTTTTTCCCCATGTAGTGTAATATGTGTATATATATATATTTTTTTTTTTCCTTTCTTTCTCTTCTATTTCCCCTTTCTTTTTATTTTTTCTTTCTGATTAAAAAAAATGCTATTGTATTTAGTTACTGTGCTCTTTCTATTTTAGTTTATTTGACACAAAAATCAAGGTCCAGCTCGAATTATAATTTTAAGTAAGGTCATACCTCCTAACCGGTGGTAACAGCTGCTGAAACTTGGTCTGAAGTCTTAATTAATTATAAGCCAGAGAGAGAGAGAGACAGAGACAGAGACAGAAAAAGACACAGAAAAAGACACAGACAGACAGACAGACACAGAGACAGACAGATTAATTGCTGAAATACCAAACCCACAACAACCGGCCAAAACAACGCTCAGGAAGTTTGACATTCCGAGAACACTCATACCGTTAAACGAACATAATTATTTTGAAAACCAGCAACTTTAAGCGCTTTCCGTCCTCAAGCCACCTCGGGAATCTTGCCACTTGCCGAGGTCTTGCTTCTGAGTCGCGATGAGGAAAGATAAAGATAAGATAAAGATAAAGATAAGATCGAGTCGCAAACCGTCGGGAGATAAGCGCCGTGGCATCCCGATAAGTGTCCCGGATGTTCCCCGCTCGGCCGGAATTCCGTCGGCGAGGTCGGTTGGTCGGCGCGTTGCATGGGTTGCATGCATGGCTCGGTTTGTTGCACGATGGCGGGGGTCGGGTAATGGCGTTGGGGGTGGGGTGGGGTGGGAAGGGGGTGATGTCGGGGGGGAGGGGGAGGAGGGGGAGGGGAGTGTGTTTTCTGTATTTTTAAATTTATTTTTAAATTTATTTGATTTGGTTTTGTTTTATTTTTAGTTTATTTCGATTATGATTTTTATTTATTTTGTTTATTTTTATTTATTTTATTTTCATTTGTTTATTTTGTTTTATTTTTATTCGTTTGTTTTATTTTATATTTACTCACTTGTTTTATTTCGTATTTATTCTATTTTGCACTTATTCTTATTCGCTTCTTTTATTTATCTTTTATTGCTCCTCGGTGAGTTTAATTAGAGTTGGTCGCCGTAGTTTGTTTTCCTTGCACTTGTGGTCTTGTCATAGTTTTTTTTTTTTCTTTTTTCTTTTTTCTTTTTCGTTTTTTTTTTATTACAGGATAGACTCGTTTATTTACTGTTGGTCAGGCTGTTCATTTGCAGGACATAAATGTCTGTTTTTGTAATTGAACTTTCAGTCACTCCGCGAGCAGACACTGAGGAGCGAAGAGAGATTAGAAGGATATGGACAAAGCGTAAATAGAGCGATGATGATGGTGGTGAGGGTGAGGGTGAGGGTGAGGGTGAGGGTGAGGGTGAGGGTGGTGGTGGTGGTGGTGGTGATGAGGGTGAGGGTGAGGGTGATGATGAGGGTGAGGGAGATGAATTTCCTCCTCACCTTCTCCCACATCATCTCCCCCTTTTTCCTTCTAATGTATTTTCCCTCCTTCGTTTTTATTTCCCATCGTCCTACCTCATTTCTCCCTCTCCCCCCCTCCCCTCCTCCCAAGTCATTTCCCCCTCTCCTACCCCTTCCTCACTCTCACCTCATTACCCACCTCCTCACTCTCCCCTCCCAAGTCATTTCCCCCTCCCCTTCTTTCTCTCCCTCCCTCACCCGTTTCCCCTCCCCTCCCCATCCCTCTCCCCTTCCCTCTCCCTCTCCCCCTCCTCCACCCGTTCCCCTTCCCTCTCCCCTCCTCCACCCATTCCCTCTCGCCCTCCCCCTCCCTCTGTGATTGACACTCCGGAATCCATAATGAGACTCGGCACAAAAGACGCGGCCGAGGAAGCAGGTCGTCCTCCCGGCCTCTTCAGGTGTCCGGCCTCGCGAGTCTTCGGGTCTTCGGGGCCTCTCTCTTCCTTCGCTTCCTCTTCTCTCTTCTTTTTTCTTTTCTTTCTTCTTTCTTCTTTCTTTTTTTTTTCTTTTTTTTTTCTTCTTCTTCTTCTTTATTTCGTCTTTTTGGTTCGTCCCTCCTTCCTATTTTTTCTATTTTTCTTTTTGTTTCATCGATGATTCTTTTCTTTACCTAGACCTCTTGGTAATTATTTTCTTTCTTCTTCTTTTTCTTCTTCTTCTTCGTCTTCTTCCTCC
>NC_051401.1:6795369-6797869 GCF_015228065.2 Penaeus monodon
AGGGAAACAGGCTTGACAAATGCTTGGCCGCGATGCTATCTTGACCTCCTGGGTAGACGGGGCGCCTCGGAAGGTCGCTTTTGTTATCTCTATTAAGGCTGGGATGACCCCAAACGGTTGCCGAGTTAAAGTAGTCTGAAAGGGGGGTGGGGGGTGATACGAGATGCTTGAGAGATGCTGAAGGAGACTTGAGGAGGAGGAAGCAAGTGGAGGCTGCAGGGAGGAGGCTCCACAGAAGATCCTGAGGGGAGAAAACTAACTCCCGCAGAAGGCTGAAGGAGCAGGCAGGTGGAGCGCGGAAGACGCGTGTCGAAGAGGGGAATGAGAAGGGAGAGAGGGAAGACGGAGGTGGAGGAGACGAGGAGGACAGAAGGACGAGGCGAGCGGAGGAAGAGAAGAGGCCGGACGGAGGAGGAGGCAGGAGGAGGCAGGTGGAGGCTTCAAGGGCCGAGGCTGTGCTTTTGTTGGCTGGCGGCTCGAGGCGGAGGCAATCCCTCGAAAGCCGGACTCCATCTGAAGGCCGAAGGTGAATGGCGAGATTTATGGGCGCGAGGGCGGCCGGGCGGAGGTTTTGTGGGGGCATAAGTTCATCACGAACGGTTTGTACTGCAGCCAGATAAAAGCGAAATGGAAATAAAAGAGTGAAAGGAAAGTGCTTGCTGCAGGAAAGACGTGAGTGAGGGATGGGGGGGAGGGAGGGGGGTAGGAGGGTTTGGCAGACGGGAGGAGAAGGAAGCGGAGGAGAATGCGAAGAATGAGAAGAAAAATGATGAGGAGAAGAAGAGGAGGAGGAGGAGGAGGAGAGAAGTAATAAAAGAAGAAGATAAAAAAACTGGAAGAAGGATGTGGATTGGAAAAAGGGGAGTAATTAGAGAAGAAGAAGAAGAAGAAGAGGAATAGAAAATGGAGAAAACTAGAGAAAAGGGGGTAGTAAGAGTAGCAGGGGGCGTGGGGAGGGGGGGGGGAGATTAGGGCCAGGAAGACAGGCGCGCCGATTTTCAGGAGTTTCTCAGGCTGGTGATCGGCCCCCTGGCGACGCGGCCGGACGTCAAGGCGCGACCCTACCATGTTTACGCGGGGCATCGCTGAATTATCCGCTCTTCAGGAGACCACCAGGGGACCACCGGGGCCACCTTGCTTCATTTCCCGTGCATTGTGGGGGCCCCCCTTCACCCCCCACACCCCGCCCTTCCCCCCACCCTCCCCGTTCGCCCGCTTCCTCCCTCCCTCTCCCCCCTCCCTCTGCCCCCCCACCTCCCCGCACCTTCTCCACACGGGGTCCTTACCTGGGCTCGGTCGGGTCGTGCGGGGGGGGGGGTGAAGGTGAAGGTAGTTGCGAACATGGAAAGGAGAACGAAAAGAACAGGAGGAGGAGGGGGGGGAGAGGAGGAGGAGGAGGAGGAGGAAGAAGAAGAAGAAGAAGAAGAAGAAGAAGAAGAAGAAGAAGAAGAAGAAGAAGAAGAAGAGATGGAGTAGAAGAGACGGAGTAGAAGAAAACTAAGAATAAGAAGGAAAATGAGAAGATGAAGAAGGAAAAGAAGAAGAAGAAGAAGAAGAAGAAGCAGCATATGTCTGGGCGGATTAACTAGGAATAATGAGAAACGATATAATGACGGGAAAGGGGATAGAGATAGAAAGGATGAACGTAGAATAAGGAGGAGGAGGAAAGAAAAGAAAAGAAAAAGGACGAAAGAAGCGAATAACAAGAGCGAAAGGAAGAAAAGGAAAACGAAGTGAGAAATATGAAGAAAAAAAATTAGGAAGGAGCAAGGGAAGAGGAACAACTATTTAAAGAGCGAACAAAGGAAATGAAAAGATAGAAAAAAAGAAGAGGAAGAGGAAGAGGAAAGGAAACGAGTGAAGTTAGAGGAACCACAGACCGAGAAGTAGGGGGTGGGGGAGGAGGGCGTTGGGGGGGAGGAGGGGGGGGTCGTTTAGGCAGAGGTCAAAATGAATTACCGGCGGATGTTGCTCTGCTTTTATTGGGAAACTTTGCGCGTCTCGTTGCAAGGGATATGTTGCCCTTGTCGCTGGAGTGCGGTTGGCCGCGACGTCTTGCGTTCTGCTAAGGGTCCCTCTGTCCGCCTGTCTGTCCGTCGGTCCTTCGTCTCTTTTGTGTTAATTGTCTGCTCTCGCTCTCTATCTATATCTGTCTATCTGTCTACCTCTCTCTCCTCCCTCCCTCCCTCCCTCCCTCCCTCCCTCCCTCCCTCCCTCCCTCTCTCCTCCATTCTCTTCCTCGTCTTCTTCCTCCTCCTCCTCCTCCTCCTCCTCCTCCTCCTCCTCCTCCTCCTCCTCCTCCTCCTCCTCCTCCTCCTCCTCCTCCTCCTCCTCCTCCTCCTCCTCCTCCTCCTCCTCCTCCTCCTCCTCCTCCTCCTCCTCCTCCTCCTCCTCCTCCCCCTCCCCCCGACGCTTTCTGATAGTTTTCCCTTGGCATTCTTCCTCTTCTGTCCGTCTTCATTCTCCACGCAATTACTCAGAGCAACAATTCTCTGCAAGT
>NC_051401.1:6805369-6815332 GCF_015228065.2 Penaeus monodon
GGGGGTGGTAAGGTAGGTGGGTATGGAAGGATAGGGGGAAAGGGGGAGGGGGGGAGTTAATCTATCCGTTCGTTATTGTAGGATTTCTCTTCCTTCAGATCCTTTCGGGAATCAGGGGCGTTGTTCTCGGCGGATGAAAGAGGCTGCGAGACGGGCGAGGGACATAGGCCTACGCGAACGAAAAAACAAAACGAATCATGAAAAAAAAAAAAAATTGACTAATATTTTCGAAAATAGGAAATGATGAAAAAATGAAAAGCTACTACTTGGTCTAAATAGCTGTAACGAATTTGAAAATATATGTATTATATAAATCGAAAAGTGTCGAAAGAAAAAATATATTAAATAAGATTATCGAAAATGTCGAATAAAGATCGAATAAGTGTATCGAATAAAAAAAAATACACACACACACACACACACACACACACACACACACACACACACACACACACACATATATATATATATATATATATATATATATATATATATATATATATATATATATGTGTGTGTGTGTGTGTGTGTGTGTGTGTGTGTGTGTGTTATCGAAAACGTTGAAAAATACTACTAGATCGAATAACAGTAACGAACAAGGAAAAAAATAACCATAATATTATCGAAAATAGAGACCGTTTTCTCCCTTCGAAATGGAACGCGAGGTCGACGGGGATGCAAATTCGGGCGCGGGCGTGGAAGGAAGCGCGGGCGGTCGCATCATATTTATTTGCGGGGTTTCTGTAAGTCGTTGAGGCGCAGGTGGGTTTGTTGTGGTGTTCGGCATGGGCGTGGGTGAGGGTGGGTGGGTGGGTGGGGGTGGAGGGGGTATGGGGAGATTATGGGGGGGAAGGAGAGGTGGGCGGGGGTAGAGGTGGGTTTAATTAGGTTGTGATGTGTGTGTGTGTGTGTGTGTGTGTGTGTGTGTGTGTGTGTGTGTGTGTGTGTGTGTGTGTGTGTGTGTGTCGAGTGGGCGGAGAGAGGGGGGGTACAGGAGAGAATTGGGGGGATAATGTGTTGGGGGAGGGAAGTAGAGGGGGTGTTGGGGGAGAGGGAGGAAGGGGAGGGGTGATGGGGAGAAGAGGAGGAGGAGGGGGTTAAAATGAGGGGGGAGAAGGTGATAGGGGAGGGAGAGAGAAGGTTGGTGATGAGGGGGTGGGGGGGAGGGGGAGGATGAACATACGTGTAGGGAAAGTTGCTTTTAAATGAAAATCTAACCCAAAAAAATAGACAATGCCATAGTATTTGTATAATAAAACAAAAGAAAGTGGAAAGGAATATTGCAAAAAATATTATAAAAGACAAGACAAAAGACTACATTTATAACAGCAGACAGACGAGAAAAGATAGTGAGAAGATTGCCGCGGCTGCAGTTATAAATCACGAATTATTTATGCAAATAGATGCCAAAAAAGCACTCGGGAAGAAAACGGAAGAAAATCTCGCCAGAAGCGGAGGTCGACTCGAAGACGCGGCGGGGGGTGAGGGGGGAGGGGTGAAGGGGGGAGGAGGGGAGAGGGGACTGGGGGGGGGAAGAAGGGGAGAGGAGAATGAGTAAGATTCTCGAAATTACAGGGCCAGAGGAAGTAGACCGGTGGTTTTGATTGTTTTAAATTACATCCAGATGGTTACTGATTGGGGCACAGGATTGGGGGGAATGGGGTAGGGAGAGGGGAGGAGTGGGTGGGTACGAGAAGGGGATGGGAGGCGAGTGATGGGGAAGTGGGTAGGGAGGAAAGGTGTTGGAGATAAGGGGGGGAGGGGGAGGAAAAGGAGGAGAGGGAGTTATAGGGGGAGAAGAACGAGGGTGATGGGGTGATGGGGAGGAAGAGAAAGGATAGGATTGAGATGAATGAAAGAGAAAGGAAAAGGGAAGAAGAGAGAATATTGGTGATAGAAGAGGCAGAGATCTAAAGAGACGATGAACGAAGGGAGGAAGAGAGGGGGGAGAGAAGACCACACGGCCGGCCTCGTCCCAAGTCGCTGCCTCGTGAAGGCGTTTTGATTCTTAACGACGCCGGCCATTAGGGCTGTGTTCGCACCCGCCCCGTGAAGAGCCTGATAAAGATAGGTGAAAACAAGGGTGACGTAAGGTCGTAAATCCCTCTTTGTACTGGCGGGGAATGGGCCCTCCAGATGGTCTTAGCGGAGAGGAGTAGCGGTCGTGGTAGATGTAGTGGTAGAATGTGAAGAGAAAGAGGGAAAGACTATGATTTATTGGGATGAAAGTTTTGCATGTTGAGGAGGAATGTGGAACTGTGGAGGTGGAGGTGCTGGCAAAAAGAGAAAGAAAGAAAGAAAGAAAAAAATGGTGAAGAGAGAGAGAGAAAGAGGGAGAGAGAGAGAGAGAGAGAGAGAGAGAGAGAGAGAGAGAGAGAGAGAGAGAGAGAGAGAGAGAGAGAGGGGGGGGGGGGGCAGGGAGAAAGAGAGAGACACATATAGACACAAACAGACAGACAGACGGACAAACAGGAAGAAAGAGAGAGACACACAGACAGACACAAACAGACAGACAAACAGGGGAAAAGAGAGACAGATACAAACAGACAGGGAGCAAGAGACAGACAGACGGACACAGACAGACAGACAGAGGCAGAGCGAGCGGGCACCATAGTCCTCCTCCTCCGTGCGAGATTTATCGAGTGCGAATTCCGGGCACCTGAGTCCCCCGTCGATAAAGCGGCCGCGGCGGATCGTCGACGCGATACTGGACGATATGAGGAAGCGGCGCCATTTTTATGATTTCGCCAATTACTTTCCTTTGCTTTTCTGGTTGTGTTCGTCGGTCGTGTTTCTTTGTTTCCTTAGATGGTGTTTTTTTCCGATGTGTTTTTCATTGTTTATGTTTTTCTAATTTTTTTCCCGAGGTGTGATTTTTTTTTTTCATTTTTTTTTTTTTTTTTTTCATTTTTCCAATTCGAGTTGTTTCTCTCTCTCTCTCTCTCTCTCTCTCTCTCTCTCTCTCTCTCTCTCTCTCTCTCTCTCCCCTCTTCTCTCTCTCTCTACTCCCTCCCTCTCTCTCTCTCTCTCTCTCTCTCTCTCTTTCTCTCTCTTCTCTCTCTCTCATCTCTTCCATTTCTCTCTCTCATTTCTCTCTCTCTTTCTTCTTCTTCTTCTTCTTCTTCTTCTTCTTCTTCTTCTTCTTCTTCTTCTTCTTCTTCTTCTTCTTCTTCCTCTTTTAACTTTTCTTTTTCTTTTGTTGCGCGAATGAGTGGTTTTTGTGGTCACGGACTGGGGTTGATCTAGTCTAGAATTGCGTGCGTGCGTGCGTGCGTGCAGGCGAAAGGGTCACACTCAGCGCCGATTATCACCATGCGCCAGTATCACAGGGCGTCCTTGACACGAGAGAGAGAGAGAGAGAGAGAGAGAGAGAGAGAGAGAGAGAGAGAGAGAGAGAGAGAGAGAGAGAGAGAGAGAAGGAGGGAGAGAGGGAGGGAGGGGGGGAAGGGGGGAGACAGACAGGCAGAGACAGTCACTCAAACATAGACAGACAGACGGACAGACACAGACAGACAGACAGACAGACAGACAGACAGACAGACAGACAGAAAGAGAAAGAGAAACAAAAAGACAGAAAGTCACAAGAAAGAGAAAGAGAGAGACAAAAACACACGTGAATTGAAAAGAAAAGAAAAGTAAAAGAAAAAGACTCCTCACTTTCCTCCACCTTCAGCGGGACCGGGTTTAGACCTCGATGGTAAACACTTGTCCCGAAATGGCCGTGGCTGCCGCTTGCATGTCTGCTGATAAACTGATTGCAGTCTGCAGGATCCCGGGCGAGGACTGAGCGGCCCATTAAGGATTGGAGGCTGCGAGGGTAATTGTAGTACGTGGCTTGTGTGTGGGGGGGAGAGGGGAGGTGGGGGTTGGGTGTGTGGGGGAGGGTGTATGGGGAGGTGGGAGGCGCGTGTGGGTCTGTTGTGGGGGGGTAGGGGGGTGGATGTGTGTGTGTGTGTGTGTGTGTGTGTGTGTGTGTGTGTGTGTGTGTGTGTGTGTGTGTATGTATCTATGTATGTATGTGTGTATGTATGTATGTATGTATCTATGTATCTATGTATGTGTGTGTGTGTCTGTGTGTGTGTCTGTGTGTCTGTGACTGTCTGTCTGTGACTGTCTGTCTGTCTGCATCGTCCGTGTGTTCGCTAATAGCTAATAGCCGGCCGCGTCCTCGTCAGACCTGCCACTTACGGTCGGCTCGGTGCTACGGACGGCGAGGTTGCCAGCTGTGCGTTTCCGTCTTTGATACGGTGTGATTTAAGCCGCCTGTTAACTAAGGCTGTTTGTTTATAGGGAGGGAGGGAGGGAAGAGGGGAAGGAGGGGGAGGAGAAGGAGAAGGAAGGGGGAGAGGAGGAGGAGGAGGAGGAGGAGGAGGAGGAGAAGGAAGGGGGAGGAGGAGGAGGAGGAAGGGGGAAAGGAAGGGGGAGGAGGAGGAGGAGGAGTAGACGAAGACGGAGTAAGGGGAGGAAGGAGGGGCAATTTTGGCCGGTGTAGGTTTTGTGCACATCATGATAATTTATTTGTTTTGCTTCCCCGCGCTTGTTGTCCCCCGCTGGGTGGGGAATGTTCATCAAGGACTCTATTAGTGCCAGTTTTATTGTGGGTTTGGTGGCACTGCCGACTTATCTCGCCTGTTTACACTCCTCGCGCGCGATATGGCTCTAGCAGACGCTGCAGCTCCAGCGACACTCCTCCTCGCCCTTTCTCCATATTTCCTTTTCCTTCTCTTCTTGGCTCTTTCTTGTCTCCTTTTCGTACTTCCTTTTCTTTTTTTTTTGGCTCTTCTGTCTCGTTTCTGAGGTTTCTTTTTTTTCTCTCGTTGCTTTCTGGGTTTTCCTTATTTTTCTCTCTTCTCCTTTCTCTCTTTTCTCTCTTCTCTCTCGCTCTTCCTTCCCTTTCTCTGGCTCGTTGCTCTCCGCCACCTTACTTTTTCTTCTCCCTATCTCTATCCCTTTTTTTTTCTTGCTCCGTCCCCCTCTTTCTCGACCTTTCTCTCTCTCTCTCTCTCTCTCTCTCTCTCTCTCTCTCTCTCTCTCTCTCTCTCTCTCTCTCTCTCTAGCCTCCGGGCTAGTACAGTGGTAACGTGTCGGCCTCTCATCCGAGGGGTTGGCGGTTCGCGCCCCGCCCAGGCGCGAGAAGTTGCAACTGTCGCCCGGAGGTTACTGCTGTGGCTGGGCACCACGGCGGCCAAGGACTCGGTTCCGCCGAGTCAGCAGCAGCTGACACGCGTGAGCAAAATCAAGCAGACAGTATGTCACACCAAGAATAACCATTGTATCAAATGGAATCCAAACCAAACTAAACTCTCTCTCTCTCTCTCTCTCTCTCTCTCTCTCTCTCTCTCTCTCTCTCTCTCTCTCTCTCTCTCTCTCTCTCTCTCTCTCTCTCTCTCTCTCTCTCTCTCTTTTCCTTCTTATCTCATGCTTTCCTTCGCTAACCTTTCTCCCTCTTTCTTCCCTATTATTCCTTTCCTCTTTGGAACCCCATATCCTTCTCTTTTTCTTCTTCTTTCTTTATTTCCCTTTCCTTCTCCCGCTCTTCCCTTTGGAATTTATTTTCCTTCTCCCTCTTTGCTTTTTTTTTCTTCTTTCTCTTCCGTTTTTCTCTGTCTTTCGTCCTCCCCTCTTTCCATCTCCATCTATCTTCCCATCTCCCCTTGCCTTCTAATTCTTTTATTTTCTTTTTTTTATCTTTCTCTCCTTCTCCGTCTTTCTTCCTCCCCCCCATTCCATCTCCATTTCCATCCATCCTTCTCCCTTCCTCCCATCTTCCTCCCTACTCCCTCCCTCCCTTCTTCCCTCCCTTCTCCCTCCCTCCCTTCCAACTCCCTCCCATCTCCCTCCCTCCCTTCTCCCTCCCTTCTCCCTCCCTTCCTTCTAACTCCCTCCCTTCTCCCTCCCTCCCTTCCAACTCCCTCCCATCTCCCTCCCTCCCATCTCCCTCCCTCCCTTCTCCCTCCCTCCCTTCTCCCTCCCTCCCTTCTCCCTCCCTCCCTTCTCCCTCCCCTCCCCCTCGGCTCATCTGTCGGGTCCGCGCGGGCAGCCTTCCCCCCGCCGCGTCCGTGTAAACCAGTTCTACTTGTGATAATCCACCATAAACGTGGGTTGGCGGCGTGATTTACGCTGTTCTCGGAGTGATAAAGTCCTCGATAGCGGTGAGGAAGAGGGGGAGGGAGGGAGGGAGGGAGGGAAAGGAGGGAAGGAGGGATGGTTGGTTGGTGGGAAGGGAGGGAGAGAATTAGGGATGATTGGTTGGTGGGAGAGGGAGGAAGGGAGGGATGGAGGGAGGAAGGGAGGGAAAGTGGGAGGGAAGGAGGGATAGTAGAAGGGGATGTGGGAGGGAAGGAGAAGTAAAGAGGGAGGGAGATAGGGAATGGGAGAGAGAACGAGGGAAGTAGGAATGGAAGGAAAGGGGGAGAAGGGAGAGAAAGAAGGATTGTGTGCGGGTGTGGCTGAAGTAATGAAGGAGGGAAGCAGAGAGGGTAGTGAGCGTGGAGGGAAAGGAGGGATGTAAGAAAGATGGAAAGTGAGATAGAGAAGAGAAAGCAGAGGGATAGGAATAAAAAAAAATAGAAAGGAAGAGTAAAGGTGGGTATGGCAAGAGAGGAATAATAAGGAGGGAATGAGAGAGGAATAGACAGAAAAAGGAAGAATGAAGAAGAAGGAGGCAGAAGAAAAGAGGGAGAAGGAGAGGCGAGGAAGATTAAAGAAAGGAAATAGAGGAAGGGGGAAGCAGGAGACAGAAAAGATAAAGACTAAGAAGAGGCAAGGACAACAGTAACGCCAGAAAGGGAGATAGAGAGAACAAGAGAGACGGGAAGGGCCGAGGGTTCTTGGCCAAGGATAAGGAGACTCGGTATAATAAAGTATAAGGATGGAGAGATGAAAGGATTCTGGAGACTGCATTATCCTTGGGCTATGAGGGAGGCCGGAGGATGAAAGGAGGCGGGGAAGAAAGGGGAAGGCAGGGGGGGAGGGGGCGTGGATGTATGGGGGGGAGGCAGGAGTGAGGCGTGGATGGGGGAAAGGAAGGGGAAGGTAGGGGGGTAGAGGGGGTGTGTATGGGGAGGGGAAGGCAGGAGGGAGGGGGGAGGTAGGGGGAGAAGGCATGGATAGGAAAGACAAGGGAAGGAGGGAGGGGGTGTGAGAGGGAAGGAGGTAGGAGGTAGGGGAGAGCCTCAGGAGTGGTTACATACCTGCCTATAAATTTATTCATTTTATCTGTCTAGTAACCTGTTTTCAGGTTTACCAAATGTATTTTTTTTCTTTTCTTTGATGGTTTTGATAAGGGAGAAATAAATAAAGCTTTTATCTGGTGGCTATGATCTCTCGTATGAAGTGTAATTTTCTGTTTCGCATCTTTTTTTTCCTTATGTTCTTTATCTTCTCTTGTTTATCTTCATATTATTCTTTGGCAAAGTTACTGATAGCAGCTATTTCCCGAAGAATGACTAAAATACACCAACAGTCAGTAGAATTTGAAAGTGAAATGTGGCATCAAAGACCGTAGAGTTTTTAACATTTTTTCTATTTACTTTCAGGTAAGGTGAAAAAATTAAACACGTCGATGGTGGGTTACGCTCCTACTCGGTGAGTTGTTTACTTTACTTTATTTAAAGGGTTATTAATGATACTTGATTTTAAGAGTAATTTATGATGGTGTTTACACAAAATGGAGAGAGTAAACGATGATTGGTATTGATGATGGAATAAATGATATGCAAATAGGACGGTGATGAAATTGTCCTTAACTGCCTCGTGTTAGGCATGTCTGGTAATGATTTTTTTTTCTTGTTTATTAATGTGTGCGCGTTACAAGGTCCGCAGTTGAAAGACATGCAAGATTGCGTTTACAGGCAAGTTGATGAGATTAATAAAACCCAGAAATCACGACCTGTCTCTCACTCGCTCGCTCTCTCTCACTATCCTGAATCTAATTAAATCTGTGTGTGGTTAATGAGGCAGTGTGTGCCCACTTGTTGATACTGGCACTCTGCTAATTAGCCCCGACTGTGTGAAGGTGCCGCTGTAGGGCCACCCTAGGTGAGGGGCAGAACGTGGCACTTGTATGCAGGAGGAGGAGGAGGAGGAGGAGGAGGAGGAGGAGGAGGAGGAGGAGGAGGAGGAGGAGGGGGAGGAGGAGGAGGGAGGAGGAGGGGGAGGAGGAGGAGGGGGGGGGGAGGAGGAGGAGGGGGGGAAGGGTTAAGAGATAGGGAGGAAGTGAGAGGAAGTGAATGGGAATTGCAGAGAGGTTGGAAATAACAGTTGAAGGGTTGAGAGGGAGGGAGGGAAGGGAGGAAGGAGGAAGGGAGAGGAAGGGAAATAAGGAGGGAGGGAGGGAAGGAATTAGGGAGAGAGGGAAGAATGGAAGGGAGGGAGAGGAAGGGAAGGAAGTGGGGAGAGAGGGGGAGGGAAGGAATGAGGGAGGGTGAGAGAGGGAAGGAAGGAAGAAGGAAGGGAGGGGAGGAATTAGGGAGAGAGGGAGGGATAGGAATTAGGGAGAGAGGGAGGGATAGGAATTAGAGCGAGAGAGAGAGAGAGAGAGAGAGAGAGAGAGAGAGAGAGAGAGAGAGAGAGAGAGAGAGAGAGAGAGAGAGAGAGCGAGCGAGAGAGGGTAAAAAAAACAAACTTGTATATGCTAATGGCAACAGAATACTAAAGATGATAATAATTATCAGAATGGATAGTAATACTAATGTTGACAAGAATTATAATGTCTTATAGAAGCAGGGACAGTGATAAAATACGACGATAATACACTGACAGTAATTAAGATAAACGATAATAAGAACCAGAAGAGGAGAGAAAATGAGAACGAGAGGAAGGGCGATTAAAGGAGGTCTCGTTCGCGGGCAGCGCTCGTTCATTAAAAGCAGCTTCTTGTCTCCCGTGTTCATGGCGCAGATTTTCGCGTCTGTTGAACATCGTCGTTATCATAATCTTCATTGCTACCGCCGTTGCTTTGTCTCTCTTATTTTGTGTTTATTTTTTATTTTTATTTTATTTATTTATTTGTTTTATTATTTTTATTTTTATTTATTTATTTTTTTTTTTTTGTCTTCCGTTCGTTTTTTTCTGTTTTTGTGTTTTTCTCTCGTTTATTTTGTCGTCTTTCTGTGTTCTCTCTCCCTTGGATTTTCTTTGTGTTTATTTATTGCTCTGCTCCCTCTTTCTGTTTGTTCTCCTTTATTCTCGTCTATTCCCATTTCTTCCCTTGTTTAACCTTCTCCTTGCACGTTTTCATTCTGTTTCCTTTCCTCTTTGCTGTCTTCATTCTTTGATTTATTTTCCCATTTACCCTTGTCTGTTTTCTCTCTCTCTCTCTCGCTCCCCTCTTTCTTCCTCTCTTAATAGCCCTTTACGTAAACGAGGAAAAAAGAGAAGGAAGGAATGTAAGGAGGAAAGAAGGAAGGGAAGGAGAAGGAAATGAAATGAAATAAAGGAAGAAGTTAGTGAAGGAAGGGAGGAGGAAAGAAAGAAAGGAAGGAAGGAAGGAAGGAGGGAGGGAGGGAAGGAAGGAAAGGAGGAAGGAAGGAAGGAAGGGAGGAAGGAAGCGTTTAAGCTAGGGAGGGAAAATATTCAATTGACGTACAATCAAGCAAGCAAGCACTCTTCGAAGGGAAAGCCAAGCAGTATGACCCCCCCCCTCCCCCTTTCATGACCCCTTCGGATGCCCCCCCCCCCTTGCAGACGTCGGCCGCGTGCGCCTTCCCTTTGGCGTCTCTCGGGCGTAAGCGCAGGCCGCGTGGGCGAGGGCGGGCAGGTTACGGGCGTAGTGCGAGTAGGCTGAGGCAGCGTGGGCGTGAGTGGGCAGGATACGGACGGTGGGCGATTTTTTTTCCCTAGCTTGGGGGGAGGGGGGGGGTGTAGTAGCAACATACTGATACATGTGTACAAACACATGGTAGCATACAGGCAGACAGGCAAGCAAGCAGGCAGGCAAGCAGGCAGACAGACAGACAGACA
>NC_051401.1:6815432-6817932 GCF_015228065.2 Penaeus monodon
CCCCCCCCCTTCCCCCCCCCCCCCCTTCCCCTCCCCCCTTCCCCTCCCCTTGGCTCCGAAACGTGGCACCAATCGCACCGAGCTCTTGACCAGGTGGCATCGTGGGACCCGACGTGGCCCTCGGGAAATCTGATCCCGGAGGAGAGGTGTTGGGGGGGATTCGGGATTGGCGGGATTCGGGTTGGTCATGGGATTAGGGTTTTGGGGGGGGGGATGTAAGGTGTGATTGGGGATTGTTTGGGGATTCGGTTTGTGAGAGTGCGGGGGCGTTGTCGAGGTGGCTGTGGGGTACTTTTTAGCGTTGAGGAATGGAGGGCCGTCTTCGCTGCATAATCAGCAAGAGTAATGAAGCGGAGTGAGGCTTATAAATGATGAATATCTTAGTCCAGATGCGAGGGTTGCTTGGTGTAGCTTTTTCTTTCGGTCTTTCTTTCGTGTGTCTGTCTTTCTCTTTCTTTTTCTCTTTCTTTTTTTTTTTTCCCTTTTATTTCCTTTCTTATTTTTTTTTCCTCTTTCTCTTTTTCCCCTTTTTTTTCCTTTTTCTTTTTTTTTCTTTTTTTTTTTTTTTCTTTTGTTTTTTTTTTCCTGTCTTTTGGGTCTCTCTCTCTTCTCTCTTCTCTCTCTCTCTCCTTCTCTCTCTCTCTCTCTCTCTCTTCCTCTTCTCTTCTCTCTTCTCTCTTTTTCCTTCCCCCATTCCTTTCTCCTCCCCTCTCTTTCTTTCTCTCTCTTCTCTCCTCTTTTCCTCTCTCTCCTCTCTCCTTCTCTCTCTCTCTCTCTCTTTTCTCTTTCTCTCTCTCCCCTTCTCCTCTCTCCTCTCTCTCCCCTTCCTCTCTCTCTCCTCTCTCTCTCTCTCTCTCCCCTCTCCTCTCCTTTCCGTTCCCCCCTTTCCCCTTTCCTTACCCTATTTCCTCTCTCTCTCTTTCTTACCTTCTCTTCCTCTCTCCCTTCCTTACCTTTTCTCACTCTCTCCCTTCCTTCCTCCTTCCCTCGCCACGCCCTCTGTCATGAATACCATTAACATCTGTTTTATGATGATAATCTAGCTATAATCTAGGCATGATCTAGCTGAGAGGTGGACGCGACTCTTTTGCTTGAAATTAGATTAACAACTATTATTATTTTTTTTTTTTTTACTTTTTTTTTTGTCTTCTCTTTTTCCTCTTTTTTGGGGCCCCGATGATGATAACCTTAATGGCAGGACTCACTTATCATCGTTATCAGCCGGTGTCATCGAGTCTTTTGTGTTATCGCTGTTCAAGGTGATACGACCTCGTATTATTAGCACTACCGTTTGGGATTCTTTCTTTGTGGTTCAACTTTGCCGACATTTCGCTCTTTTCTCTTCTCCTCTCTCTCTCTCTCCCCTCTTTTCTTCTCTCTCCTCTCTTTTCCTCTCTCTCTCTCTCTTCTCTCTCTCTCTGTCTCTCTGTTTCTCTCTCTCTCTTTTCATTGTCTTTTCTTCGTCGGTCTTGGTGTGGCTGTCGTTGTTATCAAGATTACCAATATTTTCATTATCTTCACTATCGTCTTCGTCATCGTCATCACCAACGCGATCGTCATTGTCATTACCGACATCATTATTGCTCGTCATCACCATCATTATCATCATTCCCATCACCACTAATGGTCAAGTTTGCCGTTCATTATTCCCTCCTTTTTAAATTATTACCTGCTCCCTTACCTCCCCCTCTCGTTGCCTTATTTCCCGTCCGGAGGGAACTTTTACGGGGGGTAATGTGTTTTTAATTCGGGCCCGGGCCAGCATCATTTTTTTCCCCCCTCGTTTGTGTTCTTCCTACTGCTGCTACTTTTTTTTTCTTCTTCTTCTTCTTCTTCTCCTACTTCCCCTTTTTCCTTTTCGTGTTCCTCCTCCCCCACTCTCCTCCTCCCCCTTCCTTCTTCCCCTTCCTTTTCCTACTCCTCCTCCTCCTCCTCCTCCTCCCCTCCCCCTCCTCCTCCTCCTCCTCCTCTCCTCTCCTCCTATTTTCTCCTCCTCCCCCCCTTTCCTCCTCTCCCCTTTTTTCCCCCTTCTCTCCTCCTTCTTCTTCTTCTTTTCCTATCCCTTCATTTTCCCCAGTTTTCCTCTTTTTCCTCGCCCTCTTGATCATTTTCTTACTTTCCTGCACCTCTCTTCCTACCTCCTCCTCCTCATTTCTTCTCCCCAGTTCTCCTATTGCTCCTCCTCCTCCCCCATTCTCTTCCTTTCCTGCTCCTCCCTTCCTCCCTTGCTCCTCCTCCTTCTCCCCCTTCTTCTCCTTCCCCCTCCTATTTCCTTTTCCCTCCCCTTGCTCCCCCTCCTTCTCCCCCCCTTTTCCCCCTCCCCCTCCCCCTATTCTCCCCCCTTTCCCTCCCTTTTCTCCTCCCCTTTTTCCCCCTTTTCCTCTCCCCATTCCTTTCTGTCTCCCTTGCTCCTCCTCCTCCTCCCCCTTCTCCTCCTCCTCATTCTCCTTTCCTGCTCCTCCCTTCCTCCCTTGCCCCCCTCTCGTCCTCCTCAGTAAGA
>NC_051401.1:6827932-6836384 GCF_015228065.2 Penaeus monodon
GGAAAGAGAGGAGAGAGGGAAGGAGGAAAGAGAGGAGAGAGGGAAGAGAAAGAGGGAGAGGGAGGTGTTGGGGTCAAGGGTGTGGGTGGTGAGGTTATTGTGGGGGTTAGGGGGGGGCATTGGTGTCGTGTGTGGCCGCTGGACACTTGACACTTTCAGGCGCATTTCCTCAGTAATTACGCACTGGATATGTAGACAAACGAGGTGTATTATTTTACGGTATTTTTTTGCGAAGTTATTATTTTTTAACCACTTATTTAATTATTGTATTGTTTATTCGTCCGTTTTATCCGCCACTGCTTCCTTTTCCTGCCTCTTTTTCTTTCTTTCTTTCATTCTTTCATTCTTTCATTCTTTTATTCTCTCTCTCTCTCTCTCTCTCTCTCTCTCTCTCTCTCTCTCTCTCTCTCTCTCTCTCTCTCTCTCTCTCTCTCTCTCTCTCTCTCTCTCTCTCTCTCTCTCTCTCTCTCTCTCTCTCTCTCTTTCTCTCTCTCTCTCTCTCCTTAATCTTTCTTTCTTTCTTTCCTTCCGTTCTCCCTTCTTCCTTTCCTTTCGTCTCCTTGTCGCTTTCTCGTCTCCTTTCATCTCTCCTATTCTCTGTGTTCACTCTTTTCTTCTTCATGTCTTTTCATGTCTTTTCACGTCTCTCTTCCGAGCCGGTGTTTTTTTCCTTCTGGTTTCTGTGCAAAGGGAGAGGAATAATGCTAGGCTCAGAGGTGGACTGTGATAAAGATGTGGACACAAAAGAGGAAGAGAGAAAGAAGGACGTATAAAGAAAGAGTTAGAGTGGGGAGTGAGTGGAGTAGAAGGGGGAGAAAGAGAAAGAGAAAGAGAAAGGGGAGAGGGAGAGGGAGAGGGAGAGTGAGACGTGAAATAGAGATAGAAAGCACAAGTCAGCGAAAAGGGATGTAGAAGCGAGAGGAAGAACAAAGTAGAGAAAGAGAAACGCGGAGGAAAGGAGAATGAGAAAGGGGGAAGTGGGGGGAAGGGGACGGTCCTGGGAGAAGGAGAGACGGGGGAGAGAGGGGGAGAGGGGGCGTAGAATCACATCTCCTGTCACCGTGTTTCAACCTGGACGTTTATGAAGGTTTTAAAGGGAGTTCTGAGTCAGTAAAGTTGGCTTTGGGAATGTCGGCTGTGGTTGGGGCCCGGCGGGCGGGGGTCGGGCCGCAGGGGGGGCCATGGGGGACTTTGTGGTCTGAGGGGAGATGGTGGGGGGTGGGTGAGGGATGGGGGTTGAGGGGAGATGGTGGGGAATGGGATGGGGGATGGGGGTTGAGGGGAGATGGTGAGGGAGGGGGTTAAGGGGAGATGTTGGGGAGAGGGATGGGGGTTAAGGGGAGATGTTGGGGAGAGGGATGGGGGTTGAGGGGAGATGGTGGAGGTGAGGGTTGAGGAGTGTGAGGAAGGACGGGGGGGGATGAGGGGAAAGATGGGGAAAGGAAGGGGAAGAGTTGACTGAGGGATGAGAGCTAAGGGAAGGGGTGTTGGATGGAAGGGAGAGGGAGAGAATAAAGGGGAGAGGGAGGGGGGAGTGAAGGGAGAGGGAATGGGCATGAGTTGAGGGGAAAATTAGAATAAGGGGAGGAGGATGGAGAGCGAAGGGGTAAGGAGAGAGGAGTAAAGAATAAACGAAAGTGTGAAGGGGAGAGGTGAGAATTAAAGGGGAAAGATGAAGGGGTAAGGGGAGGAGGAGGAGGAGGCAGTGTGATGAGGGGATAAGCGGAAAAGGTAAGGAAAGGTGTGAGGGAAGAGGCGTCAATGCTAAGGTAAAGTAAACCGGGCGAGGGGAAAAGGGATGCGTAGCAGAAGCGTAAATGGGAAAGAAAAGGGGAAGAGATGAGGGGGGAGAATGTTAAGTGATATTTATCCAAAGATGAAAGAGGAGGGAGAGGAGGGGAAGGGTAATGTTTTGAATGCGAATTAGGAGGGAATGAGGAGAGAGATTAGGAGGGAGTGAGGGGAGAGAATTGGAGAGAATGAGGGGAGAGAGAATAGGAGGGAGTGAGGGGAGAGACTAGGAGAGAATGAAGAGAGAATGAGAGAGAGAGATTAAGAGGGAGTAAAGGACAGAGAATAAGAGAGAACGAGGGGAGCGGTGATGAGGGATGTGCAGAGGGAATGGCATAACGATATTTGAAGAGGCTACGTGAAAAAGTACAACGTCGTTAGGGAGCAGCCGTGGTTTAGTCGTGACATAGTTCTGTTATTGTTGTTATTATATATTGCTGTTATTGTTATTATATATTGCTGTTATTGTTGTTATTATATATTGCTGTTATTGTTGTTGTTATTGTTATTATCACATTTGTTATTTTTGTTATTATTGTTATTGTTAGTAGTAGTAAAAGTGTCTAGCAGTGGTAATAGTAGTAGTAGTAGTAGTAGTATTGTTGTTGCCATTGTTATTGCTAATTTTCATTTCCCATTTCAAGGGGGGTTGTATTTCATGTAGAGAGGGTAAGGTCAGTAGGTGATATTTTAATGGGTTAAAGGAAAGACTTTGGCGGAGGGGGGGGGGCATAGTGTTGTTGTTTTTGAGGGAAAAGTTATTCTATTAGGGTTTGAGGGACTGAGGGGAGAGGTGTTGGTGTTTTGAACTTGGAGGAGGAGGGTGAGGGGCGGGGAGAAAGGGGTGGGGGGGTGGAAAGTTCAAGGGGGTGAGGGGAGAAAAGGGGAAGAACTGAAGGGGGTGAGGGGTGAAAAAGAGGGGAAAATCTCGAGGGGTGTGGGGCGGAAAGGGGGGGGGGAACTCGAGAGTGAGGGGAGAAGGTTGGGAAATTGAAGGTCGTGAGGGGAGAAAGGGGGGGGGGTAAAGGAGGTGAGGGAAATGTTGCGGTAATTTTAGGAGGTGAGGGGAAGGCTGGAGAAACAATGTAAGGGTTAATGGAGGGGTTGATGGGGGAGAGGGAGGGAAGGGGGGAGAGGGAGAAAGGGAGGGAGGGAAAAGATGAAGGAGAGGGAGGAAGAGAGGAAAGGAGGGAATGAGAGAGAGGGAGGGAAAGAGAAGATGAGGGAGAGGGAGAGAAAGGGAAGGAGGAAATGAGGGAGACGAGGAGGAGGGTGGGGGGAGTGGGAGAAAGGATGGGTTAGAGAGGGACGGAGAAGGCAAACGGTAAATAGAGAGAAAAGACAAGGAAGAGGGGGTGAAAGAAAGAAAAAAAAATGAGGGAGGGAGAGGGAGAAAAAAGGATGAAATAAATGAAGCTAAAACAATCAGAAAAGGAATATTGAAATGTCAGTAAAAGGGATTACAGAGAGAGCGAATCAGGATATGCATTAAAAAATAATAAGAAAAATAGAAAAATAAAATAGGAAGAGAGAGAGAGAAAAAAAGCAAAGTGTTAAAGTGTCAAGGACGAGATGAAATACCACACTTTGCAAAACGTCAAAGCAAAGATTGAATCTAAGCGGTTGATCGTGAAAGCCTCAAGTAGATAGCGTCACGAAAAAGAAAAAGAGTTTGCAAAAAAAATAGATAAATAGATAGATGGGCAAGTAAATAGGTAAATAGACGAATGGATTGATATTAAAAAGGGGATTAAACGAATTGAGAATGAAAGGAGGTAGAGAGAAAAGGGATCTAGAAATTAAATGAAGAATGGATGCTTTTAATTCGAAGGTGATTAGCAAGCGGATTAGAGAGAAAGAGGGTTGTTGCAGTTTTGTTATTATTTTTCTTATTCACTATTTCTCTCATTTCTCATTTCATTCCGTTTTTTTATCACTTCTCTTACCTTTCTTGTGTATTATTTATTGGTATTTCTCTCGTTATTCTCGTTTATTCCTCCTGTTTTTCCGGATTTGTTGTTTCGTTTCACTAATTCCCTCTTTTCGTTATTATGTGTTATTTCGTTTCTCTCATTTCTCCGGTCAGTTTATTTTTTCGGAATTATCAGTTCATCTCCTTTATTCCTCCTGTTCATTATGTTTCGGATTTCTCATTTATTTATTTATTTATTTATTTATTTATTTATTTTTTAATGAATACTGCGATCTCGTAATGATCGTAGTGTTATTGTCTTGATATGGTTTGGAGGATATAATGGCGGAGAATCATGTGCAAAACAGTATTATTATACATTATATTATGTATTATGTATTATTATATCATGATGGCCAATTCCCATGAGCCAAAATAAGAATCGGCGAAAATGACACGCAGAGGCAGGCGCGAGAAGGACATAGGCCTAAGCATATTCAGTGAAAGGGAAATGAATAGAATCAGCTCGAAGGGCGGTAAGAGATTCAGCGGGAAGGATGTAAACAGATTCAGGGCATAGAGAGAAAGGGATAGGGAATATGACACGGCGAGGGAGAGAGGGAGGGAGAGAGAGAGGGAAAGGGAAAGGGAGGGAGGGAGGGAGAGAGGGAGAGGGAGAGGGAGAGAGAGAGGGAGAGAAAGGGAGAGAGGGAGAGCGGCGGAAGTCAGCACTTTGTCTCGCCGTGCGCATCCCCGCCGCAAATGTTTCCTGTGACTGCCATCCTCACACATTTCTGCGCCGTTACGGTTGTTCGCCAAACGCTCTCGAGGCCTGGCGGAGGGAAAACAATAGGGGGGGGTCGCTTTCTCTCGCGTTCGCTCTCTTTCTCTTTCTTTCTCTCTCTTTCTCTTTCTTTCTCTCTCTTTCTTTCTCTCTCTTTCTCTCTCTCTTTCTCTCTCTCTCTTTCTCTCTCTCTTTTCTCTCTTCTCTCTCTCTCTCTATCTCTCTCTCTCTCTCTCTCTCTCTCTCTCTCTCTCTCCTCTCTCTCTCTCTCTCCTCTCTCTCTCTCTTCTTTCTCTTTCTCTCTCTCCTCTCTTCTCTCCCCCTCTCCTCTCTCTCTCTCTCTCTCTCCTCTCTCTCTCTCCTCTCCCCCTCTCTCTCTCTCTCTCTCCCTCCCTCCCTCCCTCCCTCCCCCCCTCCCTCCCTCCCTCCCTCCTTCCCCTCGTTCCTCTACTCTCATTCTTTTTTTATCTCCTTATCTATACCTAACGTAGCTACAGTATTCCTTCTGCAGAGTAAAAGTTTGTTTATTTTTGAGGGGAGACTCCGATATTTTATCTGGTTTTGTTTTGTTTTTGTTTTTCTTTTTTTTTATCTTTTTGTTTTGTTTTGGTTATATTTTTTTCCACGATGGCGGGAAAATATGGCCTAAAAGATCTTCTTTTTCCTTCCCCCCTTCCCCCTCCCCCTTCCCCCTCCCCAGCCAGCATCTTGCGGCGATCGCTCTGGAATGCCAACATCACCGTTAAATGTTGTTGTAGTTAAGGCTAAATTAGCCTGACAACGGTTTCCGCCGCACACACACACACACACACGGGGGAAATATGCGTCGCCGACACTTTGGTGGAAAGGGGAAAGGCTTAGAGAGTAGGGGGAGGGGGAGGGGAAGGGGGAGGGGGAGGCGTGAGAGGAAGGGGTTGGGCGGTGGAGAGTGGAAGGGAGAGAAGAGGGGAGAGGAAGAGGGAAAGGTAGAGAGAGAGAGGGAGAGGATGGAGTGGTGGGGAGAGTATAGGAAGAGGAAAGGGAAGGAGGAAGAGAGAGAAGAGAGAGAGGGGAGAGGAAGGGAAAAGGGAGGTGAGCAGAGGAAGGTATAGTAAGAAGAAAGAGAAGGGAGAGGGGAAAAGGGGGAAAGGAAGGAGAAGGGGTGGTGAGAAGGAGAATGACGGAGAAGAAAGAGAGAAGAGGGTAGCAAAGGAGAAGAAGAAGGGGAAGAGAGGAAAGAGGAAGGGAATGAGAAGGGTTTAGAGTGTTGTGGGAGGAGAGTAGAGGAGAAAAGAGAAGCAGAGAGAAGGGGAAAGGAGAAGAGAGAAAGGGAAAGGGTGAGAGAAGGAGAGGAGAGGAGAAGAGAGGAAAACGAGACGAAGAGGAGACGGAAGAGGGAGGGGAGGCGAGGCGAGGGGAGGGGAGGGGAGGCGAGGGGAGGGGGGTGGGGGCATGAGAGTACTGGGAATAAACACGTTAAATTTAAGAATGACTCAAGCAGATGACGTTTTCGAGTTATGCGGAACGGGCGTCGATTTTTTCTCTCTCTCGTTTTTATGAGCGTTTTGCGAAGTTTTGCTTTGAAACGAATCGGTATGTGAGCGCTATTCGACTGTTTTTTTCTGTCCTCAGTATGCATGTGGTGAGTATTAGCCCAGATTTGTGCAGGTATTTTTCCTCTCGCGTCTCGTGAGGTTAAATGGTTGAGATTTTTCAATTATTTTTTCCTTTTGAGAGCACTTTACTTTTCTTTATTTTTTCTGTCCCTTTCTCTATTTATTTCTTTTTTCTTTTTTCTTTCTTCTTTCTTCTCTCTATTCTCTCTTCTCTCTCACTATTCTCTCTTCTCTCTCTCAATTCTCTCTTCTCTCTTCTCTCTCTCTCTTCTCTCTTCTCTCTTTTCTCTCCTTATTCTCTCTTCGTTCTATTCTCTTTTCTCTCTTCTCTCTTCTCTCTCTCTCTTCTCTCTACTCTCTCCTCTCTCTCTACTCTCTCTCTCTTTCTCTATTCTCTCTTCTCTCTTCCTCTCTCTCTCTCTCTCTCTCTCTCTCTCTCTCTCTCTCTCTCTCTCTCTCTCTCTCTCTCTCTCTCTCTCTCTCTCTCTCTCTCTCTCTCTCTCTCTCTCTCTCTCTCTCTCTCTCTCTCCCTCCCTCCCTCCCTCCCTCCCTCCCTCGCTCCCTCCCTCCCCCTCCCCCTCCCCCCTTGTTCTCCTCTGTCTTTGATCCTCACCCTTTCAGCCTTCCGCCTCCTGTCTCCCCCACCCCCTCTTCCCCCCTTGACTCTCATACCCTCCCCTTCCTCTCCCCTCCCCCTTCCACTCCCCTTCCTCTCCCCTCCCCCTTACTCCCCCTCACCCCCCTCCCCCTTCCTCTCCCCTCCCCACTGTCTCATTCAGTCGCCCATTCGCCCGCTATTCCAGGTATAAAAACTCACCTGCCGTTCGTCACCAGGTGTAACGTAACTTAAAATAGCCCCGGATAGCGTCATCTTCCGTTTTCGCGAGGGTGAGTCTGCGTCCGCGAAGGTGAGGAACGTGAGCGGGAATGTTGGGGGAGGTGGGGAAGGGAGGGGAGGGGAGGAAAGGGTGGGTGGTTGGGGAGGGAGGGAGGAGGGAGGGGGAGGGAATGTGAGAGGGGGATGGAGGGAGGGAAGGGGGGTAAGGAGAGTGGGAGGGTTGTGGGGGGAGGGGAAGGGGAAGGGAAGAGATGTGGGGGGAAGGGGAAGGGAAGTTGAAGGAGGAAGAGGAGGAGGGAGGGGAAGAAGTTGAAGCGGAAGGGAGGGGGGGAAAGGAGGTCGTGGGGAGGAAGGGAGGGCTAGGAGGAGGGAGGGGAGAGGGGAAGGGGAAGGAGGAGGAAGGGAAGGGAGGGAAAGGGGGAAGAGTAGGAGGTCGTGGAGGGGAAGGGAAGGGAGAGGGGGAGGGGGAAGGAGGAGGGAGGGGAGGAAGGATCGGTTTGCCCGGCTATAAACTAAGTGAATCCCCGATTAATTTAATGGCGTTTAATTAATTTATTTACTCATTTTTGTATTTTGTTTTCTCGTTTTTTTCTTCTCTCTCTCTTTGGTCTTCTGTGTTTATATATTTTTTTCTCGTTGATGTGTATATTTTCGTAACAGGACCTGCTTTGTGTGTTCAGTCTTTATTTACATTTTTTCCCTCTTTTTTTCTGTTCTTCTAGGATTAAATATATATATGTATATTATATAATATATATATATATTATATATAAAAATATAGTTATTATATTTATATATATTATTATATATATTATAACACACACAAAGTTTTTACTTTTTCTCGACGTAAAAAATGTGAGGGAAAAAGCCTGGGCCAAAATGGGAGAAAAAGGGAGAGAAGGGGGAAAAAACCCTTGCTTCTTCCCCTGCGGTCCTCCTCCTCTTCCTCCCCTCCTATCCCCCTCCTCCTCCCCTCCTCGTCTCCTCCCCTCCTCGTCTCCTCCCCTCATCCTTCTCCCCTCGCCACATTTATCATCCCTCGCCCTTCCTCTCATTCCTCCTCACCCCTCTCATTTCTTGGCCTCCTCGTCATCCCAACTTCCTTTTCCCTTCCTACTTTCCTCTTTCTTCCCCTCAGTCATCGTCACCCCTTGTTACATCTTTATCCATCTCTCTCGCTTTCTCCCTTTCCTGTTCCTCCTATCTCCCCCTTCCTTTATCCTTTCCTCCTTTTCCCTTTCCTCCTGCTTCTCCTCTACCCTCCTTAATCCACCTTACTCTTCCTCCTCCTCCTCCTCCTCCTCCCCCTCCTCCTCCTTCTCTTCCTCCTTCTCTTCCTCCTTCTCATCCTCCTTCTCTTCCTCCTCCTCCTCCTCCTCCTCTTCTTCCTCCCTTCTCCCCCTTTCATCCTTTCTTCCCCCCCCCTTTTCCTCCCCCTCACCTCTCCTCTCCCCCCCTCCTCTAACCCTTCTCCCCCCACCCCTCCCTCCTTGCAATCCCTGTTTGTCCGAGTTGCAGGTGTCTCGCGCCCA
>NC_051401.1:6853984-6878984 GCF_015228065.2 Penaeus monodon
TTACCTTAGCTTTTTAGATTGATATTTTTCTTTGATCTTTGTAAAGAAAGTTGAGGTAATCGGTTTATAATCTGGTATTAAACGTAATAACTATCTAAAGGTGTACCTACCAAGCCCGTGAACTAGATAAAAAGACAAAGAAAAACTGAAAATAATGAAAGAAAAAAAAAAGAGCAGTAAAGATTGATAGAATAAAATCCCTGATTTCAAGCCGTATTAATTTAATTAAGCTTTTATATTTAGCCTGAATTAATCTGCAGTAGGTTTCATTAATTGTTTATTTTCTGCAATAGCGAGTCTTAACCGAAGGTGCAATTGAAATTTTCAAATACATGGATTTTATTTTGTGCATTCGATATGTCACATGTGTTAAATGTCAAAAATGTTATAATGTTAATGTTAAATGTGTTGATGGTAACTTTGCCGTTGACATAGGATGCTTGCCAGTCCTCGGGCCTTTCTCCTAGGCCCTTACCCTCCCCAATCCTTAATTTCCCCTTTTATCCTTCGCCCCTTTCCTCATTCCGTCGCCTCATGTTTCCTGCTGCATCATTATCCGTGCAACTGAGGTTCAGCAGAAGAGGCTGGAGCTTGTGTGGTTTTGGGAGCTTCGGCTTCGTTTTAGTTTTTTTTATTTGTTATTTTCGCTTTTTTTTTAGGTCTTTGTTTCTGTTTGTCGGTGTTTGTCTGTCTGTGTTTCTGTTTTGCTTGTTCGCTCTCTTTTCTTTGTTTGCTTCTTTCTCTCTCTCTCTCTCTCTCTCTCTCTCTCTCTCTCTCTCTCTCTCTCTCTCTCTCTCTCTCTCTCTCTCTCTCTCTCTCTCTCTCTCTCTCTCTTTCTCTTTCTCTTTCTCTCATTGTCACTTATTCTCTCTTATTTCTTATTTCTTCACTTCTCTTCTTTTCTCTCTCTCTTTCTCACCGTATCCCTCATTTTATTTGCCCTTTCAGCTTCCTGCCTCTTCTTTTCTCATTCCTTCTATCTCTCCTCCCTCATTCGCTCCAGTCCCCTCTCCTTCTCATCTCATTTCCTCCCGCCGTCGCAGGGGAGAGGAGGGGGGGGGTGCTCACGGGAGGGGAAACGGGCAACATCTCTGAGATGCTGAGGAGGATGAGGGAGAAGCAGAAAGCTAGTGAGGGAGAAGCGGAGAGCTAGTAAGGGAGAAGGGGAGAGCTAGTAAGGGAGAAGCGGAGAGCTAGTAAGGGAGAAGCGGAGAGCTAGTAAGGGAGAAGCGGAGAGCTAGTAAGGGAGAAGGGGAGAGCTAGTGAGGGAGAAGCGGAGAGCTAGTGAGGGGTGTGAGAAAAAGGGGAATTGAGAGAGGAGCATTTAAAGAAGAACGGAACGCGCTTGAGGAGTGTGAGGAACAGGAGAAATGAGGAGGAGTAATGAGTGACCGGACGCTTGTGAGGGCTTTTGACGAACGAGGAAAATGAGTACTCTACAAGGAACATGAAGATGAGGGAAGGGTGCATGAGGAATAGCGGCATATATGAGGGTAGGGTTGGAGGGTGGGAGGGGGGGGGGCGAGAGAGCCAGCGCTTTTATTTATTTTCGTGAGGGACGGGGAGTCATCACCCCCATGAGAGTTCGTAAGTTCGTGAGGTGCGGCCGGACGCGCGAGGGGCGTGAGGATGAGTACCGGTCAGCTGCGAGGCGGAGAGTGTGTTCACTGTGAGGGTAACATGTATTGATAACGATAACTTCACCGGGTATTGATAATGATACCCGGTGAAGATACTACAGCTGGTGATATGTGTCTATGCCTTTATTAGTGAGGAAAATGAAGCTACATATATATACTTTTCTAAAATAGTAAACGTAAAGCGACTTCCTTTACATTATCAAACCGTTAAGAAAAAAAAAATTATATCTTCACGCGTCGAGCGGATATTTTCGCTAAATATTTTTTGCACTGATGTTTGCGTTCTGGTAGCGTGTCAGTATGATACTTTTCCTTTAAGAATAGACAGTTGCTGGTTAGTATATGCAGTTGGGTACAATAGCAGGTGTTTACTTTATGATTTGATTGGAGTGAAAAAAAAACATATTCATCCTGGTTTTATTCTTTGGAGTGATCAGTGTTATTACTATTGTTTTACTATTGTTTTGGCAACGTTACATTGTTGTCATTATTATTACTATTATTATTATGGTTGTTGTTGTTGTTATTTTGTTATTGTTATCCTTTAACTATTATTATTATTATTATTATTATTATTATTGTTATTATTATTATTATTATTATTATTATTATTATTATTATTATTAGTAGTAGTAGTAGTAGTAGTAGTAGTAGTAGTAGTAGTAGTATCATCATCATCATCATTATTGTTTTGTTATTGCTACTGTTTTTTTTTTTCTCTCTCTCAAAGAAATCGCACAAATGATGGTGATGAAAGTGATGAAGATGTCAGTCAAGATATCGAGTGGAGTCATAGCGACGGCAATCAGCTGAGATGCGGGCATGAGAGGGGTATCATTTCCAAACTGCCCCCTCTCATAACCGTGCGATTTGAGAAGGAAATGCACGCCATAGCATGAGGAAATGGAGCAGGGAGGAGGGGGAGGAGGAGAGGAAGGGGAGAGAGGGCGAGTTGAGGGAGAGGAGAAAGAGAACGAATGAGAAAGGGGGGAAGATAGAGAAGGAAGAATGGAGGAAAAGAGGAGAGGAGAGGAAACAGGAGAAGGAGAGAGAGAAGGGGGGCGAGGAAAAGAGAAGGAAGTGAAGGGAAGAGAAAAGATAAGAGGGGAGGGAAAAAAAACGAAAAGGAATCGAAACGAGGAGAGAAGAGGTGAAGAGAAGAGAAAACAGGAGAAAGGAGAGAAACAGAAAGAGAAGAGAAGAGATGAAAGACATCACGGTGGCAGCTATGGTGTCAAGGACGTAAAGTGTGGTGCGATGGTGTCCACGACCACGTCAAGGCAGGTTCAGTGGTCCTTCTTCTTCTTCTTCTTCTTCTTCTTCTTTCGTCTTCTCCTTCTCTTTCTCCTCTTCTTCTCTTTCTCCTCTTTATCTTTCTCCTTCTCCTCCTCCTTCTCCTTCTCCTTCTCCTCTTTCTCCCTCTCCTCCTCCTCCTCCTCCTCCTCCTCCTCCTCCTCCTCCTCCTCCTCCTCCTCCTCCTCCTCCTCCTCCTCCTCCTCCTCCTCCTCCTATCCTTCTTCTCCTCCTCCTCCTTCTTCTTCTTCTTCTTCTTCTTCTTCTTCTTCTTCTTCTTCTTCTTCTTCTTCTTCTTCTTCTTCTTCTTCTTCTTCTTCTTCTTCTTCTCCTTCTTCTACTTCTTCTACTTCTTCTTGGGTTAAGGGAATCTTTTATCTTTGTGAAATTCTCATATAACTTTTGGGTTATAAAGGTTCCTTCAGAGGAAGGGTTTGCGTTGTGTAGTTCTTGTAGGCCTAAGCTTGGGTGTATTTGGTCTCATGTGCGGGAGTGTAGATCTAGTCAGTTTGTGAGTTTTTACGCACGGATTAAAAGAAAAAGAAAAAAATATATCGTGGTGTAATAGACTAAAGGTCTATATATACGATTAAGAGGGAGATAGAGAGGCGAATGGCCATACTCGAAAAGCGGGGGGAGTCAGTTCGTACTTAGGGATGAAAAACTAAAGTAGTTTAAGTGACTAAAAGATCTATATATACGAAAAAAAAAAACGTGACTAAACAGGGGAGACAGACAAGCGAACGGCCAGCTCGAACAGCGGAGAAGATTAATGAATTAATAATAGATACCCTTCTGTCCACCAATCGAGACAAACACAAAGGAATCGACTGTTACGGGAGATGAGGTTCGTTAAGAGAAAGTTCAAATCGGACATAAACTATTCTCGGTTTGTGATCACGAATTCATAGATTGTGTGCGGTGTTCTATTGATCAGGGGAGAAGAGCACCTGGGGGGGGAGGGGAGGGGGGAGGGAGGGGAGGGAAGGGGTTGAGGAGGAGGGAGGGAGGGGGAGGGAAAGGAGGGAGGGAAGGGTGGAGGTGGAGGTGTTGAGAGTGGAGGGAGGGAGGGAGGAAGGAAAGAGATGGGGAGAAAGAAGTGAGAGAGAGAGAGAGAAGGTGGATGGGGAGAGAGGTAGGGAGGGAGGGAGGGGGGGTAGGGGGTGAATGGGCAAAGGCATAGTTGAGGTCGGCTGGAATGGGGATTTGGGTAGGATTTGGGTAGATGGGCCGCCGAGAAGGGAGAAAGGGAGAGAAAAGAGGGTTGTTTCGTTAGGCTGTGGGATCTGGGCAAGAAATTTGGGTTCGGGTGAATCATAGTTTTGAGGGAGAAGGTGAGGAGAAAATAGTGGAATTCGGGGAAGAGATGGAAGGGGGGAGGGGGGAGGGGGAAAACTGGGTTTATGGGGGGAGACACGTCAAGCACGCACACGCACACCCACACCCACACCCACACCCACACCCACACCCACACCCACATCCACACGCACACACACAACACAACACATACATACACATACACGCAAACACACAAACATAAACACACAAATTTAAACACGCATGAATGTTTAGCAAGGCCACGATTCGATTACCAGGGATCGTCACGGTAACGAGGATGGGCTATCGGGGTCCTTTCTTTTAACCTAACTTGAAAAACGAAGGAAAAGGTGACGTAGGAGAGGAAAAGAAAGAAAGAAGGAAAGAGAGGGTGGTAGAAGAAGAAGAAGAAAAAAGATAAATAAAAGAGAGAGGACGACACGACACGCTGGTGGAGAAAGGGGGACGGGAACCGGTGATTTTGCGGTGTTGAGGGAACCCCATCTATCATGTCTACCTTGAAGGGTGTTGGGGAGGGAGGGGGAGGAGGAGGAAGGGGGGGAGGGAGTAGGGGGAATGGGGAGGGGGGGAGGACGTTGTTTGGCCTTGGCTGAGCTTCCTCCTTGCATGCAGCTTATGGGGAAGAAAGGGAGAGAGGGAGGAAGAAAGGAAAGTAAGGGAGGGAGGGAGGAAAGCAAGGAAGGAAGGGAGAAAGGAATGTAGAGAGGAAAGAGAGAAAGAAAGAGGAAAAGACCTAGGAAGAACGAGGAATCACCATTGAAGATTCTTATATATTTCCTTCGTGGGGAGAGATGGAGGGGGGAGAGAGAGAGAGAGAGAGAGAGAGAGAGAGAGAGAGAGAGAGAGAGAGAGAGAGAGGGAACGGAGGGGAGGGAGCAGCAGTTGACCTCGTAAGAAAATCGTGTGTCACGGGTTTGAGAGGGGAGAGTGGGGGGGGGAGGGAAGGAGGGGGAGGGTCGATTTGGAAGAGGGGAGGAGGGAGGGGGAGTTTTTTTTATCTATTTTTTTTTTTATTTATTTGTGAATGACGTCATGAAAGCATCATATGTTTCGCAGAATCGTCAAGGAAGGAGGTTAAGGGGGCAAGATCCAGGCGGAGGAACGAGGTGGCGAAAAGGAACTGTATTTTCGGCAACTTTATTGGCATTGATTTGCGCCAGTTTAACCTCCTCGGAAATGGCAGTTGCGTAACTGATACCCGCCATCACCGCGGGAACGATGGCCGTTGTCGGGGTATATGTATATATATCTTGCGGTTTATCGTGTTGATATTATTATCATCATCATTATCATGGGCCAGTGTAACAGCTCTGTTTATGGTATCGAAATAGGATACGAAGGTGGGGGTGGGGGGTAGGGGAGGGTGTAGAGGAGGGGAGATGGTAGGGGGACGGTTGGGAGGGAGGGGGGCTGGGGGATGGGTGCTTGGGGTGGGGGTGGGGGGGGGACCTGTGACACTTGCATGACCGTGACGAACTGCCGCCGGACGTCGACCTTTTTCCACGTATCGACGAGGTCCGCCGGAGAGTGATGGCATCGCCGCCACAACGAGGTCAGCGATACCGGGTGGGCGGGTGGATGTCAACCCCATCCCCCCTCCCCCTCCCCCTTCCCCTTCCCCTTCCCCTTCCCCTTCCCCTTCCCCTTCCCCTCCCCCTCGATCGCTCGGACATGCGACATTGCGGCCCGAGTACACCCTCGCATTACCACCGAGCGCGTGGGCGTTTTACAGGGCCGTTCGTGGCGAATTCCGGTCGTATATTTCGCGCAAATCCCCGCCCGTGATGGCAGTCTTTACGCCCGCGAGGACACGGCGACACGCGTCGGCCGCCGCCGCATTGCCTGCATGACGGCGCCTGATTGCCAGTTTGACACGTCGAGGGTCGATAAGTTCAGGGTAATGTATGGGCGGCGATCAGGGCCAAGGTCCGCGCGGAGGCCAGGCCGGGCGCCCTTTTTTGCCCTCGAGCTTGACCTTTGGCGTTATGGCCTCGGAGCATGCAGGGCGCAGCGGCGGGCGGGGCGGAAGGACGGGGCCGCCCGGGTATCCTCGCTCAGGTCGGGCGTACGGGCGGTCGGGCGGTCGGGTCGTCGCTAGGTTACCCAGTATTATACCCCCCCCTCCTCATCTATACGTGTAACGGAGTTCGAGAGGGGAGCTGACACTTCTCTCCGTGTGTATCCGTTTCCAAGAACGTATTTTTTGTTCGGTTGTTCCTGCGCGATAACGAGATCGATCCGAGTCCTCCGCGCGCAGAGCAGTTGGCTCGAGATGTTCCGAATCCCATTACAGAGCAGCGTAGATTCTTCCTTTCCCTTCGCCCCCCCCCCTCTCAACGTATAGCAGAGCTCAGACTGGAAATGAGGCAGCGCACTCGGGCCTATGTGCAGGTCCGCGGCGCGTCCGCAGCCTGTCACATCGCGACCACCTGTCAGTGTTGCGAGTCCGTCGGTGTTGCTAGCCTCCCTGTTTGGCAGTGTTGCGGCGACATACGGGCCTTCTGTATTAAACTCTCCGTGACAGAATTCCGCAGTGTTATTAAACTCCTGCCTCATACATCGTTGGCTGCCGTGATTTTTTTTTTCGTCGACCAAAAAAGGGCTCATAAATTTGCAAATTGCACCATTTTCCCCCCACTCGATCTAATAAAAGAAAACGATATTTCGCCTGCGTCGCTCTCGTTATTAAAAGTCGCTGCGGGCGCTCGCTGGCGGGATTTGGCCGTGTCTTCGGCACCCACGCACGCAAGGACGCACACACGCACTCACGCACACACACACACACACACACACACACACACACACACACACACACACACACACACACACACACACACACACACACACACACATACACACACACATACACACACACATACACACACACACACACACACACACACACACACACACACACACACACACACACACACACACACACACACACACACACACACACACACACACGCACACACAAAGAGCGGGAGAGAGAACGAATGAGAAAGCAAGAGAAAGAACTTTACCGAGAGAGAGAGAGAGAGAGAGAGAGAGAGAGAGAGAGAGAGAGAGAGAGAGAAGGAAGAGAGAGAGAGAGAGAGAGAGAGAAAGAAAGGAAGAGAGAGAGAGGAAGAATCTTTTAGCGTTGGCCCCGCCTCCTCGTCCTGCGCCTTTCCATCACTATCTCTTAAGGTTTGATGAGCTCCGGAAATTGCTAGTCTTATAACAAGGGAATCAGATCTGAGGGGGAGAGAGGGGAGGATATTGCCCCCCCCCACCCCCCTCTTGGCTCTCCTTTTCTGTTTCCTGCTCCTCTCTCTCTCTCTCTCTTCTTTCTTTCTTTATTTATTTACCTTTTTTTCTCTCTTGTATTTTTTTTTCTTTCTTTTCAATTTATTTTTTGTCTCTTCATTCCCCATCTCTCCTCAACTATCATCACTTCTCTTTTCCTCTCTCTCTCTCTCTCCTCTCTCTCTCTCTCTCTCTCTCTCTCTCTCTCTCTCTCTATCTCTCCCTCTCTCTCTCCCTCTCTCTCTCTCCTCTCTCTCTCTCTCTCTCCCCCCCCCCCTCTCTCTCCCTCTCTCTCTCTCCCTCCTCTCTCTCTCTCTCTCTCTCTCTCTCTCTCTCTCTCTCTCTCTCTCTCTCTCTCTCTCTCTCTCTCTCTCTCTCTCATATCTCCCCATCTTCCCCTTCTGTGGTAATATGACTCCTTAAATGTTCATTTCCCTTCCCCCTCCGTTCGTTTGTGGCCCTGTAATATCAGTAGCATTAGTCTGTCTGTCTGTCTGTGTAGTATTGTGGTCGGACAGGACAGTTTGGTATTCTTTGTTTGTTTGTTTGTTTTATGTGTATGTTATCTTTTGCAACTTGTCTGGTTCTCTTGCCTCTTCTATCCCTTTGCCTTTCATTTCTCTTCCTTTTATTTCATTTCTTCCTTTTCCTTCCCTTCCCCTTTTTTTTCCTTTATCTTACTTTACCTCTCCTCCCCTTTGCTTCCCTCCCCCTCCCCTCCCTTCCCTTCCCTTCCTTCCCTTCCCTTCCTTTCCCTTCCCTTCCCCTCCCCTCCCTTCCCTCCCCTTCCCTTCCCTTCCCTCCCCTTCCCTTCCCTTCCCTTCCCTTCCATTCCCTTCCCATTTTCGTGATTTTGTTCATACTTAGACGTCGTTGATAACCCATAAATTACGATGATTTCGCCTTTTATTCGGTAGGCTTGTTTGCAGGCATTCACTCACACGGATTTGCTTTGAAGCGATAGATTCACGAGTCGTTGTTGGCGTAGTTGGGCGGGCGAGCGGGCGGACGGGCGGACGGGCGGACTGGCGGGCGGGCGGACGGGCGGGCGGGCGGACGGGCGGATAGGCGGACGGGCGGGCGGACGGGCGAGCGGGCGGATAGGCGGACGGGCGGGCGGGCGGACGGGCGGACGGTCGGACGGGCGGACGGGCGGATAGGCGGGCGGGCGGGCGGACGGGCGGACGGGCGGATAGGCGGACGGGCGGGCGGGCGGGCGGGCGGATAGGCGGACGGGCGGGCGGGCGGACGGGCGGATAGGCGGGCGGGCGGACGGTCGGACGGGCGGATAGGCGCACGGGCGGGCGGGCGGGCGGATAGGCGGACGGGCGGATAGGCGGGCGGATAGGCGGACGGGCGGGCGGACGGGCGGATAGCGGACGGGCGGGCGGATGGATAGCGGGCGGGCGGGCGGACGGGCGGGCGGGCGGATGGGCGGATAGGCGGACGGGCGGGCGTGTGCAGCGATCGGGCCTTTGTGGATCCGTTTTAGACAGCGATGCGATTTTGTTTGGCTCGAAAGCGTTCGGTTCACGGGAAGACCTTTAGTTTCGTTGTTATTTTCGTCGTTATTTTTTTAAAATTTGTTTTATGGTTTATTTGTTTGCTTTTTTTTGTAATTTATTTTCTTCGGTTTAATTTTGGTTGGTTGTTGATATATATGTATATATATATATATATATATATATATATATATATATATATATATATATATATATATATATATATTTGTTGTATTTTGTTTTATCCTCTCTTATTTTTTGATAATCTCGAGTCTACTTTTAACAGGCCGTTCGGGAAACTCGTTCCGTTATCTCGACAAAAGGTTTGTCTCTTGTTTGCTGTAAGTTTATTTACGAGGATTTTTATACTATTTATTGACACTTAGTTTGTCGTTGCGATAAGGATCTTGACGTAGGTAGTGTTTGTAGTTCTGAGGTGCTTTACTGTGTCTGTGAGTTGCTGCCCCTTATCGCTCCCTCGCCGTTCTCATCTCGCGCTGTTTTGGCGGGATCGTAACGCGCCTGAACGTACGCTATTCCGCGGCGAAATAGATATCTTAGTACTTTAAAGCTTCTTCAAAGTCGCGAGATCCTGTAAATGCGTCGATCGGTCTCTGCTTGTTTGTGGCTGTAAAACTGTGTCTTTTTTTTTTGTTTTGTTTTGTTTACACAAGTTGAATATTTCGAATCGTTTTCCAACGCTGTGCTTCCAGGGGGTGGGGGGGGGGATCATCTGCCGTGAAGCACCGATGGAAAATCTTGGAAAACGAGGTTGCTCAGGCCGTTGCATTTTTTATCGGCCGACAACAGACAATCGGAAGCGATGGCAGGCTTGTGATGTGACCCGACAAACACTCTTCTATAATCTGTTACTCCATTTTCTTTCTTTATCTTTTTTTTTAGTCTGTTTTCGTCTCTTTAACAGCTTTGTGATCCAGCAGGCAGGCAGGCAATCGCTATCTCGGCATCCCTGTAGTTCGCGAAGGACCAATACATTTTCATTTGGTATTTGTTTAAAGGTCGCTGAATGAGACAAATACACGTTGGGCTTCTTTGCTTGGGAATTCACTGATCTAATTTCTCTTCTTCTTCTTCTTCTTCTTCTCCTTTCTTTTATTTTTTTTAACTCGTTTTTTTTTGTTTTGTTTTGCAGGTGAGGTTTCGGTTTACTGCCAGGCGATGGGGATTTAAAGTCCAGCGTCGGTAAGTTGATATGAACGTCATCGGGGGTTTTTATTTGATAGGAATCGTCCACTGGTTTCGCATCCTGGTGAGAATTGTGCGTTGGGGAATTTTCCGAATAGGTTTGATATGGGTTTTATTAATGTTTTATTTTTTTATTATCGAAACGTAACCCAGAGGTATGTATGATCAATTGGTAAGAGGTATATCTTGCTTCCATTCCTCTATTTTTCTTTTAAATTTAAGTTTTGAAGTGTATTTTTTTCTTTGAATATATACAGTAAGTTGACAAATATAAGAAAAGTACAGTGTTGGGTAAGTTATTTTACATTCCTCTCGTACCAAGATGGCGGCCGTTTTTCGACTTTCCCGCTTTTTTCCCGCGTTTTCTTTCCTTCATCCGTCACCGTCGCCGCCGCTTGATCGCCTGCCATGTTGATTGGTGTGTGTCATTCCGTGTCATTCTGTCTGTCAATTCTGTGTGGCGTTATCTGTCTGCGAGAGCATGTCATTCTTATTTGTTTGTTTGTTTTTGTTGTCTGTGTGGCTTATTTTGTTGTGGATTATTAATACTTTTTTTTTTTTTTTTTTATTTGTTGAGGTCATGTGGTATATCCGCTGCTGTAAATGTGTATTCACTCACTCACTCCCCCCCCCCCCCCCCACACACCACACACAGACACTCACGCACTCAATCATTCATTCACAATATTCCCGGAAGTGTTGAGAAAGAGAGAGAGAGAGAGAGAGAGAGAGAGAGAGACGAGAAGAGAGAGGAGTGTTTAGAAGGAGAGAGAGAGAGAGGAGAGAGAGAGGAAGAGAGAGGGAGAGAAGAGAGAGAGGAGAGAGAGAGGAGAGAGAGAGAGAGAGGGAGGAGAGAGGGAGGAGAGGGGAGAGGAGGAGAGAGAGAGAGAGAGAGGGAGAGAGAGAGAGAGAGAGCGAGAGAGAGGGAGGGAGGGAGGGGAGAGAGAGAGAGAGAGAGGGGGGGGGGCAGTGGGAGAGAGAGAGAGAGAGAGAGAGGAGTGAGAGAGAGAGAGGGAGAGAGAGAGAGAGAGATGGGAGAGAGAAGAGAGAGGGAGAGGAGAGGGAGGAGAGAGAAGAGAGAGGGAGAGAGAGAGAGAGAAGAGAGAGAAGAGGGAGAGGAGAGAGAGAGAGGGAGAGAAGAGAGAGAGAGAGAGGAGAAGAGAGAAGAGGAGAGAGAGCGGGGGAGAGAGAGAGAGAGAGAGAGGGATGGAGAGAGAGAGAGAGAAGAGAGAGAGGGACGATGAGGGAGAGAAGAGAGGAGGGACAGGATGATGAGAGAAGAGAGCAGAGAAGAGAGGAGAGAGATGAGAGAGAGAGAGGGAGGTGACGAGAGAGAGAAAGGTGGGGGGGGTGGGGGAAGTGGGGGAAGGGGGGGAGGGAGAGGGAGAGAGGAAGAGAGGGTGGGTAGGAGGGTAGAGAGAGAGAGAGAAAGAAAGAGAGCGAGAGAGAGAGAGAGAGAGAGAGAATGATGAGAGAGAGAGGAAGAGGAAGAGAGAGAGAGAGAGAGAGAGAGAGAGAGAGAGAGAGAGAGAGAGAGCCAATGCCAAACAGAACGAAATACGAGACATGCAAAATGGCCATTTGAAAAGAGCGGGAAAAACAAGCGTTCGGACATCACGAGTGAACGAGACAGGCGAGTGAGTCGTTAAACGAACGCGGCGCTTCTTATCCGCGATTAACCGCTCGAGTCCGCGCGAAAACCGCCGGAATTCACACGACATGATGGCAGGTTTTACCGTTTACTTTATTTATTTATTTATTTTTTATTCTCCTATTTTATTATAACGGTCACTCTCTTTACATCCTCGATTACCCGAGCCGGAAGGAATACGTAAACAACGATAAATAAACAACGAGGAAAACACACCATCGCTTGGCTTCGTCGGCACTCGTCCGAAAGCGCGAGGATGGCGTCGACTTGGACTACATGTATCCGTGGCCTGCCTTCGCTTGTTTAGGCGGGAGTGGTCGGGACGAGGCGCGGTGGTCGAGGGATGTGTCCTTTCGATGTGTCCTCTCCATGTGTCCTTTTGATGTATCCGCTGAGAAGGGAGAGTGCGAGAGTGAGACAACAACGGATATTTATTTATTTATTCATTTATTTATATATTTTTTTTTCATTTTTATCTTTTATCTCTGTAACTTTTTTTGTGATTAGTCGCCTCCTTGTCTTACATTTGTGACCGTGTTGTACATAAGCGTGGTCTGAGGTGAATATTCTTTCCTTCAAGGCGATTGGGAGCGTGAGAGGTGTATGGGGAAGAACGGATAAAAGGGAGGAAGGCGGAAAGGGACGATTGGAAGAATGGGGGGGGGGAGGAGGAGGAGAAGGGAAGGAGACAGATAGCAGGGAAGAGGAGGAGGTCGAATTTTAATGAAAAGTAAATACGTTAAAAGTAGAATAGCGAGCATACCAAAAATGCAAATACGTATTATATATATATATATATATATATATATATATATATATATATATATATATATATATAATATATATTTTTTTTTTTTTTTTTTTTTTTTTTTTTTTTTTTTTGTGCTTCCCCTAAATTACTTATCTTTCGAAAATATTTGTTCATCTTATTAAAATTCACAAGAATTTTGAGAGAGATATATATACACATACACTGATGTCCACATTCGTCCATTTATATATTTATTTTAACAAATGCTTTATATATAGATATAGATAGATAGATAGGTAGACAGGCAGATACACGTACACGCACATGCATACGCACACGCACATGCACGCACAAGCACACACAAGCACACACAAGCACACACACACACACACACACACACACACACACACACACACACACACACACACCACACACACACACACACACCACACACACACACACACACCACACACACTCAACACGACACACAAGAATATATATATATATATATATATATCTAAGTAGTAATATATATATATATTATAATATATATATATATATATATATATATTTTTTTTTTTTTTCTTTTTTTTTTTTTTTTTTTTTTTTTGTGTATATATTACACACACACAACACACACCACACACAACACACACACACACACACCACACACACACACACACACAACACACACACACACACCACACCATATATATTATATATATATATATAATATATATACATACATAATATATATACACACACACACATAATATATATAATATATATATATATACATACATACATACATACATACATTAATCCATACATACATACATACCTACATAACATATATATATAATATTATCTATATATATATATATATATATATATATATATATATATATACACATATATATACATATATACACACATACACATATATATACACACATACACATATATAAACCCGCACCGGCAGCCCGAGACACCGCTCGTCAAGTCACAGCAAGCACGCGCGGCCCTAAATAAGGGGGCGGCAGCCGGCCTTGTCCAGGAATCCTGTACAGCGAGCAGCGTGTCTGTCGCTCGCCCGCTGAATTTACGCGAGCGCCTTCGACACATGTAGCACAGTGCTTGGCGAATTCCGTAAAAGGGGATCAGGCAAGCAGGCAGGCATGTTAAAGAGGGAGGGAGGGAGGGGAGAGGGGGGAGAGAGAGATGGTGGGGTAGGGTGGGGGAGAGAAAAAGGTCTATAAAACTCGAGATGGGCGTATCATAAGCATCTGTGACAACACCCGTTCTTTGTGTTTTTTTTCGTTTCCTCTTTTTCTTTTTTATATTTTTCTTTTTCTTTCTTTCTCTCTTTCTCTCTCTCTCTCTCTCTCCTCTCTCTCTCTCTCTCTCTCTCTCTCTCTCTCTCTCTCTCTCTCTCTCTCTCTCTCTCTCATTCTCTCTCTCATTCTTTCACTTACTTGATTTATTCTATTCACCTTTCATATTGCCCATTTCCACTTCGTCGACGCGTATCGCTCTTCCTCCATTTCTCATTTTCCTCCCTCTTTTCCTCCTTCATTTCCGCTCCTCCCCCCTTTCATCTCTTTCTCCCCATCCTCTATCCGAGTCATAAACACTTTTCTCCCTTCAAGTATTTTTTTTCCCCTTTATTTATTTCTTTTTTTCTTTCTTTTTTCTCTCTATTTTTTTCTCTCTCTCTCGCGCGATTCTGGTTTACTTTGTGAGATAGCTTAATCCCGCCGCTCAACGGTATTAGACGCGTCGGTCACAGCGCAAGTTAGATCCCCGGCTAGGTCGAAGGTGCCAGTCAGGGTGAAAAAGGGCTTGAGAGAGAGAGAAATAGAGTCTTTAGAATGTGATATGAAGAGGAAGTGGGGGGGGGGGATAAATAGAAGGTGGTATAAAGAGGGGAAAAATGAAAGGTGAGGTGAAGAGTGAGAAAGAAAGTAAATAAAATAAAATGAAGGGTGGTATGAATGAAAAAAAAGTCTTAGAAGGCTGTATGGAGAGCAAGTAAAGAAAAATAATAAAAAAGAGTCAATAGTTTATATATATATATAGAGTAAGAAAAAAGAAAAGAAAGAAAGAAAGAGTAAGAAAAGAGTAAAAAAAAAAGAAATTCAAATTAGAATGTGTTCTGAAGAGGCTGCTTGATGTCGCGTTCCGGTGTCGTTCGGTTGTCAGTTTGGGGTTTCGAGTCGTGCGCCTTTCGCAGGGTATTAAAGGATGCCATTTTGTTTTTGTCTCTAGTTTTATTTATTTGTTTTTTTGTTCTTTTATTTGTTCTTGTTTCTCTTTTGTTTCTAGCGTTTCTCTCTGTGTTTCTGTTTCTTGCTTTGTTGTCTTTTTTTTCTCTTTTTTTTCTCTCTTCTCTCTGTCTGTCTTCTCTCTTTCTTCTCTCTCTCGCTCTTCTCTCTCTCTCTCTCTCTCTCTCGCTCTCTCTCTCTCTCTCTCTCTCTTGCTCTCCTCTCTCTCTCTCTCTCTCTCTCTCTCTCTCTCTCTCTCTCTCTCTCTCTTCCTCTTCATCTCCCTTATCCCTATCTCTCTCTCTCTTCCTCTTTCTCTCTCTCTCTCTCTCTCTCTCTCTCTCTCTCTCTCTCTCTCTCTCTCTCTCTCTTCTCTCCCTCTCCCTCTCCCTCTCCCTCCTCCCTCTCCCTCTCCCTCTCCCTCTCCCTCTCCCTGTTTGTTTCAGGAGGTGTGTGATTAATAATTTGTTGGTCATATAAAAGTCATGTTGTTTTGTTGATCAGTATCGCGTGAGTGATCGATGGAAAGTCTTTTTGTTTTATTCACGCGTTGGACCTTTTAAAACGCTTGTTTAATGTAAAAGTGGTGTATGGTGTGTGTATGTGTTTGTGTTGTGGTGTGTGTGTGTGTGTGTTGTGTGTGGGTGTGTGCGTGTGTGTGTGTGGGCGCGTGTGTGTGTGTGTGTGTGTGTGGGTGTGTGCGTGTGTGGGTTTTGTGTTGTGTGTTTGTGTGGGTGTGTCGTGTGTAGGGTGTGTATGTATGTGTTTGTGTGGTGTGTGTGTGTTGGTGTGTTGTGTGTTTGTATGTATGTATGTATGTATGGTGTGTGTATGTATGTATGTATGTATGTATGTATGTATGTATGTATACTTTTTTTGTGCATTTTTTCAATGTGCCTATGTGAGGGTATTTTAGCACACCGGTGACGTCACGCGTTTCGGTGACATCATAGATTTCGGGAGGGGGACGTCGGGATGAGGAAGATTAAAGGAATACGAACGAGGAGGAGGAGAAGAAGAAGAAGAAGAAGAAGAAGAAGAAGAAGAAGAAGAAGAAGAAGAAGAAGAGAAGAAGAAGAAGAAGAAGTAAAAAAAAAAGAAGAAAAGAGGGAGGAGGAGCAGCAGCATCGCCCGCGGTCCTTTGAGATGCCGTCAGAGGCTGAGGAGCCGACGGGCGTGCTTGGGACGATACGTAAATGTTCGAGGATATCTTTTTCTCCCTCTCTTTTTTTTGTTATTATTTACTTTGTTCTTGTTTTTCGCTTTTGTTTTCTTTGTTTTTTTCTTTTTTTTCATCTTCTCCTTCTCCTTCTCCTTCTTCGTCTTCGTCTTCTTCGTCTTCCTCGTCTTCTTCGTCCTCGTCTCCTTCGTCCTCGTCTCCTTCGTCTTCGTCTTCGTCTTCTTCCCGAGAGCCGACGCCTGCGTGTTCGCCTATGATTCATTGCCGCCAGCTGGTCCGTCGCCGTCTGTCTGTTCGTGTACTTGGAGGTACTTGCAGAATAGGCCCGCGTGCAGACGCAGAAAGCCGAGGCGCAAGCGTATGTGCAAGCACGCTCAAGCAGGCTTTCTTTGCTTTCTTCGTTTTCTCACCTTGCCTCTTCTGTTCTTTACTTTTCTCTCGCATTCTTTCGACTTCTCTCTCCTCTTTCCTTCGATCTCCTCTTCTCGCTTTCTCTCGTTTTCCCTCGTTTTCTCTTGTTTTCTCTCTTTCTCTCTTGTTTTCTCTCTTGTTTTCTCTTTCTCTCTCTCTCTTTCTCTCTCTCTCTCTCTCTCTCTCTCTCTCTCTCTCTCTCGCTCTCTCTCTCTCTCTCTCTCTCTCTTCTCTCTCTCTCTCTCTCTCTCTCTCTCTCTCTCTCTCTCTCTCTCTCTCTCTCTCTCTCTCTCTCAGAATGAGGTACTTCCGATATCTTAGTGTCAAGGAACCTGTGAATTAGCTCATGGATGCCATATTGATAGAATGAAGAAAAAAAGGATGCTTTGCCAAGACTAAAGAAAAAAAAGGATGCTTTGCCAAGACTAAAGAAAAAAAAGGATGCTTTGCCAAGATAAAGAAAAAAAAGGATGCTTTGCCAAGACTAAAGAAAAAAAAGGATGCTTTGCCAAGACTAAAGAAAAAAAAGGATGCTTTGCCAAGACTAAAGAAAAAAAAGGATGCTTTGTCAAGAATATAGAAAAAAATAGAGAGAATTGATGTAATTTATATGATAAGATATTGTAAGCTTGAGAGAGACAGGCATTACTGCGCTTAGTATTAAATGAAATAGAAATCCTAAAACCAACTTCATTTCAGCGGCCATAAAGGGCTGGCCGGCCGAATGGAGGATCGTGGCCTCGGCTTCGGCTCCGACTTTTGGCTTTTGGCTTCGGCTTAGGTTTCGGTTTCCACTCTTGGAGGGGTTTTGTTTTGGTTTGGTTTGTTTGTTTGTTTATTTTTATCTGTTTGTATGTTATTTTGTTTGTTTGTTTTTTCTTTTTCTTTTTTTCTCTTCTCTTCTATTCTCTCTTCTCTTCTCTTCTCTTCTCTTCTCTTCTCTTCTCTTCTCTTCTCTTCTCTTCTCTTCTCTTCTCTCCTCTCCTCTCCTCTCCTCTCCTCTCCCCTCTCCTCTCCTCTCCTCTCCTCTCCTCTCCTCTCTCTCTCTTCCCCTTCACTGCTTCCTTCCCTCCCACCCACTCTCTCTCCTTCCCTCCCCTTATTTCTTCAGTCCATTTCCGTTTATCCTGGAACATCCGCACTGTGGAATAACATTCCCATCTGATTCCAAAAAGGCGATTCCCGTGATCTTCCGAGACGGCCGTAGGATCGCCCTGCTCTCCATACAGTCCAGGAGGAAAATGGAAATTTCCTCCTCCTATTCCCTCCTCTTATTATTTTTTTTTTCCCTATTTTTTTTCCCTCTTTTTTTTCTCTCTCTCTGTCTCTGTCTGTCTCTCTCTCTCTCTCTCTCTCTCTCTCTCTCTCTCTCTCTTCTCTCTCTCTCTCTCTCTCTCTCTCTCTCCTCTCTCTCTCTTCTCTTCCTTTTTCCTTTTCTTTTTTCCTTCTTCTTTCAGCCTCTCGGTGGGAGGAAGGGATTAAACGGAAGGGAAGAAAAGACACGGGGATGCTGTGGCTTTTACGAAGAAGAGAGAAGGAAAAAATGGGGGGAAAAAGAAAGAAAAAGAGAAAGAAAAAAAGGAGGGAAATGGAGTAGAAAGAAAGAAAGGAAGAAAAAAGGATGAAAAAAAAGGAAAGAGAAGAAGGAGAAAAAAGGAGGAAAATAAAAAAAGGAAAGAGAGAAGAAGGAGGAAAATAGTAAAGAAAGGAAGAAGAAAGTGGGGAGAGGAAAGGGAATTAGCGGGAAAGTAAGTTAAGGAGAATTTTTGAAGGCTGGTGAGGGGGATGGGATAGAAAAAAAAATATTATAATCGTATATGAAAAGTAAATAGTATGAGGAGGGAGGGGGAAGGAGGAGGAGAAAGAAGAAGGAGGAGGAGGAGGAGGAGAAAGAGAAGGAGGAGGACGAGGAAGAGATGGAGGACGAGAAAGAGGAGGAGGAAGAGAAAGAGAAGGAAGAGGAGAAAGAGTTGGAAGAGGAGAAAGAGTTGGCAGAGGAGAAAGAGAAGGTGGAGGAGAGAAGGAGGAGAAAGAGAAGGAGGAGAAAGAGAAGGAGGAGAAAGAGAAGGAGGAGAAAGAGAAGGAGGAGAAAGAGAAGGAGGAGAAAGAGAAGGAGGAGAAAGAGGAGGAGGAGGAGGAGGAGGAGAGAAAAGAAGGAGAGGGTGAGAGCAAGAGCGGCGTCCCTGAAGCAGAAATGTCACGTGAACAAAGCCACTTGGGAGTGACACTTGTAAAAGAGCGACGTCTGTGCCACATGCCATCGCCACGAGGGTATAATTTCGAGAGTGGATGGAGGGTGGAGCGGGGTGGACGAGGGGCTAAAAGGGGTGGAAAGGGGACTTGGAGGGGGGGATGAGAGTGGAAGGAGGGTCGAATGAGGGAGGAGGAGGTAGAGAGAGGGTTGAAAAGGGTGAAAAGGAGGGTTGAAAGAGGGTGGGAGGGAGCTTTGAAAAGGGTGGAAGGGAGCTCTGAAAAAAGGTGGAAAGAAGGTGGAAGGGAGCTTTGAAAAGGGTGGAAGGGAGTGTGGAAAGAAAAAAATTGGAAGGAGAGTGGATGACCCATGTTTATAGAATATTTCGAATTCTGTTGTTTTTTTCGCGAGAAAGGAGGTTGATAGTGATGGATAGTGATAGAGGTAGATAGCAATAGATAGATAGTAAAATGAAGTGAAAGAGAGAAAAGAGGAGGCCGGAATAGGGAAGGAAATTGGACGTATCGGGACGTAGGAGGAATGGGAACGAAAGGAGGAAACAGAAAGAGGAAAGGAAGATTCGCGATCGACATTCTCTTCAAAAACAACAACAAAAAAGAAATGACCTGCATCTTGTTAAAAAAAAAAAAAAAAAAAAAAAAAACTTGAGAATAGTGCAATTTCATTTCTCTAAAGGCTGTCGCGTAAAAGCTGCAACATATTTCGGAAAGTGGACGACACTTAGCAAAGTGGAATTTGTAAAACTGCAAGAAAAAAGAAAAAAAAAAGAAGGAAGGAAGAAAGGAAGGGAAAAAAAAAGCTGCTGATAGGTTGCAAGGTGAGGCAAGATACGACGGGATTGAAAATGTTATCCGTACGTATTGCACAGATCGGGGCGTGTGCAATGTGAGAAGGAGAGGCGGGCATTTGCAGACTGGAAGCTTTGCAGAAATGAGGGAGGATGCGAAAGGGAAGAAGCAAAGGGGGTTAAAAGTGCCACTTGGGGAAGAGAGGAAGGGGGAGAGTTACAAAGCTAGCGGTGGGGGGGATGGGGAGGGGGAGAGGGAATGAGGGGGAGGAGGAGAAGGAGAAAGGTAGGGGCAAAGAGAAGGAGAGGAGGAGGAGAAGGAGAGGGGGAATGAGAAGGAGAGGAGGAGGAGAAGGAGAAAGGGAGGAGGAGGTGGAGAGAGGGGAAGGGAGAACGAGAGAGAGAGAGGTAGATGAGTAAGGAGAAAGGGAAGAAAAAGTGAAAGTAAGAGACAAGATGAAAAAAAAATGAAAAAGAGGAGAAGAAGAAATGAAAAGAATTAAGAGAAGAAGAGTAAACACCAGACGTGGGCAATTAAACTTTGTCGTAACCTGAAACCTGAAGTTAGGATCAGCCTGCTATTGTACAGAAACTCATTTGCAGTTAATAACACGTGTTTTTGAAATCCATTTATTTTGACTCGGGGCCATCTCTCCTCATTACTGCTGTGCGTGGATTGCCTGTTCACTCGATGACTTTTGAACAAGCTCTTTTGATGTCAAATTGGATCTCGAGTTCAAGCTTTTTTTTTCCTGATAGTTTTTTCCTAGAAGGGAAGCTTAGAAATGGGGGGGGGGGGTTAAAGAAAGCGATGAAGGAATACGAAAGATTTTTTTTTTGAGGTGTGTGTGTGTGTGTGTGTGTGTGTGTGTGTGTGTGTGTGTGTGTGTGTGTGTGTGTGTGTGTGTGTGTGTGTGTGTGTGTGTGTGTGTCTGTCTATCTGTCTGTCCGTCTTTTTGTCCGTCCGTCCGTCCGTATGTATATATGTGTGCGCGCTCTTGTGTGTTTCTCCTTTATTTATATGTGTGTGTATGTATGGATATATACGTGCGTTCTTAAGTTTTTGCCTATATGTAAACAGGAATGTGATCATACTCGTACATATCCGTACACACAAACCGCACGGGCGTGTAATGTACGCATGAATCGCCATCCGCAGCAGGGAAAGAGTTGAAAAAGGCAGGAAATCAAACATGCAAGGAACTGGAAGTCTCGGAGCGAAGGTGGGGGAGGGGGGAAGGGGGAGGAATAGGGGGGGAGGGCAGAGGGCAGACAGGCACGAGACCCGCGGGCGTTTTATAATGATCAAACTTTGCGATCACCCCCAAGACGCGAGGCTGGGGGTGGGGTGGGTGTGAGGGAAGGGGGAAGGGGTGGGGAAGGGAGAGGGGGTGAGATTGGGGGATAGGGGGAGGGGGAAGGGATAGGGGATGAGATTGGGGGAAGGGGGAGAGGGAAGGGAGAGGGGGTGAGATTGGAGGAAGAGGGAGGGGGTGAGATTGGGGGAAGGGAGAAGGGTGAGATTGGGGTAAGGGAGAAGGGTGAGATTGGGGTAAGGGAGAGGGGTAAGAGGTGGGGAAGGGAAGGGATTGAAGGGGAAGGGTTAAGGGGGTTGGGGTGAGGTTGGGGTTAGAGAGATGGATGAGGTGAGGAGGGGATGGTGTTGTTTTGGGTGGGGGTGGGGCGATGGGTGGGGGTAGGGTGGGGTGGAAGAGGGGTAGAGGGAGGAAAGGGAGGAGAAAGGGTTGAAAAGAGAGAGATAAGGGAGAGGATAAGTGGTGGAGAGGATTCGGAATAGGAAGAGGGGAAAAGAATCAAGGGGAAGGAAATTAAAAGGTGAAGAGAGCGACGGAGAGGCGAAGGGGAAGTAGATAGAATGCAAATAAATATGATTGGTAAGTAAGGGAGGAGAAAGGGAAGAGGGGAAATAAAGGAAACGAAGGGGGAGACGCAGGAGAGGAAAATGAGGACGAGGAGAGAGTAGGAAAGTAAAATGTAAGAGAATTTAAGAGGGAGATAAAGAGGGTCAAAGAAAGAACAAAAATGAAGAGAGGAATGAGAACAAGGGAGGATAAGGAAATGGAGATAAATGAGGCGCAGTAAGGAGAAGATAAGCGAGAAAAAGCGAGAGGAAATAACATAGAAGAAAAGAGTGAAGCAATTTGTGATAATTTGTTGCAAAAAAGAAGAGAAGAAAAAAATAAACATCACAAAGAAAAACAATAAAACAGGATAATAAAAAAATGGATTAGAAATATATGCAAATAACAACAACAACAAAAAGAAAACACACACACACACACACACACACACACACACACACACACACACACACACACACACACACACACACACACACACACACACACACACACACACACACAACATACTAAAATTGAAAGATAAATAAAAAAAAAGATACACAGAATAAAGGAATAAAGAAAAATAAATAAATAAATAGCAAAGTATTGCAAAGAAAGCTGGAAAGCTAGGGAAAACAATTGCAACTGCAGGACAAAAGGCGGTTGCAAATAAACAGAAAGCTCGAGAATTCAGCCAATTGCAAACGAGATTTTGACTCGAGGCAGTAAGAGAAAAGAACAGAAAAATAGGTGAAGAAAGGAGAAGAAGAAAGAAGAGAGAGAGAAAAAAAGGAGTGGGTGGAATGTATGATGATACGAGAGAAAGACAGAAGCGAAAGAGGGAATAGGTGAAAATGCAAAAGACGGATATACAATTGGAAAGATGAAGAGGAGGATGCATGAAGGAGACACAGAGAAGACGGCAATAAAAACAGTAAAATAAAAATGCGAAAGAATGAGGAGAAGAAGAAGAAGAAGAAGAAGAAGAAGAAGAAGAAGAAGAAGAAGAAGAAGAAGAAGAAGAAGAAGAAGAAGAAGAAGAAGAAGAAGAAGAAGAAGCATAAAAGGAGAGAAAACAAAATGAAAATAGATAAGTAGAAAGAAATGTGTAAAAGAGAAAAAAAAGAAGAGAGAAGGAAGGGAATCAAAGCATGGGAGGTGCGTGGTGGGGGGGGAAGGGGGAAGGGGGAGGGAGGGAGGTGCGTGACGTGGGTTAGGAAGAAGGGAAGTAAGAAGAAGGAAATGGGAAAAGAGAGAAAATGGAGAAAAGGGGGGGAGGAAGGAAGGTGAAAAGGAAAGGGGAAGAGGGAAGGTGAGGATAAAAGGGGGAAGGAGGAGGATAAAAAAAAAACGAAAAGGAGAAGAAAGCGAGACGAAAAAGAATAAAGAAGAGAAGGATGGAAGAAGAGGGCGATGGAATGAAGAGGAGACGAGGGACGAAGAAGAAGAAGAAGAAATGATAATAGGAAAAAAATGAAGATAAACTAAGACAGTGCGATAGGGATGGAAAGGAAGGAAGGAAGAAGGAAATAAAGATTAGATAACAATCGAAAAGATAATTGTAGCGATAACAGTCGAGATGCTAATAATGGTAATAATAATAATCAAAATAACAATAACTGTGATAAACAGAGAAACGAAAAGGAAAAGAAAGAAAAAAAAAACAGTAGAAAGAAACAAAGAAAAGGAATATAATTAAGTTTTAGTCCCTCGGATAGAAGCTGAGGGGGGGAGGGGGGAGGGGGGAGTGCCAAGTGCCGCCATCCCCCTGCTTTAATAACGAAATGTTTCACGTTACCCAAAGAGCAGCCGCGGCCATTACTGGTTCGCATCTTCTCTATTCTCTCTTCTTGTCTCTTGTTCCCCCGTTCTTCATTCCGAGTTCTCGTCTCTGGTATTATCTGGTCGCCTTTTTTCTCCCCAAGTCTCTCTGCCCACGCCCCCGCCCCCCCCTGCCTTTTTCTCGTTCGTTGTGTTTGTATTTTGGTTTCTAATTCGTTAAGTCTTTTTTATTTCTTTTTCTTTCTTTTTATTCTTCAGTTTTCTGCTTCTTATCTTTCTCTTTTTCTTATATTTTTTCCTCCTCCTCCTCCTTCTCCTCCTCCTCCTCCTCCTCCTCCTCCTCCTCCTCCTCCTCCTCCTCCTCCTCCTCCTCCTCCTCCTCCTCCTCCTCCTCCTCTTCCTCTTCCTCCTCCTCCTCCTCCCCCCCCCCTCCTCCTCCTCCTCCTCCTCCTCCTCCTCCTCCTCCTCCTCCTCCTCCTCCTCTTCGTTTTCCTCCTCCTCTCGTCTTCGTTTTTTTTTCCACATCTCCACTCCCCCCATCTTCTTTGTCACCGCCTTCTTTTGCATTATGTTGTGGTTATCACCTTTTTCCTCCCTTTTTTATGTAATTTATTATTCTCTTAAGCTTCTTAATTTTCATCATCTTTATACTCGTCCTCCCCCTCCCACACCCCTCCCTTTTCTTACCTACCTTGCACCTCCTACTATCCCTCTCCCTCTCCCTCTCCCTCTTCCTCTCCCTCTCCCTCTCCCTCTCCCTCTTCCTCTCCCTCTCCCTCTCCCTCTCCCTCTCCCTCTCCCTCTCCCTCTCCCTCTCCCTCTCTCTCCCTTCTCTCTCTCTCTCTCTCTCTCTCTCTCTCTCTCTCTCTCTCTCTCTCTCTCTCTCTCTCTCCCCCCCCCCCCCTCCCTCCCTCCGTCCCTCCCTCCCTCCCTCCGTCGCTCCCTCCCTCTCCTACTCCCCCTTTCTCCCCCTCCCTTTTTCCCTCCTCCTCTCTCCGTCCCTTCTTCCCTCTCCTTCTCTCCTTCCCTCCCCCTCAACCTCCACCTTCCCCTCCCCTCTCTTCTCCCTCCCCTCCCCCCATCTTCCTCCCTCCCCTCCCCCCATCTTCCTCCCTCCCCTTCCCCCCATCTTCCTCCCTCCCCTCCCTACCTGTCAAAGGCTGTTACGTCATCTGGTATGCAGATTATCCCGTTATCAGCGAGAGGTTAATTATCTCCGATCCCAGCGACGAAGCAGACGCGGGGACAGGTGGGGGTCTTGGCGCTTGGAGGTGGGCGGGTGGGCGGGTAGGGGGGTTGGTGGGCGGGTAGGGGGGTTGGTGGGCGGGTAGGGGGGTTGGTGTGGGCGGGTGGGGGGGTTGGTGGGCGGGCGGGTAGTTGGTTGGTGGGCGGGTGGGGGGGGTTGGTTGGTCGGTATGAGGATACGTGGGCGTAGGTGGGCGGGTGGGCATCATGTTGGGGTGGTCGGTGTGGGCGTGGGTGGGCGGGTGGGCGGTTGGTGGTTGTTCTTTTAGTTGTTGGGTTTGATAAGGTTGTTCATAGTTATGGTGATGAGGTGGTGATGCTTAATGATAATGATAGCAATGATAATGGTAATAATGAGAGTGATGATGCTAACGATGATGATGATGTGATGATGGTGATGATAGTAATAGTAATAATGAAAATGATAATAATAATAATAATAATGAAAATAATAATAATAATAATAATAATAATAATAATAATAATAATGAATATAATTAATAATTAATATACTATGAAGAAGAAACAAGTAGAAGAAGAGAAAGACGAAGAAAAAGAAAAAAGGAGAATGGAGAGGAGGAGGAAGAG
>NC_051401.1:6883984-6892398 GCF_015228065.2 Penaeus monodon
GAGGATGGAAGAAGGGAGGGCTGTAGAATAGACAGAGGGACAGAGAGAAAAACAGATCCAGAGAGAGAGAGAGAGAGAGAGAGAGAGAGAGAGAGAGAGAGAGAGAGAGAGAGAGAGAGAGAGAGAGAGAGAGAGGCAGAGAGCGAATCTTTCCCTTCAGAACAAACTAAACTAAGCACAAGTCCGTATTGCGTGAGCTTTCCTTTGTTGCCCCGATGCTGTTGCCTCGAACGATCGAGTTTCGGTCGATGGCGGTTCGAAGCTCCTGCGGGGGGGGGAGGGGGCTGGAGGGGGGATTTAGGGGGGTCGTTGATTATTTGATTGATTGATTGATTTGTTTGCTTGATTATTTCGTTTATATTAATGTTTATATTTTGTTTATTGATTTATATTTTACTTTATTTGCCTGTAAAGTGAAGTAATTGCTTCATCTGTTTATTTTTTCTGTCGTGCCCATCATCGTTTTCTTTCTAGGGATTTAGTGTTCATATTTTTGTTGTCTTTTTCTTTTCTTTGTCGTTGATTTTCTTTTTTAATTGATATTTTTGCGTTGGTCTCAATCACGGTCGCTTTTCTGTGATCTGGCGATTTCGGGATGATTTTTAATTCTATTTTATTTATTTATTTATTTATTTATTTTTTTTTTTTGCTTTCTTATTTTCAGTTTATATTTTATTATTATTTTTGTTGTTATTTTTGTTGTTATTTTTGTTGTTGTTGTTGTTGTTGTTGTTAGAAAGCAGGAATTATTGTCATTGGGGAGGTTTACGATCGCCTTGCCCTCGTTAAAAGAAAAAAAAAAGAAAAAAAGCAGGGAGAGTAGAGAAAAGGGGAAAAAATGGATAATAGAGAATGGAAAGCAAAATGAAATGAAGGTTGGATGCAGCCAATTGGCATAAAAGCCTCGGCGCTTGTACATCGCCTTTATTAAGTCTTTGAAAAAAAAGGAAAGTAAAAATAGAAACAAAGGAAGAATGAATGAAAAAATGAAAGAAAGAATGAAAGAATGAAGGAAAGAACGGAAGAAAGAAAGAATGAATGAATGAATGAATGAATGAAAGAGAGAACAAGAAATTAGAAAATGCCGAACGTGCTCTCAATTTAGGACCAAGGGGGGGGGAGGGAAGGAAGGAGGGAGGAGGAGAGAGGGTGTGAAGGGAGGGGGGGAGGAGAGAGGGTGTGAAGGGAGGGGGGGAGGAGAGAGGGTGTGAAGGGAGGGGGGGGGGAGGAAGTCTGTGTTATGCTGCTTGAATTTCTGCTTCTGCTTTTCGGTGTTTTGCATCGGTAGGGCGTCGGGCGCTTGCGGAAGGCAGGAGGAGATGAAGGCGGAAGGAGGCGAGGAGAGGGAGGGGGTGAGGTGAGAATGGGGAGGGGGTGAGGCGAGGAGGGGGGAGGAGGCGAGGAGGGGGGAGGAGGCGAGGAGGGGGGTGAGGTGAGGAGGGGTGGGAGATGGGGAGGGGGAGTAGGAAAGGAGGGGTAGGACGTGAGGTGGGGGTGAAGATGAGAAGGATATTGATGCAAGGGGAAGTAAATGAGGAGGGAGGTGAGGTGGGGAGGCGAAGGAGGTGAGGAGGGAGATGTAGCGAGGAGGGGAAGCAAGCATTGAGGAAGAGGTAGGAGAGGAGGTCAGGAGGGAGAGGAGACGAGAAAAGGAAGGAGGCATAGAAGGGAAGGAAATAAAGAGAGGGGAAAGCAGGGAGGGGAAGGAGGCGAAGAGGGGAAAAGAGGAGGAAAAGGAGGAATGGCGAAATGGTAGTCGTTCCAATTTGCTAAGTGCGGGTTCGTCACACGTGGAGTGTTGATGTTATTGTAGGGGGAAACTTGCGTTAGGGAGAGAGGGAGAGAAGAGAAGGAGAAAAGGAGAGATAGGCAAGCAGACAGGCTGGTAGGTAGACTGACTGACTGACTGACTGATTGACTGTCTGCCTGCCTGACACAGACAGACAGACAGACAGACAGACAGACAGACAGACAGACAGACAGACAGACAGACAGACAAAGATCAGACAGACAGACACTCACACACTCACATACATACATACATACATACATACAATCATACAATCATACATACATACATACATACATACATACATGCATACATACATACATACATACATACATACATACATACATACATACATAATCAGAGGAGGAGAGGGAGAGAAAAGGAAGAGGGTTAAGGGGTCGATGATAACGATGAAGACAAAATGAAAAGCGAAACATCAGCCTCTCCTCGCCCTAAGCCAGCCAAGCCGTAGAGCCAATTAGCGCGGCCGCTTCAGGTAGTCTATTATTCAGTTAGTTAACCGGACGGTATCGCGGCGCAAGTTAGGGAGCGCTAAATACCTTGGGCGTTGTTGCAAGGTGTTGCAGTGGGGGAGGGTGGGGGGAGGGCATAGGGGCGTGGCGGAGTTGTTAGGGGGCGGGGAGGTGGGTGGGGAGTGAGGGGGAGGGGAGGGAGTGAGGGGGAGGGGAGGGAGTGAGGGGGCCGTAAAGGAGGGGGAGGTATGTGGGGAGCGAGAGGGAGGAGGAAGGAAGGGGGGTGGGAAGTGGAGGGAAGGAGGGGAGTGGAGGGACGGAGGGTGGGGAGCGAGGGGAATGGGGGAGGGGGGAAGGGTGGGGTAAGGTCGCTGTCAGATGTCGCTACGTTTGCGTTGTTGTCCGGGGCTGTCGGTCTAGAGTTGCGTCGGGCGGGTCACGGGGCACATGGCGCTGGGTGCAAGGTTCAGTTTAGTGCGGTGGGAAGGAGAGAAAAAAAATATTTGTATACTTTTTATCTTTTTTATTTCTAATATGCTTAGGTTGAAAGAGGATGGGATATTTTTTTTGTTTTCTTTTTTGCTTGGGTGAAAGAGGATGGGATTTTTTTCTTTTGTTTTATTTATTTATTTTTAAAAAATGTTTTCTAAGGGTGGCTAGGCTGAGTTAAAAGAAGATTTGTTTGTTTTTGTTTCATGTCTTTTCTTCTTATTTGAGGGCCACTCTTATGGGCTAAAAGAGCGAGTGGCCGGTGCTGTCTGTATATTTAGATATCGGAGATTAAGCCTAGACGGAGAGGCCGCCACACACACATACACTCACTCACACGCACGCACACGCACACACATACACGCACGCACACGCGCACGCACACGCACACGCACACGCACGCACACGCACACGCACACACACACGCACACGCACACGCACACGCACACACACACACACACACACACACACACACACACACACACACACACACACACACACACACACAGCAGCGGCGGAAGCAGGCTTTGTACGAAAGGCACGGAGAGCGCACGTGGCTTCGGTTTCGGTCTCGGTTTCGGTCTCGGTGTCGGCTTCGGCTTCGGCTTTGGGACTGACAGGTCTTCGGGCGTTGGGTCTCGGATTGAGATGCCGGAGCGCGCGTTTCGAGTGACAGTTTAGCGCCCCGCGATCGCTTGGGCGAAGGGTGCTGCGCATATTTATGACTGAGGTGTCCTCTCCCTTCCCCCTCTCCCTTCCCCTTCTCCCTTCCCCCTTCCCCCTCTCTCTTCCCCCTCTCTCTTCCCCAACGTCATCTCTATCGGCCCTCTCCCTCTCTCTATCTGTCCTTTCCTTCGTTTTCGTTTTCCTTTCCTCTCCTCTTCTTTTCCCTCCCTCCCTCTTTCCCTTCCCTCTCCCTCTCCCTCTCCCTCTCCCTCTCCCTCCCTCCCCCTCTCCCTCCCTCCCTCCCTCCCTCCCACTCTCCTTCCTTCCCTTCCGCCTTCCCTCCCCCCTCCCTCCCTCCCTCCCTCCCCCCTCCTCCCTCCCTCCCTGTCCCTCACGCCCTTGTAGTTCTCCGCACATCACGATTACTGTCTCAGACGCCGCTGGTGTCTTGGCGTCTTGGCCCGCGAGCCGACGCTAGAGGGGGGGGGGTGCAGCGCCGCCACCTGCCGCCGATAATTAAGAAGTGCGCTGAGGCCTGTCGGTGTGCTGGGCCGAGGGAGAGGGAGGAAGGGCGTGAGGGAGGGAAGAAGGGGAGGGATGGGAGGGAAGGGGGTGTGGAGGGGGAGTAGTAGGGGAGGAAGGGGCCTTATGAGAGGTACTGATGGTGATGGCCCTATATCTTTTTACACTCACTCACTCTCTCACTTACTCACTCACTTACTCACTCACTCCTCCCTCACTTACTCACTCCTCTCTCTCTCTCTCTCTCTCTCTCTCTCTCTCTCTCTCTCTCTCTCTCTCTCTCTCTCTCTCTCTCTCTCTCTCTCTCTCTCTCTCTCTCTCACACACACACACACACACACACTCACTCACTCACTCACTCACTGACGTAGAGTAATGTGAAAAGGTCCTGTTTTGATTCATTCACTCGTTCATTCACATATGAACAATAGCCTAGACACCCACTGGCCAAAGACATACTCCAAATTCGTATCAAACAACGATGAATGAAAATAGGTATAAAAAATGGAGAATTTTTCAACTCATGGCCAGTTTCCTCCTTTCGCCTCCTATCCCTCCCCTATTTCTCGCTTCCGCAATTCATCCTCTTTCGCCTCCTCCCCCATTTCTCCTCCTCCTCGTTTTCCCTCATTTCTCTTCCCTTCCTCCTCCTTCCCGTTTCCCCTCTCCTCCTTTCCTATTTTTTCCTTTCCTCCCCATTTCCAATTCCTCTTCCTCCCCCTTGTCTGTCCCCCATTTCCCTCACACCCTCTCCCATTTCTCCATTTCCACGTCCTCTCCATCCCCCTCTCCCCCCTCTCCCCCACATCCCCCACATCCCCTTCTTCCCCACCTCCCCTTATCCCCCCACCTCCTCCTCTCCCCCATATCTTCCCACCTCCCCCCTCTTCCATCCCCCCCGCCCCTCCCTCCTTCTCCACGAACTTTATCGCAATTCACCCCCCTCCCCCTCCCCCTCCCCCCCACCACATAATTAAGCAAAATACCAGCGATGTCCACCATTATCTGAGCCGCCCTTCTTGATTTATATGGGAGCCGTCGCGGTCTCCTTCGCCTCCTTTGTCTCGGCGGAAGGAAGGAGAGAGAGAGAGAGAGAGAGAGAGAGAGAGAGAGAGAGAGAGAGAGAGAGAGAGAGAGAGAGAGAGAGAGAGAGAGAGAGAGAGAGAGAGAGAAGAGGTGGAGAAAAAGGAGGAGGAGAAAGGAAGGGAAGGGGAGAATGGGGGTGTTATTGTTGCGATTGCAGTTTTGTTGTTTTAATGAAGGGAGGGAGAGAGACAGAAAGAAAGAGAGAAAGGAAGAAACGACAACATAAATAAAAACAGTGGCAGGCAGATTGACAGCCCAATAGGACACACACACACACACACACACACACACACACACACACACACACACACACACACACACACACACACACACACACACACACACACACACACACACGCACACAGACAGACAGACAGACAGACAGACAGACAGACAGACAGACAGACAGACAGTGTGTGTGTCTTGTCAAGGCGTGGGCAGGGCACGCGGGGCAGGGCGGAGACACGCAACACTGGTCTATGGGGCGTTAATATCAGCCATGTTCAGACTTGTTCCCTGATTGGGCGTCCTGTTTAGCACTCTCTTGACGTGTTGTTGGCTTGTGATTTTGGATTTTAATTCCTGTTGCGTGTGAATGTCAGGATGTTTTTTTTTTTTTTTTTTTTTTTTTTTTTTTTTTTTTTATGGGCGTTGTTTATCTGTCTGTGGGTTTGTCTTGTTTCATTTATATCTTTAGTGTTTTGTCTGATTTTTTTTTTCTTTTGTATCTCTTCTTACGGTGGACTGTTTTTTTTTCACTTCATTTATTTTTTTTTCCCGTGTCATTTTGCGTTTTCCTTCCTCGCTAGCATCTTTAATCTCTGTTCTTTTGTTTGCTTTGTTGTTGTTGTTGTTGTTTTTTAAACTCCGTTTTCCCCTCCGGCATTCTACAAACTCACACTTTTTTCAGATTTAACACTTTTTCATTTTTCCACCGTTTCAGTTTTTTTTTCTATGTCGATGTTTCTTTGCTTTTTGTTACACATCACTTCTCTTCCTATTTTTCCAATCCTTCTCTCTCCCATCTTTCTCTGTACCTCTTCCATTTCCCTTCTTAGCTTCCTCTCTCCCTTCTCCCCTTCCTCGCTTTTTCCCCTCTTCCTTTCTCCCCTTGATAGCTTTCCTCCTGTCTCTCCCTTCTAATTCCTTCCCCTCCTTTCTCCCTTTCCTTCCTGTCCCTTCTTCCCCCTTTCCTCTCTTTGCTTCCTTTATTCTCTTGTTTTCTTCCTCCTTCCTTCCCCTCTTCCTTCTTCTTTCTTCTTTGCTGTCCCCTTTTCTATTCCACCTTTCCCAGCTTCCCTTCTGTGTCTCCCTTTCTATCTTCATTTCCTCTCTTCTCTTCTTCCCTTCATCACTTCCCGCCTTCCTCCCTTCCTCTCTTCTCTTCTTGCTTTTCGTCCTCTCTTTCTTCCCTTCCTCTTCCCTTTCCCCTCTCCCTTATCTCCACCCCCCTCTCCCTTCCTCTTCCCCCTCTTCGTTCCTTTCCCTCCTACCTCCCCTCTTTCCTCTCCCCTCTTCCTTTTTCCTCTTCCCTCTCCCCTCTTCCCCCTTTCCTCTCCCCTCTTCATTTTCCCTCTTTCCTCTCCCCTCTTCCTTTTTCCTCTCCCTCTCCCCTCTTCCCTCTATGAATCCCTGGCGGAGCGAGAGATAGCGGCCTCCGTCGCATCCCTCACCGCCCTTATCAGCTTAGATCGCGATGAAGCTTATCTCTGGCCAGTTCGAGCGGCGAGTGAGGGTGTGGGGTGTTGGGGAAGACGTAAGGGTGTGGGGATGGGGTTGGGGGGAAGTAAGGGGAGGTGGGAGATGGGGATGAGAAGGAGAAGGGAAGGGGGACGGGGGAGAGGTAAGGAGAGAGGAGTGGGGTGGGGGAGAGGTAAGGGAAGGGGGAGGGGAGGGGTGGGGGAGAGGTAAGGGGAAGGGGAGGAGAAGAGGTAAGGGGAAGGGGAAGGAGAGGGGGAGGTGGATGGGGAGGGGGGGGCGTTCCTTCTGACCCATTGCACCATATGCCGTCGCATTTTGTAGCGCGATTCCCATCTTCACGCTTCCTAGGCCCTTTGTGCGCGCGTTCCTTCAGCGCCGCCGCCGTCGGGAGGGACTGCGGTGTGGTCTCCAGCTCGTTTCCGCTCTCTTTCTTCTTATTGTGCGTCTTGGCTTTGTTGTTGTTTTTCTTGTTATTGTTATTAATTTTTTTGGGGGGGTTTCTTTTTCATTATTGCCTTTTTTCTTCTTGTTTTTCCCTTATTCTTGTCTTGTTATCTTTCTTTACTCTATCCTCATCACTATCACCATCATCATGTCGTCGTCGTCGTCGTCATCATCATCATCATCATCATCATCATCATCATCATCATCATCATCATCATCATCATCATCATCATCATCATCATCATAATCACCATCATCATTATTATTCTCACCATCATCATCATTATTATTATTCTCACCATCATAATCATCATCATCATCGTCAACATCATCCATCAGCCATCTTTATTATCATTATTTTCTTCTTTGTATTGATATTATTATCACTATTCTTACCATTTCCATGTAAACATCAGTTCTTGTGCAGAATATTTGCTTTTTTGGCCTGACTCTCTTGTATAATACAGATATGTATTTTTTTCTGTAAAGATATGCTTGCGTGCCTCCTGTATTGATGCTGTCATTGCATGTTGATTTATAGCTGGGTAATTGCTTTGTTAAGTTGTGCAAGGCAGGGTCTTGCTATTTTGCCTGTGTGTAATATGCGTTGATGTTTATTTTTGCGAGTCTGTCCTTTGGGTTAGAGGAAGGTATATATATATAGAGAGAGAAAAAGAGACAGACAGACAGACAGACAGACAGACAGACAGACAGACAGACAGACAGACAGACAGACAGACAGACAGACAGACAGACAGACAGACAGACAGATAGACAGACAGACAGACAAACAGATAGCGAGCGAGCGAGAGAGAGAGTGGAGAGGGAGAGAGAGAAAGGGAAAGAGACAAGGAAGATAAAGAGAAAGAAAGAAGGGAGAAAGAGAGAGCGAGAGAAAAAAAACATAGAAAAAAAAAGAAAGAGAGAAGGGAGGGAGGGAGGAGAAGGAGAGAAAGAAAGAGGGAGAGACCTCACAGATGGACGCAGACGAAGCGGCTTTCCTCCTCGGTCAGGCGCACCGTGCATTAATAGCGAGGTCAAGGCGAGTCCAATCCAAAAGGTATGAATAGCAAATGCAAGGAGGAACAGGAAATGCCGTCAGTCACCACCTTTTGTGATTCCCGTTGGTCTCTCGTTGTCTCTCTCTCTCTCTCTCTTCTCTCTCTCTCTCTCTCTCTCTCTCTCTCTCTCTCTCTCTCTCTCTCTCTCTCTCCTCTCCTCTCTCTCTCTCTCTCTCTCTCCCT
>NC_051401.1:6894998-6904998 GCF_015228065.2 Penaeus monodon
AGGAGAGAGAGAGAGGAGAAAAAGGAGAGAGAGAGAGGGGGAGAGAAGAGGAGAGAGAGAGGAGAGGAGAGAAAAGAGAGGAAGAGAGAGAGAAGAAGGAGAGAGAGAAAAGAGAGAGAGAAGGAGAGAGGGAAGGAAGAGAGAGAGAGAGAAGAGAGGAGAGAAAGAGAGGAGAGAGAGAGGGGAAAGGGGAAAAGGGAGAGAGAGAGGAGAGAGGAAAAAGGAGAGAGAGAGAGGAGAGAGAGAGGAAGGAGAGAGAGAAAAAGGGAAAGGGAGAAGAGAGAGAGAGAGAGAGAGAGAGAGAGAGGGAGAGAAGGGAAAGGAGAGAGAGAGGGGGAGAAGGGAGAGAGAGAGAGGAAGAGAGAGAGAAGAGAGAAAAAAAGGGGAGGGAGAAGGGAGAGAGAGGGGGAAGGGAGAGAGAGAGGGGAGGGAAAAGGGGGGAGAAGAGAGAAGGAAGAGGAGAGAGAGAAGGAGAGGAGGGAGAGAGAGAGAGGAGGGGAGAGAGGAGGAGGAGAGAGGGGGAGAGAGAGAGAAGGAGAAGAGAGAGAGAGAGAAGGGAAGAGAGAGAGAGAAGAGAGAAGGAGAAGAAGAGAGAGAGAGAGAGAAGGAGAGGGAAGGAGAGAGAAGGAGAGAGGGGAGAGAGAGAAGGAGAGAGAGAAAGGGAAAAGAGAAGGAGAAGAGGAAGGAGAGAGGAGGGAGAGAGGAGGAAGAAGGGAAAAGGGAAGAGGAGGGAGAGAGAGAGGAGAGAGAGAGAGAGGGAGAGAGAGAATAGAAAGAAGGAGTGTGAGAGAGAGAGAGAGAGAGAAGGGGAGAGGAGAGGAGAAAGAAAGGAGAGAGAGAGAGAGGAAAAAGAGAAGGAGAGAGAGAGGAGAGAGAAAGGAAGGAGAGAGAGAGAGAGAGAGAAAGAGAAGGAGAGAGAGAGAGAGAGAGAAAGAGAAGGAGAGCGAAGAAGGGGGAAAATAAGATAAGATGATGATGAATGAAGACAAAGGAGGAGGAGAAGGAGAAGATTATTAAGAATAAATATATAGTAATGATTGTAATGATGACGATTATGATAATAAAAAGATGTAGACGAAAAAAGAAAGAAGGAAAAAGGGAAAAAGAAAAAGAAAAAATAAAAAAAGAAATATAAAAAAAAAGAAAAAAAAAGAAGAGGAGAAAGGAGACGGAAGAAAGGAAGACAGAAGAAGAAAAAACGCGAAGATGGGAGACAGGAGACAGGAGAGGAAAAGCTCTGGAGTGAAAGGCAGATGATTGAGAGTCTGCTCGAGGGTGGTGCGGCCGGAGGAGGAGGAGGAGGAGGAGGAGGAGGAAGGAGGAGGAGGAGGAGGCAGAGGAGGAGGAGGCAGGGAGGAGGGGCAGGGAGGGGAGGAGGAGCAGAGGAGGAGGGGGAAGAGGGGGAGGGGGCAGAGGAGGAGGGGGAGAGGAGGAGGGGGGGGGGAGGAGGAAGAGGAAGAGGAAGAGAAAGAGAAAGAGGAGGAGGAGGAAGAAGAGGAGGAGGAGGAAGAAGAGGAGGAGGAGGGAGAGGAGGAAGAGAAGGAGGAGGAAGAGAAGGAAGAGGAAGAAGAAGCTGTTATTATGTTCCGAAATAGCTGAGAGTTGTTAATAAAAGCTGATTTAGTATCATAATGATGTTATCTTTTATATATTTTTCATTTTTATATTTCTGTCCTCTGTGTGTCAATGGGTTTCACCTCAGTTTCATTCGTAACAGAGCCTGCCATTACGACCTCCCCCCCCCTCCTCCTCCACTAAAGGCGCCGGGGTCCGTGAATCCCAAGACTTTCAGAATTATTCTCGTGGGGATTTTTTTTTTTTGGTGCAGTTAATCCCGGATTTGTCGGATTTCTTTCGGGTAATGGCTAGGTCGAGGAGACGCTTTGGTAGGGGGATAGGAGTGGGGGCGGGGTGGGGGGAGGTGGATACGCTTCTTGCATGGGTCTTGTATGATACGGTGCATGATAAGGGGGGGAAGGGAGGAGGGGAGGGGATGGAGGGAAGGAGGAAGGGGGAAGGGAAGAGGGGGGGAAAAGGGGGGGAGGGGGGGGGGGAAAAGGGAAGGAGGGGGGGAAGAGGGGGGAAAAGGAGAGAAAAAAGGGGGGAAATGAGGGGGAGGGGGAAAAAGGGGAGGAGGAGGGGAAAAAGGGGGGGAAAAGGGGGACGGGGGGGGAAGGGGGGGAGAAGGAGAGGGGGGAAGGGGGGAAGGGGGGAAAGAGGAAGAAGAAGCGGTTAAAAGTTAAAAAAAAAAAACTAAAGGAAAATAAAAAAAAGAAAAAGAGGGGATTTTATATATTTTTTTTTATATTTTTTTTTTTTTTTGGGTTTTTTGGGGAAAAAATTTAAAAAAAAAGGGGAAACCCCCCCCCCCTTAAAAGGGGGGGAAAAAAAGTTAAAAAAGGGGGGTTTTTTTTTGGGCAGAAGGGGGGGGAAAAAAACGGCCTTTAAAAAAAATGGAAAAAAAGGCAAAAGGAAAAACGGGGGGGGAAGGGGGGAAAAAGGGGGAAATTTTTAAAGGGGGGAAAAGGGGTTGGGGGGGGGGGAACCCCCGGGGGCGGGGAGGTAGGGAAAAAGGGGGGGGAAAAAGGGAAAAAAAGGGGGGGGGATTGGAGGGGGGGGGAAAAAGGGAAAGGGGGGGGGGGAAAGGGAAAAGGGAAAAAAGGGATAAAGGGGGGGGAAAAAAAAAAGGGGAAAAAAAGGAAAAGGGGAAAAAGGGGAGGGGAGGAGAAAAAGGGGAAAGGGGAAAGGGGAAAAGGAAAAAGAGAAAGGGGGAAGGGGGGGCGGGCGCGGGGGGGAAAAAAACAGAAGGAAAATAAAAAAAAAAAGGGAAAAAAAAAAAAGAGAGGAAAAAATTTTGGGGGAATGGTAAAAAAGGGAAAGGGAAAAGGGAAAGAGGAAAAAAAAAAAAAGGAAAATTTTTTAAAAAGGGGAAAGGAGAGGAAGAGGGGGAGAGGGGAGGGGGGGGGGAAACAGGGGCCTGGAAAAAAAGGGGGGGGGGGCCCCGGGGACGCGGGGGCCCAACCAAACCCACCCAACCCAAAAAAGGGAAAAGAAAAAAAAAAAACCCCCCCATTTCAATAATTAATAAAATAATATTAAAAAAAAATTTTAATAATACATATAATAAATAAAAATTTATAAAAAATTTTTAAATATAAATATCCCAACCCCAAAAAACCCCCCAAACTTTTACTTTTCCCAATTTTAAACATTTTATTTTAAATATAATATAATATTTTTAATTTTAAAAATTAATACAAAAATTTTTTAACACATAAAAATTTAACACAAACTTAAAACTTTCCCAACATATTTTACTTTCCCATACATACAACCTACAAAACATAATAATTAAAAAAATTTTAAATTAAATTTTAAATTTTTAATTAAAATAAATAATATATTTTTAATATGTGGGTGTGTTTTTGGGGGGGTTGTGGGTTTGGTTTTTGGGTGGTGTGGGGTTTTGTGTGTTGATGTATGTTTTTTTATGTTTTTAAAAGGGTATGTATTTTTTTTATTATATAAATTTTTTTATAAAAATATATATATATATTATATATATTATTTATATGTTTTTTTATTTTAAATTGTTTTCTTTTAAAATGAAATTAAAATGTATATATATAAATTTTAAATTTTTTAAGGAAATATATATAATTAATATTTTAATTTAATATAAAAATAAAATTAGATTTTCCCAAAAACATATATTTATTATATATATGAAATTTTAGGGAAATATTTTTTAAAATTTTTATATTTTAATTTTAATAATTAAAATTATAAATATATATAAATATTTTATTTAAAGTATTTTTATTTATAAGTTATTAAAAATAGGGTTTTATAATAAGAAATATATTATTAATATTATTAAAATTAAAATTTTTAATTTTATATAAAATAAAAAATTTTATATATATATTTTAATTTTTAATAATATATTTAAAATTTTTAAATTTTTAACCCAAAAAACCCCATATACTTTTACCCCCCAACACCCCCCCACCCCCCAAAACTTTATAATTAAAATATAATATTAATAAAAATTATATATATATTTTTTTATATTTTTAAAAATATATAAAAATATTTGTTGGGTTGTTGTGGGTGTGGGGTGTGGTGTTTTGGGTTTTGTTTTTTTGGGGGTGTGGGGGTTTTTGTTTTGTGTGTGTGTGTGGGGTATTTTTGTGGTAGGGTTATGTGTATTTAATATATTATATTATATAAAAAAAATTTTTAAAATATATATAATTTTTTAATATTTTATATAATATTTTATTTTATAAAATATAAAAAAAATTTAATTATATATAAGAAATTTTAAATTTTAAAAGGGTTAAAATAATAAAATAAGTATAAATTAAAAAGGGTAATAAACAACCCCCATAAATTTTTATAATAATTTTTATAAAAATATTTTAAAAATTATATATATATATTATGTTTTTATTTTAATTTATTTTAAAATAAAAATAAAAAATATATTTTAAAAAATATAAGAATTTTTAATTATAAAAATAAATTTTTATATTTTTATAGTAAAAATTTTAAGTATATATATATATTTTAATATAATATAAGTTATAAAAAATATTAAAAAAATAATAAAATATATTATATAAAAAGGAAAAAAAGTTATATTTTTTAAAAACGTAATAAAAAAAGTATTTTATAAAAAAAGTATTTTATAATTTATTAAGTTTAAAATTTTAAAAATAATTTATTTTAAAATAAAAAAAATAAAATATAAAATATGGGTGTTTTATATGGGGTGTTATTTGTATTTTGGGATTTTATGTAGGGTTAGTAGGATGTTTTGTATTTTATGTTTTGGGGAAATGTTGTATTAATTTTATTTTTAAATATTTTAAAAATTATTAAAATTAATATTTAAAATATTTTAATATAAAAAATTATATTTTAATTTTTAAATAAAATTTTCCCTGTGGGTTTTGGGGAAGGGGGGGAAAAACCAAAAATGCTTTCTCTTTTTTTTTGGAAAACTTTGTCTAGGGGCCCTACCGGGGGGGACCCCTTTACGTGTGGGGGCCCCGGGGGGGACGCCCCCCAGCCCGGGGGACCCCGGCCCCTTTTGCGTAGGGGGAAAAAAACACGCTGTCCGGGGATACGGGGCCATTCAAAACACACCCCCCCCTTTTTCATCAGGGGGGGGGGGGGCCCCCAACCCACAGGGGGCCCCGCAAAAGGGGGGGAAACGGCTTTGGGGGGCGGTGGGGTTGGGGTGGGGAAAGGCCCGGGGGCTTTGGGGGGCCCGGGGGCGGGGGGGGGCCGAAGGGGAGGGGGGGGCGGGGGAAATTGGGGGAAAAAAGTTTTTGGGGTGGGGGAAAAAAAAAGGGGGAGAAAAGGGACCCCCCGGAAAAAAACGCGGGGGGAAGAAAAAAAAAAAAGAAAAAAAATTGGGGGGGGGAATTTCCTCCTCGGTCCGGGCGCGGGTTTTTTTCCCTCTTTTCCCCCCTTCCCTCTTCTCTCCCCCTCTTTTCTCCCCTCCCCTCTCTTCCCCTTCCCCTCTCTTTTCCCTTCTCTCCCTCTCTTCTCTTTTCCTTTTCCATTCCCCCCGGGGGGCCTTTCTAAGAAAGTCTTTTATCCAGAAAGGGGGGGACCCCGGGGAGGAAACCCTTTCCGGAAAGGAAAAAAGAAGGGGCCCCCCCCGCCCAAAAAAAACCCCTTTTTTTTTTTTTTTTTTCTTACACCCCCCCCCCCCCCCCCCCCCCCTTTTTTCCCCCTTTCCCCCTTTTCCCCCCTTTTTCCCCCCATTTCCCCCCTTTTTAAACCCCCCTTTTTTCCCCCCCCTTCCCCTTTCCCGGGACGAAAAATTTTCCCCCCTTCGGGTTTGTGTTTCCCCCCCCGGACCAGGTTTGGGGGAAAGCAGGGGTCTGTTCGCGCAAGATGGACGAGCGGTTGGCGGAGTTCGTGGGGAGGGGAGGTGGGGGGGTGAGGGGAAGGGGTCGCTGGGTTATTCCAGGAGGGGGGAGGGGGAAGGGGAGGGGTGAGGATGAGGATGAGGGGAAGAAAGGGAGGAGGGGAGAGAAAATTGGGGGGGGAAAGGAAAGAGGGGTAGGGAGAGGGACAAGGGGGACAGGGAGGGAAAAGGAAAGGGAAAAAGAAAAAGAAGAGAAAAGGGGAGAGAGAGATTTGGGGGAGGGGGAGAGAGAGGGGGATGAGGGGGAGAGAGAGAGAGGGGAGAGAGAGGTGGAGAGGGAGGGAAAACGAGGGGGAGAGAGAGAGGGGGGGGAAAAAAGAGAAAGGAATAAGGAAAGGGAATAAGAGTGAAGAGAAAGAGAACAGATGAAGGAAAGAGGAAAGGGAAGTGGCAGGGAGAAAGGGAACAAGAAACAGGAGGTAGAACACGGGCTGGTTATACGCTCGCCCTTTTTTTGCATCCCCGTTTTCCGGGGGGGAATTTAATTTAAAAGGGGCCTTCATTTCACCCCTCTGCCTCTGCGTTATCCGGAGTTATTTAAAAAAGAGGGGTCCCTTTATACACCTCTCTGCACGGGGTTATTCCCGGGGGTGATTTAAATAAGAGGGGGCCTTTTATAAAACCTTTTTGCATTTGCGTTATCCGGAGTGTATTTAATAAGAGGGTCCTTCATACACCTCTCTTCATTTGTGTTATCCGGAGTGTATTTAATAAGAGGGTCCTTCATTCACCTCTCTTCATTTGTGTTATCCGGAGTGTATTTAATAAGAGGGTCCTTCATACACCTCTCTGCATTTGCGTTATCCGGAGTGTATTTTAAAAGGGGTCCTTTATTTTCACCTTTTCTGATTTTGCGTTTTTCCCGGGGTGTATTTTTTAAAAAGAGGGGTCCTTCATTTAAAACCCCCTTCCCTTTTTGTTACCGGAGTTTTTTAATAGGGGTCCCCTTTATACACCTCTCCCGCATTTTTCGTTTTCCGGGGGTTTTATTTAAAAGAGTCCTTAATTTTAAACCCCTCTCTTCATTTGTGTTATCCGGAGTGTATTTAATATTTAAGAGTTAATATTTAAGAGTTTAAGAGTTATTTAAGAGAGTCCTTCATATACCTCTCTGCATCTGCGTTATCCGGAGTATATTTAAGAGTGATTTTCATATACTTCTCTGCATCTGCGTTATCCGAAGTGTATTTAAGAGTGTCTTTCATTTACTCATGGAGAATTGTAGAGGATTGTAGAGAGTCGGTTCACCCAGTCTCCCCGCTAACGCTATTTGGCGGTTCTTCGTGGTTCTAAGGACCTCAGTGTCTGGGCAAGAGGGATATCTTTTTTGTTGCACGATGGAACAGATAATCGCAACAAGAGGTGATACTGATTGCAAAGAGGAACCATGTGCATTTCCGGGTGTTTTTTTTTTTTTTTTTTTTTTTTTATGTTTTTATACGATTTTTCTTTTTTTTAAGGCTATACCAGCTTCGTCACTGATAGGTTATTGTGCGATGATATTTCCTCTCGCTTGGGATAAAGGAAGTAGAATTGTCTTGTGTTGACATTCCATTTTTATTTGCTGACTGTGGTTTATCTCTTGTCCGTTTGTAATCTCTCTCTCACTTTGTCTTTCTGTTTAAGTCTCTCTCTCTCTCTCTCTCTCTCTCTCTCTCTCTCCTCTCTCTCTCTTTTCTCTCTCTCTCTCCCCTCTCTCTCCTCTCTCTCTTCTCTCTCTCTCTCTCTCTCTTTTTATCTCCCACACACACATATACACACACAACACACAATATATATATATATATATATAAAATTTTAATATAATATATATATATAATATAATATATTAAAATATATATTTTTTTTTTTTTTTTTTTTTTTTTTTTTTTTTTTTTTTTTCCAAAAGTGCCCTGTCCTATATATATATATATATATATATATATATATATATATATATATATATATATATATATATATATATATATAATATCTCGTTTTTATTGACCATTATTCCTTTTTCTTTTATCTCCGTTGTTATTATTATTACTCTTGAAATTAATCGCCTCATTTTATTCCCCTTTCTCCGTCAATGGTTCGTTCTCTTCTTCTTCAATCATTCCTTTCCCCCTAGACATAAAACCCCGCCCATCCCTCCCTGGCCACGCCCCTTTGCCCCGCCCTTGTCAATACCACGTGACTTCGGAGTTGACTGAGGGGTGTTGGGTGGGGCGGCAGAGGGCGGGGCAGGGAAGGGAGGGAATAGGCAAGGGGAAGGGAGGGGAAGGGAGGGGAGGGACGAGGGGAAGGGAGGGGAGGGACGAGGGGAAGGGAGGGGAGGGACGAGGGGAAGGGAGGGGAGGGACGAGGGGAAGGGAGGGAATAGGCAAGGGGAAGGGAGGGGAGGGAGGAGGGGAAGGAAAGGGAAGGGAAGGGAAGGGAAATTGAAGGGAAGGAAAGGGAAGGGAAAAAGGAGGAGAGGAAGGGGAGGGGAGGGGGGAGAGGCGACCCCCCCCCTCATTGACCTATAACGACCCGATTATCTGGTTGTGAAGGGAGATTGATGCTTTTCGGGAGAGAATGGCGCGGCTGGAAATATTACGTCTGTCGTGTATTGACCCAGAGCTGTGTCTTAGGGAATGGAGGTTGAGTGCGTATTTTGAGAGAAAGAAGGAGGGAAGGATTGGTAGGAGTCGAGGGAAAGGATAGGACTGACGGAGTGAAGGATTGAAGGCGGGTAGGCTGTATAAATGCCTGTTTCTTTTTTTTTTTCTTTTCTTTTCTTTTCTTTTTCTTTTTCTTTTTCTTTTCTTTTCTTTTCTTTTCTTTTCTTTTCTTTTCTTTTCTTTTCTTTTCTTTTCTCTTCTCTTCTCTCTTTCATTTCTTTCTCTCCTTGCCTTTCTTTCTCTCTTTCCTTTCTTCGCTCTCTCTCTCTCTCTCTCTCTCTCTCTCTCTCTCTCTCTCTCTCTCTCTCTTTTCTCTCTCTCTTTTCTTTTCTCTTTCTCTCTCTCTCTCTCTCTCTCGCTCTCTCCCCCCCTCCCCCCCCCTCCCACCATGTAACCAAACCTCCCGACGGCTTCCCAACGTCCCTTAACCCGATGGCGGCCACTTAGCGCCCTTAAGCTGTCGCCATTAGGAAGGCGTCGCGGGCGGGTAATGTGACTTTGATGCGATTGAGCTTCGGCCGCCCGGATCGCCGCCACGCTGACCAGGGGGCGCTCGTGGGCTGACGCGGAAGGCCCCTGGTCCGGTCGCCGCTGACGTTGGATTTGGGGCAAACGGGGAAGGGGAGGGAGAGAGGGAGGGAGGGAGGAGGTGGGTAGAGATGAGAGAGGGTGTAGTAGGGAGAGGGGGAAAGAGGTGAGGGGGGAAGGGAGGGTAAAGGGAGAGGGAAGAGGGAAAGGGGTAGGGAGTAAAAAAAGGGAAAGAGGGGAGAGGAGGAGTGGGGAAGAAGGGGGGAACTGGTGAGAGAGAGAGAGAGAGAGAGAGAGAGAGAGAGAGAGAGAGAGAGAGAGAGAGAGAGAGAGAGAGAGAGAGAGATAAACGGGAAAGGGAAAGTTAAGACCGAAGGGAGAGGAGCAGAGACTAGGGTAGCAAGGAAAATCAAGTCGGGGCGATGGAGGGTTTTGAGTGACGGCGTAGATAAGTCTGTTTGTAATGTCGTCTGGCAGTACTTCAAATGACAAGGAGGGGAGGGAGAAGATGAGAGGGGTTATAGGAGGGGAGGGGTATGGGAGGGGTGGGGGCGAGCCTAAGAGTCAGAAAAGAGGGGAGGGGAGAAACTGAGAGCCGGTACTGTCGACGCTGACGCTGGCGCTGACGTTAACTGCAGCGGGCAAGAGCTACGGTGACGGCGACGATAATAGAGCTGTCCTGGAGGTGTCTCTTGCCAGCGACGGCCGCCCCGAGCGCCCCCACCTCACGCGCTCTCGCAACTTGCCAAACTGCAGAGAAATCTTCAGGGAGATTGGATTCCCTGATGGTGGAGGCACTGAGGAGGAGGGGGGAGGAGGGGGGAGGAGGAGGGAGGAGGAGGAGGAGGGGGGAGGAGGAGGGGGGAGGAGGAGGGGGGAG
>NC_051401.1:6909998-6918885 GCF_015228065.2 Penaeus monodon
CGTATAAAGTAATGGCAGAAACTAGAATGAAATTAAATGAAGAATCTCCGAAAAAGTCCTCGTGATCTGCCGAAGGATTTTGCAGTTCGAGTGTCGCCGCTTCAGGAGGAGGGGAGGGGGGGGGAGGGGGGATCCGTCAGGTCTTTTCTCCTCGACCTTCGCCTCGGAACAAGGGGAGCTCGACGGCAGGGGAAAGGGGGAGGAGGGGGTGGTAGGGTAGGTTGGGGAAGGGGGAAGATTGGGGAAGAGAAAAGGGGAAGGGATTGGTGGTAAGGAAGGGAAGGGAAGGGGAGGGGAGGGGGAAGGAGAAGGGGAAGGGGTGGAGGTAAATTGTGGTGGCAGGAGGAGGGTGGTTGATTGGGGGGAAAGGGGAGGAAGCTTTTGTCGCGCGGGGAAGCAATTTACCTCGTTTTGTTTTCTCGTTTTCAAACTTTTTTTTCCCTTTCTTCTGTTTTTCTTTCTCAGTTTTATTTTTTTTCTCATTCTCATTTTTCATTCTCTTTCTCTCTCACCTACTCCACCAGTTTCCCCTCGTCCACGCCTCCACGCCTCGCTCTCACCCCCACCCTTCTCCTAACCTCTTCTCCACCTTCTCCTCATTCTTCCTCTCCCTCCCTCCTCTCCTCTCCTCTCCTCTCCTCTCCTCCCCTCCCCCTCCCTCCCCTCTCTTCTCCTCTCCTCTCCTCTCCTCTGCTCTCCACCTCCTTCTCCTCATTTTTCCCTCTCCCTCCCTCCTTCCCTCACCACGGCCTCCCTTCCTTCCTGCTTCCCTCCCTCCCTATCTTACCCCCTCACCCCCCCCCCCCCCCCCCCCACCTCCACCTCTATTCCCCTCTCCCCCCTTCCCCTCCCCCCCTTTTTCCCCTCCCTCCCCCCCTCCTTCCCTTACCGGCCGGGATCAAACCCAAAGGGGAAAAATTAGGCATTGTCTAAAAAGACCTCGGGGAGCGTTTAACCCCCTCCCCCCCCCTTCCATCCCCTCCCCCCCATTGTTGTCAGCTGGTGGTGGTGTCGACTGCAGTACGAGGGGGAGGGGAGGGGGAGGGGGACGGAGATGGGGGTGTTGAGGGATCAAGGGAAAGGGGGGGGGGCGTAGTGATATTGAATAGTGATGATGATGATTAGATGATGAGATAATATATGGATGAGATGATGAGATGATGATGATGATGAAAGTGAAATGAGATAAAATGATATACTCATACTCTAAATAATGATAAAAAACGACAATAATAATGATAATAATAATTAGCATTGCGAGGATTAATTATTGCAATTAATTTATTTCGCAAAAGGGTTTTTGCCACCCCCGCCTTTTTTAATCTTACACCCCCAATGAAAACAAAACTAAAATACCGGGTACCAAATTCACCCATTAGCGCTTTCAACCCCTTTACGACAAAGCCAAAAATAGCAAAACCCCCCCCCCAAAAAAAAAAAAAAAAGTACAGTAAATGGAGATTAGCAGGAAGCCAGTGCCACACATCACAGAACGAGCTCACACTCGTCCTCGGAGAATCCCTCGGTCCGCATCTATTCCGCGGACGCTGGCGGGGAGAGCAAGACACTAGTGCGAAGAAGGGGAGGGAGGAGTGACGGACGTGATGCGCGGACGGTTGTTGGTTCGAGTAGGTTTCCTTAGTCTGTTTTCCCCTCGGGTGGGGGGGGCCCGGGGGTGGGGGGCTTTTTCTTGGGTGGGGGGGGGGGGGGAAGGGTGGGGGGGGGAGGGGGAAGGGGGGGAAGGGGAGGGGAGTGAGGGGGAGAGGGTGAAGGGGAGAGGGTGAAGGGGAGGGGGAGGGAGGAGGAGAGGGTGAAGGGGAGGGAGGAGGAGAGGGTGAAGGGGAGGGAGGAGGAGAGGGTGAAGGGGAAGGGGAGAGGGAGGAAGAGAGTGAGGGGAGTGGGAGGTGGAAAGGGAGAAAGAGAGTGAGGGGAGGGGAAGGGGAAAAAGAAAGAGCAGGATAGGGAGATAGGAAGAAAGGAGAAAGAAAGAAAGAAAGGGAGGGAGAGAGTGCGGGAGAGGGAAGGAGAAGGAGATGGAGAAGTTGGAGAGAGACAGAGACAGAGACAGAAAGACAGACAGACGGACACTAGACAGACAGAAAAGGAGAGAAAGAGAGGCGAAAATGCTTCTTGGTTCTTAGTTGTCGTGCCACGTACGATGAGGATTGGACTTTTTTATACGTATCTGTGATCAACTAATTGGTCAGAAATAAAAACGTGTCATCAGGCCTTTAGTATTGACACTGGGGGATTTCCGGACATGGGGAGAGGGAAGGAGAAAGGGTGAGAAAGAGGGAGGGTGAGGGTGAGAAGGTGAAAGAGTGAGAGAGAGGGTGAAAGGGTGAAAGGGTGAGCGAGAGGGAGAGGGAGAGGGAGGAAGGGAGGGACGGAGCACTGAAGAGAGAGAAGTTAAGAGGGTGAGAGAGAGGGAGGAAGGGAGGAAGAAAAAAAAATATAGGAGAGATAGAGAGGGGGAAGAGGGAAAGGGAGAGAAAAAAGAGGGAAAGGAAAAAGGAGATCAGGAGTATTTGGCAATATACAAGCGCATTGGAATGCATCCTCAGCACGCCATTTTAACTCCGTTTTCCTTTCAACTGATCGTGTGACCTCCGACCTCATCCCGTTTTCTGTTGCCGCTTGACAGAGAGAGAGAGAAAGAAAGAAAAAAAGAAAAAGAAAGAGAGAGAGAGAGAGAAAGAAAGAAAGAAAGAAAGAAAGAGAGAGAGAGAGAGAGAGAGAGAGAGAGAGAGAGAGAGAGAGAGAGAGAGAGAGAGAGAGAGAGAATGAATCAGAGTCAGAGTCAGTTTAAAATACGTGAATCAAACAAACAAACAAACAAAAAAAGAATGACTCCTGTTTTTTTTTTTTATTACTATTCTGCAAACGCATTATTAGAATGCGCGTCCGTTCCTCTTTACACGGTGAATAATCGAGAAATCTATAATAAGTCAAACCCATTCAATCCATTGCTTGTGACACCCTGGCCGGCTAAGTGTACCGACACCCAGGTACGCGATAGCACCGTCGTGTACCTGTCGACGGGGCTGTTGACTCCGGTGTTGTTGTGGCTCAGGTGTTGGTCACGATGCAGCTGATCGCCGCCACCTGCATGGCTAGGCGAGAGAGGGAGATAGGGGGGAGGGGAGGGAGTGGGGGATGGATGTGGGGAGGGGGAAGGGAGGGAGGAAGGGAAGGGAGACGAAGAGGGAAGGGGAGGAGGAAGAAAGAGGAGAAGGGAGGGGGAGGGAGGGAGGGAAGGAGGGGAATGGGGAGAGCGGAAGGCTAGGAGGAGGAAGAGGGAGGGAGGGAGGAGGGGAGGGGGGAGGGGAGGACCACCGTCTTTGCCAGACACCTTCGGCGAGTCTTGATCGGGTCCGCAGGTGGCCGTCGCTATCTCCCAGATGATCGTTAAAACAAACAAACAACAGACGACTCAGCCATTAGGAATCCAGTGGGTTACTTTTTTCGTATTTAATTTAATTTTATTTGTGTTTATCTTTCGGCCATTGGAGACGAGCAGGATAAAAAAAGGATAAAAAAAAAATGTGCAGGTCACACTTGTCCGCCGCGGCTTATATTGTATGGAGCGCCGTAAGCAAGGGATTAGTGAGAGCGAAGGGAAAAAAAAGTTGATGGCTAATTAGACAATAAAGAAAACGAAACGAGGAGGTGGAGCTTCGTGGCGGCAGGGAGCTCAAAGACGATGGGGGGGGGAGAAGGGAGAAGGGAGATAGGGATGAGGGGGAGAAAGGGGAAGAGGAGAGAGAGAGGAGCATGGGAAGGAGGAGGGAAGGCAGCGTGTGAACCTCGGAGGAGCAGGTGTAGCTCAGGTGTTATTCAAGCAGTTCGAGAGATTGCATCTTTAGTACGGCGGAGTGGGCCGTAAATTTCCACTCGGCGCGCCATCTTTGCTCCCATTAACTGATAACACTCGCGGGCTTTCGGTAAAGCGACGGGAATTAGGGACGGAATTTACGACGGGATACACCACGCTCCGTCTTATGATTTTATTGACTCTTAAGGCTTGATATATTTATGCATCTTTTCCTCCCCCCGCCCCCCATATCGCTTTTCTCTTCTCTCTTCTTTCTTCTCTCTTCTCTCTTCTCGGCGGGGAAAAAAAACTTGGAACTCGAGGGGGCCGAAAAAAACGGGGGGGCAAATTTTAATAAAAAAACGGAAAAAAGGGAAACGGGGGATGGGGGGGGGAATAGGGGGAGGGGAAAAAGGGAGGGGGAGGGGGGAAAGGAATTATTCCATCTCTAAAAAAAAAAGGTTACTTTGGTTTTGGGTCGAAAGGCCGAAAAAAAAAGCTTAAATATTTCCAATAAAGAAAACGGGACCATTAAGAAACGGGGGGGGTCTGGGGCCCCGCATGAAAAAGCGGGTCGCGGGCAGGGAGCGGAAGGGGGGCAAAAAAAGGGGAAGCATTTGGGGCCTCTCCCCACCCCCAACCTTTTCTTTTCTCTTTCCCACCCCCCCCTATTTTCCCCAAATCCCCTTTTTAAAAAACTGGACCTCCGATTTCTCTTTAAACAATCGGCTGGGGGGGGCCCCCCCACAAACTTTAATTTCCCCTTCCTCTTTTCCTTTTTTTTTTTTAAAAAAAAAAAAAAAATAATATTTTTTTTTTTTTTTTTAAAAAATTTTTTTTTCCCCCCCCCCCCCCCCCCCCCCCCCCCCCAAAAAAAAAAAAAAATTTTCCCCTTTTTTTTTTATTTTTTAAAAAAAACCCCCCCTAAAACCAAAAAAAATCATAAACTTTAAACAAAAAATTCTTTTCTCTCCCTCCTCTCTCTCTCTCCTCCCCTTTTTTTTCCAACCCTTTCCTCTATCAAAAACCTCTTTTTCTTCCCTTCCTCTCTTCCCCTCCTCTCTTCCCCCTTCCTCTTCTTTCTCCCCTTCTTCTTTCCCCTTTTCCCTCTACCTTCTTTTTCCTTCTCTCTTTCCTCCCCTCCTCCCTCTCTCCTCTTCCTCTCCCTCTCACTCAAAATTCTCCTCTCTCTCTCTCTCCTCTCTTTCCTCTACCCTTTCCTCTCTCTTTCCTCTCTCTCTCTTCCTCTCTCTCTCTCTCTCTTCACTCTACTCTCACTTCACTCCCCCTCCCCCTCCCCTCCCCCCCTCTCTGTCTGACCTCTCCCCCATCCTCTCTTTCTCCTTTACTTTTCCTCCCCTTCGCCCAATCCGGTTCTCCTCCCGAGTAAGGCTGTGACTCGGGTCTTGCCTTCGTGAGACGATGTTCTTGTTTTCAAAAGAAGCAGTGGGAAGGCCAGACCACCCTCTACTAAACTGCCTTGACCACAGCCTCGAGGGAGATAAAGTGGGCGGCGTGGATTCCTATCGTGTTTTTTTTTTTTTTTCTTTCTTTTTCTTTCTTTTTAGATGCCGAGATTAAGATCATAGGCCACCGTAGCGAGGACGTGTGTCATGTTTTCTTTCTTTCGATGTCTTTTTTTTTTGTCTTTTACTCTTTCTCCCTTTTTGTATAAAATGTTATTAAATATAATATAATATATAATTATATTATAAAATGAATAATACATATGATTAATTTTTTTTTTCCCCTCTCTGACATTTTTCCTCCCTCCCTTTCCTTTTTCTTTCCTTTTCCCCTTTTTCTTTTTCCTTCTCTCCCCTTTTCCCCCCCTCCCTCCCTCCTCCCTCCCTCCCTCCTCCCTCCCTCCCTCCCTTCCCTCACCCTCCCTCTCTCTCTCCCTTCCCTCACCATCTCATTCTCCCTTTCCCCCCCTCCCCTCTACCCCATCCTCCCCCTTCCCCTCCCCATCCCACCCACCCTTTCTCCCCAGTGTTTGCGCATAAGTTGTCTTTGCTTTCAACTTTCTCTCGTGTTCAAAGAGAAATCCTTGTCTGATGGTCGAGGTTTATTTAATATGCTAATGACGCGAATCTTCCAACAGTAGACCAGCATCGCCTTCGCTGTATTTACATGTCTAGGCGTTGTCGGTACTGCTGTCGTTGTTATCGTCTGTTTATCGGCAGCTTTGACTGTCGTGGGTTGCGGGAGGGTGGAGAGAGTAAACGAGAGTAGGTTTGGGGGCAGATTGGTAGGGAGGTTGGTAGGTAGGTTGGTAGGGAGGTTGGTAAGTAGGTTGGTAGGTAGGTTGGTAAGTAGGCAGGTAGGCAATTAGGTAGTTAGGCAATAAGGTAAGTAGACTCTTGGGTAGTTGGGCTGTTAGGCAATAAGGCAATCAGAGAGTTAAGCAATTGGACAGTTAGGTATTAAGGTAGTTAGGCAGTTGGGCAGTTAAGCAGATAGGCAATTAGGTAGTTAGGCAGTTAGGTAGATGGGCAGACAAGCAGAGGCAGAGACATGCATTAAAAAAGAAGAAAAACAGGGAAATAGGCACAAAGTCATAATAAATAGACTGAGATACAGACAGAAAGGCAAAGAGTTTAGGGAAAACGAACAAACAAACAAGATTGAAACGTCTGCGACACACACACACACACACACACACACACACACACACACACACACACACACACACAAAACACACACACAAAAACACACACCACACACACCACCCACACACACACACACCACACACACTCACACACACACAACAAGAGAGAGAGAGAGAGAGAGAGAGAGAGAGAGAGAGAGAGAGAGAGAGAGAGAGAGAGAGAGAGAGAGAGAGAGAGAGAGAGAGAGAGAAAGAGAAAGAGAAAGAGAGAGATACACACAGTAAGAGATACACACAGTAAGAGATACAAATACAGATACACACAGACAGACACAGAGGAGGCTGTTTATCACCTCGGGCGCGATCCCGTGGCGCGCGCGGCGAGAGAGCGGGACGTGTGCTTGATTGATGGGGACTAAATGTTGTCTGCCGAGTTAATGAAGATTAATTGGGCTTTCGTCGTCGGCTTGTATGTGGCACCTTTGCCGCCGCGTCCGGTAGGCGGGTCTTGCTTGTTGGTCGTTTTTGTTTGTTTTTGTTTGTTTTATGGGATTTCGTTTCGTGTCTGGGGGGGAATCTTGGTTGTTTTTGTTTTTATGTTTTTATTTGTTTTTGTATTGTTTTTTATTTGTTTTGTTTATGTTTTAATTATTTGTTTATTTGTGGTTGATTCTTTCATCAGTTTGATGATTTTTATTATTTTTATTTGTGCGTGATTTGCATTTCTTTTCTTCGTTTTCCCGTTTCACTCATTTCCCTTTTCTCTTCCTCTTCTATGTCCTGCGTTGTGAAAGGGGGGGGGGCGGGTAGTGTGAATTCTTATTTTTCCTTCCTTTATTTTTTATCTTTTCTTTTCTTTCTCTTTTCCTCTCTTCTCTCTCTTTCCTCTTCGTATTTTATTTCTAATATTTTCCTTTTTTGTCTCCTTTTCTCTCTCGCCCCCCCCCTCACCCCCCCCCCCCACACCCCTCGTGTGTATAAATACGTGAACGTGTGAATCGGCGCCTATCCGATTTGATGGCGTCGCGGGCCTGTGGGCGGATCCAAGACATCGTTAAGACTTCGCGAAGACTTTGAGGGCGTGTTCCCGGCGGCGGCGACAGCGAAGGTGGCGACGGTGGGGGTGGGGGAGGGGGTATGGAAGGGGGAGGTGGCGTGGGGAAAGGGGGTAGCCAGTGGGGGAGAAGGGGGAAGCGGTGGGGGAGGGGGAGGTGGCGTGGGGAAAGGGGGTAGCCAGTGGGGGAGAAGGGGGAAGCGGTGGGGGAGGGGGAGGTGGCGTGGGGAAGGGGGGGAAGCCGTGGGAGAGGGGGAGGGGCGTGGGCGCAGGGATCATGCCGAAGACGGAGAGGGAGAGAGCTGAGAGTTGAGAAAGAAGGGAGTTTGAAGAGACGGCGGCGCCCTTTGGCACGGGCGTCGCGGTGGGGAGGGGAGGGGAGGGGGTGAATAGGGGAGATAGGGGGAGGGGGAAGGGGGGAGAGAGGGGAGGGGTGGATAGGGGAGAGAGGGGAGGGGTGAATAGGGGAGATAAGAGAGGGGAAAAGGGCCTGGAGCGGGGGGAGGGAGTCGGGGGTGGGGAGGGAAGAGGGAAAAGGCCATAAAAAACCAGTTCTACGTGACTGTGTGATGTCTGGGTGCGAAAGGAAGGGGAGGAGAGGGAGATGGAAGGACAGTAATGGGGGGGGCGGAGATGGTGATCGTGACATCAATGCAAGGAGACGAGGGAGAAGAAAAGGAGGAGGAAATAGAGAGAGAGAGAGAGAGAGAGAGGAGGAAATAGAGAGAGAAAGGATGACTGGCAAAAAAAGACTAAAGAAATAGAAGAACTCGACACACACACTCAAACAAACACAGAAACAAGAAGAAACAAAACAAAACAAAACAAAAAAAGAAAAGAAGAGACCAAAAAAAAAATTAGAAAAAAAAATCACTCGCCAGTAAAACCCCCAAGCTTGATAAGAAAAGTTAAGACGTTTAGCAGCCGCGGAAAAATGTCCTTTTCCTTTACAAGTTTTCTGTTTTTTTTTAGAGTTATGTAGAATATCCTCGCTAGTGTAAAGAGTTATTTAGAATATGCTGATGGAAGCTGCGAGTGTTTTTTTTTTCTGAGTGATTGAGGGCATGGGAGGAGGAGAGAGAGAGGGGGAGGGGGAAAGGGGAGAGGGAGAAAGAAGGAGAGGGAGATAGGGGGGTAGGGAAGCGAAAGGGGAGAGGGAGAAAGTGGGAGGAGAGAGGGAGGGGAGGGAAAGGAGAGAGGGAGATAGGGGAAGGAGAGAGAAAGGGGGAGGAGGAGAGAGAGAGATGGGGAGAGGGAGCAGGTAAGACAGAAATTGATGGAAGGGGAGTGGAGTGGAAGAAGAAGGAAAGAGAAAGAGAAAGAGGATGAGGAAAACGAGGAGAGAGGATGGAGAAGAGAGGAAAAGAGGGGGAGAGAAAGGGAGAGAGAGACAATAATAAAACTTCTA
>NC_051401.1:6918985-6971485 GCF_015228065.2 Penaeus monodon
TCCATTCTCTACAGAAAATAGATTGACAGACTCGGCTCGGCTCTACATTTCTTTGTTTGTTTGTTTGTCTGTATGTTGTAAGCAACCTCCAGGCTTTGTCACCCCCCCACCCCACCCATCCCCTCCCTAACCCCATGATGATTCCTTAATTTCTCTATCTTTTGTCATTTTTTAATTTCCTTTTCTCGCATCCTTTCTCTCTCTTTCTCTCTCTCTCTCATTCTCTCTCTCTCTCTCTCTCTCTCTCTCTCTCTCTCTCTCTCTCTCTCTCTCTCTCTCTCTCTCTCTCTCTCTCTCTCTCTCTCGTTCTCTCTCTCTCTCTCTCTCGTCTCTCTCTCTCTCTCTCTCTCTCTCTCTCTCTCTCTCTCTCTCTCTCTTTTCTCTCTCCCATTCGCCCCTTGTCCTCTCTGTGCATGACCTGTACTCGGCTCGTGCATGATGGCCAAGCAGGTGACGCTGTGCCATGAACTACGCCATGAGGTGTATTGCATTGCTGACCCCCCCCCCCCCTTACCTCCTACTTCCTCCCTCCCCCCCCCCCTCTTTATCTCTTTATCTCTTCTCGCTATGCTTTCTTCGTTTATATATCCCCTTCGTCCCTGGAGTAGATGTAAGGCATTTTATGAATATATATATATATATATATATATATATATATATATATATATATATATACACATATATATATATATATTATATATATATATGTATATATATATATATATATATATATATATATATATATTTATATTTATATTTATATTTATAATTGTATTTATAATTGTATTTACTTGTATTTACTTGTATTTGTGTGGTATTTTATTTAAGTTTTTAGATGTTATGTATCTTCATTCTCTTTTTTTTTGCTTGATAGTTCTTTATAGTTATTTCATTTCATTTATTTCGTGTATTTTCGTGGTTGTGTAACGTTGCTGATCGGCTGTCACGCCTTTTTTTCAACTTTGCTTATCAAGGTTGACTCTGAAGCTGATTTTAGGATGCAAGCACACATGCGCACACGCACACGCACACACACGCACACACGCGCACACACACACACGCACACGCACACACAATTTCCTTCTTTTAAGTATTCTCTCAGTCTGCTTCTTTTTCTTCCGTCTCATCATCCTTTTCATACTCCTCCTCCTCCTCCTCCTCCTCCTCCTCCTCCTCCTCCTCCTCCTCCTCCTCCTCCTCCTCCTCCTCCTCCTCCTCCTCCTCCCCCTCCCCCTCCCCCTCCCCCTCCCCCTCCCCCTCCTCCTCCTCCTCCTCCTCCTCCTCCTCCTCTTCTTCTCCCTCTTCGTATTCCTCCTCCTTACTGCCTGTTCCTCCTCCGCCTGCCCCTCAAGCCCTCCAAGGTAGGAAGGTAGATAGAATGCCCCTCCCCTCCCCCCCTCCCCTCCTCTCACCTCCCTCAACTCTCCCTTCTCCTCCTTCTGTCCTCCCTTCTCCTCTCCCCTTCCCTCTCCCCTCTACCCTTCCCTCATTTCTCTACCCTCCCCTCTCCCCTCCCTCCTCCTCCCCTCTCCCCTCTACCCTCCCCTCTCCTCTCCCCTTTACCCGCCTCTCTCCCCTCCCTTCTCCCCTCCCCTCTCCCCTCCCCTCCCCTCTCCCCTCTCCCCTCTCCCCTCTCCCTTCACATCCAGAGGTCTGCGGACTCTGGTGCTAAGTTGTAAACAGCCGAGATATCTTGATGGAGATCCAATTACAGGCCTTCATTCGGTCTCTCAATTGACGTTCTCTTGGGAAGGATCAGGGAGGGCGAGACAGACTGGGAGGGAGGGAGGGAGGGAGGGAGGGAGGGAGGGAGGGAGGGAGGGAGGGAGGGAGGGAGGGAAGGAGAGAGGGAGGGAGAGAGGGAGGAAGGAAGGAAGGAAGGAAGAAGGAAGGAATGGAGAGAGGGGAGGTGGGAAGAATTGAGGGAAAGGGGTAAGAAGGATAAGGCGGCGATCCCTCATCAAGATGAGTAGGATGGAAGAAGAATTAATAAGGGAGGGAGAGAAAGTAAGAAAGGGAAGGGAGGGGAAGGGAAGGGCAGGGAGGGAGGGGAAGGGAAGGGAGGGAGAGAAGGGCATGGAAGGGAAGAGAGGAAGGGAGGGAAGAGAGGAAGGAAGGGGAAGGGAAGGGAGGGAGAAGGCGGAGGCAGGGGAGGAGATGAACGAGAGGAGGATTAAGGAATAAGGGAGGGAGGACGAAGAGTACGAAAAAGAGAAAGGAAAGAGAGAGATGAATGTAGGAGGAAGTGAAGAGACGGAAAACTCTCAGGAGGGAGAGGGGGAGAAAAAGGAGGGACAGAGAGGAAAGAGTGATTAAAAATGGGAGGGAAGGAGGAAGAAAAAACGTGAGGGAAGGGGAGGAAAGGATGGAAATGATAAATAGGAGATTGGGAAGGTGGAAGGGAGGAGAGAAGACGAAAGAATAGAGAGAAATGAGAGAAGAGGAAGAAGACGTAATATCGGAAGATGAAAGGGAGGAGGAGAGAGAGAAGAAGGGGAGGAGGGAAGGCACGAAAGAAGAGAGACAGGGAGGAAAAATAGTGAGAAATTTATGAAAGAAGGAAGGGAAGTGAAGAAACGCAGGAAAGCCAACACCTGAAGAGACAAATAAATAACCGAAGAGAGAGAATAGAAGCAAAGAGAAGAGAGACCAAAGAAAACAGAAAAAAACGGAGATGAAGCGGGAACGGAGAAGGCAAAAAAAAACAAACAAAGGTAATACCACAAGACGCTTTACGTTAGGGAATAAGAAAAAAAAAGAAGAGAAAGAAAGGAGAGACAAGGAAGAAAAAAAAAATTGCAGGAAGTTTGAGTCATCCGTAATGATTTGAGCGCCGGAACTTAGAAGCTTTGTGAACTCAGGGCCAAGGCGGCGCATCCTGATGAGGGATTGGCGGGGGAAGGGGTGAGGGGAAAGGGGAAAGGAGGGGAAGGGGGTGAGGGGAAAGGAGGGGGAAGGGGGGTGAGGGGGAAGGGGAAAGGAGGGGAAGGGGAAAGGAGGGAGGAGATAGGGTAGGGGAGGGAGGTAGGGAATGAAAGGGGAGGAGGGAAGGGAAGGGTTAGAGAGGAGGAAAGGGAAGGTTAATGAATTAACTAATAGACGGAAGGGCTCTCTTGGTGACGAATAAGGTGATGAGTCCAAGTTCATGGAGCGAAAAAGGCATAGAGGTAGGGGTTGAGAGGATGGGGGGTTTGGCTCTCTCAAGATACAACCCATTTCCTTTTCTTCTCCTTCTTCTTCTCCTTCTCCTTCTCCTTCTTCTCCTTCTCCTTCTCCTTCTTCTCCTTCTCCTTCTCCTTCTCCTTCTCCTTCTCCTTCTCCTCCTCCTCCTCTCTCTCCTCCTCTCCTCCTCCTCCTCCTCTCTCCTCCTCTCCCCCATCTCCTCCTCCTCCTCCTCCTCCTCCTCCTTTCTCTTCCTCCTCCTCCTCCTCCTCTATCTCTTCCTCCTCCTCCTCCTCCTCCTCCTCCTCCTCCTCCTCCTCCTCCTCCTCCTCCTCCTCCTCCTCTCCTCCTCCTCCTCCTCCTTCCTCCTCCTCCCCCCCCCTCCTCCCCCTCCTCCTAGCATTTGTTTCTCTATCATTATAATTTCCTTCATTTTTCCTTCCGTCCCTTCGTCTGAAACATACGAAATCAGCAAGGATTTCTCGCCCAGTTTGCGGGAATCCGTGGCGTGTTTCGGCAGCAACTGCATCCCGTGTAAATCCCTGTAGGACACTTTTTCCATGGGATTAGGGGATTCTTTTCTTTTTAAGTCTGTTTCCTCGGCATTTTTTTTTTTTTTTTGGCAACTGCTTTCCGTTATGTGGAATACGAATCGCCAAGTACACGAGTCCACATAATGATATATTTACTTCGGAACATGGTTGAACAAAAAATTTTTTTTCAGTATGGACGTCAGACATATTTTGAAAGAAAAAAAAAAATGGATGATATCTGTGTGTGTTTTAATGATCTAATCGCTTTATTTCGACTAATGCTTTCGGTTTCACCAGATTTAAATATTAATAGTTTTAAAAATTCTCCTTTTTTGGCTAACTAATAATAAGTTAAACGGTAACCTCCCCTTCCCCCCCAACGAGTCATTATTTTTAATTAACACGCGTATTTGTGTAGTACTTTCAGAGCAGGTCTTAACATCCTCCATTCTCTTGAATTGAATCCAGCTTGTTGCTCTAAATAGCCAGCGGTGGGTTGACGCGTTAAGCCATTTTGTAGTAGAGTGAGTGATCTTCGCTCGTGTTTGGTCTGTCAATGTTGACTTTGTAGGTGAGTCAGGTACACACGCTCTAAGATGTGTTCTTGTGGTGCTGATAAATTACTCAGATTTTTATTTTTGTTTTTGTTTTTTAATTTTTGCTGTTGTTGTTCTTTTGGAGGTGTTTTTGAGACGGTAGAGTCAGAATTGTCCATGCAAGCGTTACCTCGTTGGCGCGCTTTTTTTTTCAAAGATGGCCGCCCCCGTCGTTTCGCTTTTGTTTTTTTTCGCGCGCCACAAGAACGCAGCTTTATTTCCAGGTGAACTAATCGTGCCTTTGGTTCCGGGGTCGAAGGGTGACTGCATTAACGGCGGTTTCTCTGTTTCAGGGCCTTAAGGGACACCGCGGCTACCCTGGTTTCCCGGTCGGTGGGAGCATTGTAATGGGCTTTTAGGGCCGACCCTAACCGTATTACACAGCCGTAACCTAACCCTGATCTAGCTCTCTTGTACACACGATTCACAGATAAATCCACACCTCCTCCTCTTTTCCCCCTTAACAGAAAGACGGTTAACCCTCTGGCATCGTGGGGCTCGGGATGTGACTCTTTACTTGGGCCGTGTTGACGTATTTTATTGTCGACTTCTTGAAGTTTACTCAAGGGCGTTGGGGTTTTCTCTCCTATGTGAATGAACTTTGTTTGCGCACATCACTTCGATATATATTCTTTTTTCGTCTCATATTACTGTTTAGTTTTTTTTTCGTTGAATTTTCTCTTTTCTTCTTTTAATCTTTTTTTTTTCCAAAGTCTTTTTCTCTTTAAGTCCGATTGATACATCTTGACGAGGTATATTCCCTCTCGTCAGTGTTCTCGTGGTTGCTTTTTTGGGATTGGCTTTCTTCTCCTTTCTCTCTCCCCTTCCTTCTGCTCCTCTTCATTGTTCTGTACCGAGCATTCGCTATTCTTCTTCTTGTCCTCCTCCCTCTTCTTCTTCTTCTTCTTCTTTTTCTTCTTCTTCTTCTTCTTCTTCTTATTATTATTATTATTATTATTATTATTATTATTATTATTATTATTATTATTATTATTATTATCCTCCTCCTCTCCTCCTCCTCCTCCTCCTCCTCCTCCTCCTCCTCCTCCTCCTCCTCCTCCTCCTCTCTTTCTCCTCCTCCTCCTCCTCCATCTTCTCCTCATTCTATCCCCCCCCCCGACCTTTTCCTCTCCTCCCTCCCTCTCTCTCTTTACCTTTCTCTCCTCTTCTTATTCCCTTCCCACTTTTCTCCCTTCTTTTTCCCCTTCTCCGCTTCCCCATTCACGTCCTATCCCTCCTCTCTCCCTCTACCCTTCTCTCCTCCCTCCTCCAACCGTCTCCCCTCCCTCCCCCCTCTTCCCTTCTCTCCTAACTCCTCCCCTCCCTCCCTCCCTCCCTCCCTCCTCTTCCCTTCTCCCCCCTCGCTTTCCCAGTCAGTGCGCGCGCCCTCTCGCGGGTGTAGATCCCTTAATACTGGGCAATGGCACTCGTGATAGTGTCGGTGATGCCACGGGGTTGCTCGCTCAATTAAACACTAATATTTATTAACAGCCTCGCCAAGGTTAATGTGCGCTCCCGGGCTTCGGTTCAGGGTCGTTTTCCATTATTTGCATTTTTATTTTTTTTTTTTTTTAATTTTTTTTTTTAGGGAGAAGAGATTTGGGGGATTTTTTTTTCTCTCTCTACTCGCTTTTGTGGAGCGATTTATGGGTATCATGATCATATTTTTTTTGTCTGGCCAAAAGTAACTGTCAGTGTTAATTAACGTTGGTTGGCTGTTCAACTAATCTAGGGTTAACTGTTCATCAGGAGAGCACTTCCCGTCCAACGGGATTTTGAACCTTATCGCCTGCTGGAGTGAGGGCGATGTCCCCCTGTCCCCTTCTCACTCGCGCGTGCGGCTGCGCATTCTAGGCCCTCTGTGGGTGCGCCATAAGGGTGCTAATTCCAAACGTCATGCGTCACGGGATTGTCTGGGTTCATCCGTGTATATATCTAGATGGAGTAGAAATTAACCTTTTTCGATTCCCTCATGTGAGCTAGATTCTGGGGTAGGGGGTGGGGATGGGGGGAGGGGGAGGGGGGGCAGTCATTGGAGCTAATACCAGGGTTCCAGGATCATCTGGAATTTTGCGGGGAGGATCCATTTGTAAATATCATAATCCTTTGATATATGTATATATATATATATATATATATATATATATATATATATAATGACCCTAGGTTCCCTAACAAGGCCCTCGCAGCCCGCTCTTTTTTTCTAATTTATAACTGCAATTACTTGGTAAATTGTTCCCTTTTACTTTATTCCCCTTATTATTTCATATGCACCTTTCTTGCATGGCATTTGATTAGGCATATGCATGGTAACTTGCTTAAGGCGGATGCATGTTTATATTATAAATATTATTTTCTTGTTTAATGTTTCGTAGGTCATTGCCTCTGTTTTTTTTTACTGCAATATTTTACATTAATATTTTGATGGAATTTTAACAGAATTAATCATCTCATAATGCTTAGCATGGTTCTACTCAAGAAGCATATTACGTAACTTAACAATTATCATCCAGATTTGAATTTCAATTTTATTATTATTATTATTATTTTTTAAAAACCAACGTCCGTTATTTTCATTTAAAAAAGACCAGTAACAATGCCATCAAATATTCGCTGGACTGAGAGTCGAAAATAAACATTTACATATTCTTTCAGGGCCCCATCGGCTTGGACGGGCCAAAGGGTGAACCAGTAAGTTGTCTTTGTCATCGTAAGAACAGAGAGAGAGAGAGAGAGAGAGAGAGAGAGAGAGAGAGAGAGAGAGAGAGAGAGAGAGAGAGAGAGAGAGAGAGAGAGAGAGAGAGAGAGGTGGGGCGGGGAGTAATAGAGAGAAAGAGGGGAGAATGATAGAGAGAAGAGGGGAAAGAGGGAGAGAGTAATAGAGTCGAAAGAGAGGAAAATAATAGTGTAAGAGAGTGGGGAGTAGGAAAGTTAAGGAGAGTAAGAGAGAGAGAGAATATATTTGAAAAAAAGAATATATAATTATATGTTGTACCTCGATATTTTGGATATCTTCAACAAGGAGTCCTTTTATGTTCCTTACAACGTTGCACTGCAATTTAAATTTATGTCTGTATTTTGTCTTCCATTTTTTGTATTTGAAATGTGGCTGGCAGAAACCGCAGAGTTCAAGCTCGGTTGTCCATTGCATGCGAGTCTGCTTCCTCTCGATTGTTTTTCCTTTTTAAGTATCAAAAGGTCGACCAGTCGTCCGCACTTCACCGTCATACCGGTTGTTCCTTTAAGACCCGTAGTCCGTAGATCCCCAGCAGGAGAATGCATGCGAAGGGCGGCGTTCCCAAGGGCGACACTAATGTGATTTTAACTTCGGCAGGGCGAGCCGGGCGAGAAAGGCGTCAAGGGAGACCCCGGCAGCGGCTACGACATCTTCGGGAAAGCCAAGGTGAGGTGTCGGTGACAAGCTCGAAGGCGCTCTCGAGGTGTACAAATAAAACAAACAAACAAACAAACAAAAGATCTATATATATATAAAGAGGATTTTAACGTTTTTGTACATATCTATTGGCTCTGTTTTGTATTTATTTTGATGTGTGTTTTGTCTTGTCCAGCTTCTTTAAAAAAGGAGAAATCTTATGGATAGTTTAAAAACAAGGTACTAATTATATTAATCTTTAAGTTTAGGTATTTAAGGATGAGAGATATCTCGAGTGCCCATTTTTTCCGTAGGTAGGAAACGAACCGCCATTGAATTAAGGCGAAGAACGTATTAGTGCCATCCTCTCTTCTAGAAATAGCACTCTTCTAGAAATGGCACTCTACCGTTCGACGCAGAGAGAGAGAGAGAGAGAGAGAGAGAGAGAGAGAGAGAGAGAGAGAGAGAGAGAGAGAGAGAGAGAGAGAGAGAGAGAGAGAGAGAGAGAGAGAGGAATAAATGGCACTGAATCTCGGAGAGTGGGCTTAGATAGCTGCTAAAAGGACGGCACTGGATGGCTGTGAGAGGCGTGAGTGCGTCAAGGGCGTGAGGAGAGGATGACAAGGGGGCAGGAGGGGTTGGGGTGGGGGTAAGGGGGGTAAGGGAATCTGCCGTTTGAAGGGTGTGTTGTTTTCTCAAGGTCTTCCAGGTAATTCTTGAGACGCAGGATAAAGGAGGGAGAGAGAGAGAGAGAGAGAGAGAGAGAGAGAGAGAGAGAGAGAGAGAGAGAGAGAGAGAGAGAGAGAGAGAGAGAGAGAGAGAGAGAGAGAGAGAGAGAGAGAGAGAGAGAGAGAGAGAGAGATATAGAGAGACAGACAGATAGAAAATGAAAAAAAAAACAAGGCCAGATAATGTTTAAGTTCAGGTTTGTGTATTCCTGGTTCTTGGGGCAAACACGTCGGCAGAGTATCAGTTTCAAGGTGCTGATTCTATGCATGCGTGTGCGTGTATACGTGCTGGTGCGTGCAGGAGAGAGAGGAGAGGGAGGAGAGAGAGGAGAGAGAGGAGAGAGAGGAGAAGGAGAGAGAGGAGAAGGAGAGAGAGGAGAGGGAGAGAGAGGAGAGGGAGAGAGAGGAGAGGGAGAGAGGGAGGAGAGGAGGAGAGAGGAGAGGGAGGAGGGGAGAGAAGGAGAGGGAGGAGAGGGAGGAGAGGGAAGAGAGAGAGAGAGAGAGAGAGAGGAGAGGAGAGAGAGAGAGAGAGAGAGAGAGAGAGAGAGAGAGAGAGAGAGAGAGAGAGAGAGAGAGAGAGAGAGAGAGAGAGGTAGGTAGGTAGGTAGTAGATTAGATAGATAGATAGATAGATAGATAGAAAAAAGAAAGAAAGAGAGACAAAAAAGGAGAAAAAGAACGGGAGACACGAGCGAAAGAGAGAACGCGAGAGCAGGAGAGACAGACCGAGCGAGCGAGCGAGCGAGCGAGCGAGAGAGAGGTAATCGGTCAATCTGTCCGGAGAGGTGGCATTACCGGTCGGACAAGAGAATCACATTTGCGTCTTGTGCATGTCGGTGTCTCATAAGATTGATGTTGGCGGGACATCCGTTGAGGCAGGCTGTCAAGGCAGGCTGTCAAGGCAGGCTATGAGGACGTTGGAGCGCGGCCAGGAGGCAGCCAGACACGCGGGATGGTGATCGCCTTTATAGTGGCCAGTTGCTTGATTCCTTTGTCCTATGTCGACTGTTTCTGTTTGTGGAAGGAGTAGGAAGGGAGTAATTAGGTAATCGGGATTTCCGCTTTTCTTGTTTAATTGTTTGTGTAATTGTTAGCGTGATGTAATTGCAAAAAAAGGGGAAGTGCACGGAATGCGTTTCGGTTTGAATAGAATTTTAGGTTTAGGAGAGACGGGAAAGTAAAAAAAAAATAGCTTCTTCAAGTAGATAAGACTCAGGTGTGTGTGTGTGTGCGTGTTTGTGTGTCACGTAGCATTCCACAGGTTTCGCTTCTAAGGTTTTTGTCCCCCAGGCGAGCACTGTTAGAAGGAAGTAGCGAAGTAGCAGCCGGCTTTGGGCTAACTCCTGCCACTCCCATTGTTCACTCGAGGTTCTCTTCCAGGGTCGGCATAACCCGCCAACGTCTAGGCAGCTTCACTCCTGTCCGATCTCCAAGCTTAAATATTCGGCTTTTAACGGTTCCAACTCACATTTTATTTCAGGGCATTAAAAGATCTATAACAAGCTTGGAAGGTGGTACGTTAGGCTATGCAGAAATCATCGCTATTAAGGTGAGACAGCACGGAAACAAACTCGGGAATCCCCACCTTTCATTTAGCTTCCTGGTGTTGGTAATCCTGCAGTAACACCTCCCCCCCCCCTCTGTGACGTCATCAGTGTGTCCAAACTGCTACCACTCTTTTTTTAAATTCCTGCAAAATAATAACAAATAAAAAAAAAGAACACGTGATCGCACTTGGTCTTTTTTATTTTAAACTGATTGTCGCACACTGCTCTAGTTACTGTGCTATGTTCCACGTTCCACTTTATGTGTTCCCTGTGTGTGATGTTATAAGTGTGTCCCTTGCTACGTCATCGCTGTGGACTTGATGACGAGACTTTTGTGTTTTGCTACCCACTGTGACGTCATGTTTTCCCGCAATTTTCCTGTTTTTTTTTCTTGGCTGCAGTTGTGACTTCATCTTATTGGTCTACTAACATGGTTTTGTTTGATTTATGTTTTTGTACAGGCTGTTTCGGTGACGGAGTGTTAGCTGTATATTTCGTTACTCAGTTATCTGTAATACTGTATATTGTTTTAAGTAGTTTTGATAATCTCTTAACCTGCACACCTTAATTAACCCCATGTCTATCCGTATAAACAAAACACAACCCATAAACATTTGTGTTGTACATGTGTAAACTACTAACACCTAATTTGTTTACCTTATTTAAATAAAAATACTAACAGTTATTTCCAGAAGTCTCTCTTTTTTTTTATTTCTGTCTACTACGTTCCACGTCACTGTTGTCCACGTCCGCTTCTGTGTCTGTTCATGTATGTGTGTCTGTCTGTTTATATTCGTCCTTGGCTGGCACCTTACTAAATCTGTCTTGTGTCACGTGTTTGTAAATCTGGCACCTGCACCTAATCAAGTGTTGTTGAGGACAAATACACTTTTTTTAACGTCGACAGAATTACCCCATATTGGGTCAAAGTCGTTTTTTTTCGTTATAACAGAATAATTGCTTTGATGTTAAATATTTTTTTCTTTTTGTATTCGCTTACTAACTTTGTGTTTTTTTGTGTTAACTTCTAGACGGAGTTAATACCATTCCTAAACAATTTTTTTTCTTGATTTTGTTTTGAGAGCAATATTTTTATTTTTTTGGTAGTAAGCCACCAAAAGATTGTCATTATTTTCCTTATTTTTTGGACTGATTTTGTATTCAACTTGATTTTGACATAATCTAGACAGTTTTACGATTTTTTTTTAATGCAAGGAGAATGAGTAAGGAAATGACCAGTGATTCCTTCATGGCTGAACCAAAAAAGCAACCCGGTTTCAGTTCTGCTTCAGTCCTCCCTCTCTTTTTTCCCCTCACGCCTGTGTTCCCGTTTTCTGTGGTGTGTTCCTGATTGTTTGTGTCTTACGCCCTTGTTGCAGGGAACTCCCGGAGGAGCCTGGGATTACATAGATTCTGATAGAGTGTTAGCTATTAAAGTAAGTCAGATCTTGTTTATTTGTTAAAACGCCAAACATTTTGGTGTTTTTTCAATGTTTTGCTGTCACTCAGAATAATGGATACACAAAAACAGTAACCATGGACGTAAATGTCATATATATATTTGTTGTTTTTTTTCTTCTTCGTAAACTATCCTTGATCATGACTTGAAAAAAAATAGTTAGTAAGTATATTTAAAATTAACTCTGCATGCCTCCATCCCTTATTTAAACCAACCGTTAGTGCAATGTAGATAATGAATAATTTTGACTGCATTTTTTATTTGGTTTTGGGGTAGTATTATGCCTTGATATACTACTAACAATCTGACATATAGATTCCACGTAATCATAAGTTATTTTTTTTCATCATTATTAGTTTTATTTTTCTTTTCGAAGTTCACTAAATTAATTGGTCAATTACGATCAACCATTTTTAAGCACCAGTAATCGGATTAACATAGTTTTTAAGCCAATAATGCTCTAATTGATAAGGCTGGGCGCAGCGGGAGGACTTCGCTCTAGTATGTAACAGATGTATATGCAAAATTGTGTGGATTTAGCTTTTGCATTTTCAAACCTATCACATGTAAAGTAATGCAAGGAAGACTGACCCTTCCACAAAAAGAAAGAAAGAAAGAAAGAAAGAAAGAAAGAAAATCCTTGGTCGCTCCACTCCCCACGAAGTAATGGCCAAGGCGAGTCCCTCCCGCTGGCCCTCGGTGGCGGCCGCGCGTACTAACGAGTGTTCCTGCAGGGAGAGCCGGGCGAGCCTGGGCCGCCCGGTCCCATGGGGCTCAACGGCAAGGACGGCCTCCCAGGCGTGGACGGGCGCGACGGCTACCCGGGCGAGCCAGGTCCGCCCGGGCCCGTGGGCGCCCCGGGCACCGCTGGACCTCCGGGGCCGCTGGGGCCGCCGGGGCCGCTGGGACCTGTCGGCGAGAGGGTGAGTACGCGTGGGATCTGCATCGCCTTCCTTTGAATAAGTTCATAAGTGCCTTTTGATTATTTTCTTGTTATTATTTGGTTATTAAACTTATTTTATTACTTTTCGTATATGGATTTTGTTAATTTCACACAGATATCGTTGGTTGAACGCAGGAACAGTTACACAAGTTTTATTATTATTTAGGTTTTAAGCACAAATATTAAATACCTATTTAGTAAATGAAATTCTCTGTAAAGCCTCTGTAATGTTAGTCTTTATTTTGCGTACTCTCTCTGTGACACCTCAAGTTACTCGACTGTCTGTACCAATCACTTTTTTCACTGTCATTTATAAGTTCTTAAATTTCCCCTCCCTATCCAGTACCAGCTTGTGCTTCACGTGTGCTCGTTTGGTTAAGAGGGATGAGGTGGTGGTGCCCTTAATGATTTGCCAGGTGCATAATATCTTGTGAGTCTGTCCAACATGTCCCTGTAATAGGAACTTATTCCTGCTTTCTTTCAAGTCTATTCATTCCTCTTTTCGGTATACGCTGGCAATAAAGTTAAATATATATAGATAATCCAACAATTGTGGTACCTATGTGAGCCAGGGTATGTTTGATATACAGTAAGTGACAGGAACATCTGACATACTGTGAGAAAAGTAATTAGAGTCAGCTCTCAGGTTGTTAAGGCTCGTACTTCAGTTATTACTCTGAAAAGTCTTAAACTTACATGAGAACTCTCAGCTTTATACTTGACACCATCACCTCACCCAACATGTCACGGCTTGTTAATACGTAACATTGCTCCCCTACCCCCTCCCTCCTTGTGTGTCTGTTCTTCCCCGTCATTCTCACGTCTGCGTTTGTACATGTGGTTGTTATGTGGCCTCAGTGTTGGCCTGACTGTATGTGTGTAATCTGTGGTCCTTACTGAGAGTCTTTGTCCCTCATTGTCCTTGATCCTGGTGGTCCCTTTCCTGGATGGTCTGCGTGCTCCCCATGGTCCGTGTGTGCCCATGATCCTCCGTGGTCCGTGGTTCCCCGTGTGGTTGGTCTGATGGTTCAGGGTTTCCGAGGGATGGCAGGAATCCCTGGAATGGATGGTCTGCCAGGACCTATTGGACCTCCTGGTCTACCTGTGAGCAATATTTATGTACAGGACTGTATCACCGGTGGGGGTAGGGGGAGGGCAAAGGGAAGGAAGTAGGAAGAGGGCAGGGCCTGCTGAAGGCCCTGTTCCTTTTTCTCTCCTTCACTTACATTCCTGCTCTCCCCTGCTCTCCAGGGTGGTTGTCTCTCAGTATATCATTGTGTTTTCATGGTCTTTTATAGTCTAAGATGTCCAAGAAGTTTTATCCAATCTTTCATTACCATTCTCTTATCCAACTGCCAATACTGTGATTATGGTTGATAACAAGATAAAGATAATGTATGGTGTTGCTGCTTCTAACATCCCACCCCCACCCTCCTCACATCACCTGTGGCAGGGCCCAGAAGGCAAGATCGGCAGCGTGGGACCACCCGTAAGTTGTTAATGCAGCACCACTTTGGCTCTGCACTGTAGCACATGGCAGCCAGCACTGGTAGACTGCTCACTGTGGCACTGTGCTTTAATACATAGTCTTACAAAGCTTGTAAATTTTGTTTGTGTAACATGCACCAGTTGTCTGTAATCTTTTCTGCATAGAAGAACTTGTAAATAATGGAAATAGACTGATCATTCAACTTTTTATTCAGAAACTAAAATTTATTCTAAAATTGTGTAAGGGATTATATGAGACTGCAATGTAGGTTTTAAGTCAGCATAATAAACAAGACAAACAATCCAAAGTTTGTTATCAGCAGCAACTTGAAACATGGTTTATTTAAGGAAAAGGCAAGGAGAGATGTAGCTAACTGGCTATTATTTTTTTATAATCCTAGTTTCATTCAAAGTACTGTATTTTAGTAGATAAATGAAAAGTAATCATGCTGCCTAATGTTCTTGGAAGTTATACTGTACTGCCATTGGTGCATGTTAGACATCCACACATTGTACATAGGTGTTGTCTAGTCCACACAAAGCTGACAACCTTGGTAGTGGTCACACAACTTTACTACTAAAATGTGTCAAATGTGATTACTACTAAAATGTGTGATAGTTGTTGTTCCTCTAGTTTCCAGCTCTGTTTGTACATATGAGTTCTCAGTTACTCTGATTTTCAGTTCTTAGTTATTTGTCTCATTGACACTGCTGGTTCCCCCACCTGTTTTGAACATGGTCACACTGTTTTTGCAAGCTGTGCTGCCTCGCTATTCTGACCAGTAGTCCATTTGGAGCTCGGAGTGTGTGATCAAGTTGTTGTTATTTTATTTATTTATTTATTTATTTTTTTCTTCTTCAAATTCCAGCAGATGGTTTTGGTGTCTCTTTAGAATCTTTTATTTTGTGTTTTGTTATATAATGGAAATGAAACTGAACTACAGGATATAATAATATCTGTTAAGTCCACATCAAACCAGAAATGATTCATAAGCAGCTGGTGTGAATAACCTGTATAAAGCAACAAGTGATTTACACTTGGTTTCATTACCTTTGAATTGGAATTCATCTCAAATATCTATCCTCTCAAAAATAAATGTTCAAAATTGACAAATTTTGTAATGAAAGCTTTATGATATGATATGAAAAGGGCAGCATAATAAGCTTCCATTTAATGCTTTTGATGAGCAAAACAGCTAGCAAACTTTGACTCTAAGGTGGCCCACACAACATGCAAAGGGAATTTTTTGGCCAAGTGATTATATCCAGTGTAACATGACTAACAGGGTAAACCTCTCTATGTTTTAACATATATTACAGAGGTTTATATAGATAACTTCAGTACTAAATTAGTTACAGTTTATGAAGTGTCTTGTCAAACTAACAGACATTTCCATGCTCATTAGTTGGTTTACAGTAGTATTTATAGATAATTGATAACAGACATGTCCTGATAACTCTTACTGAACTCTGTGTACCCATAATATTTTTAACTTTGGTCTATAGTTAAGCAACTTTCCAATCTTATAGTTTGACTGTCAGAGAAAGCAATTAGACCAGATTAAGAAGAGCAAGAAAAAACATCTTGTAGATTCTGTATGTGAATTTTTTGTTTATTTTTGCATCAGGAACATTTTCATCTGAATTTTCCTGATTTAATTAATTCATATTATTGTTGTTTTTATTAGCGTTCAAAGAATGGCTTTGTCTTTCCTTCAGTTTATTTTCAACTTTTTTGCTTGAAATAGTACCTCTTCTACATCCTTCTGAAACTTCTTTATTCTGAGACATGACAGGTCCTTGTTTCCTTCATTTTTTCTGCTAACTTTTCTCTTATTCTTCTGTTTTCCCCTCAAATAATTACCTTCGTTAAAAGAAATTGAGAATTAGATTAATACTCTCCCCTTTCACCTAAACTTGACTACCTGTCTCATCTCCTTCCTTTCTGCCCTCTTCCATACCACTTCCTTCCTCCAGACTTCCCACTTAGCTCCTTCTTTATAGTTAATCCTCTCTCAATCACTTAATTTGATGTCTTCCTTTGTGGGAATGACAGACTCCCTTCCCTTCCCCCAGCATGACTGTCCACTCCTCAACATAGGTCAGCATAGCAATACTTGTCCCCACATCTTTCTACCCATCCTTATCCAAGGCATGTCTCCCTCTTTCCTCCCTTGGCACGACTGACCCTTGCGTCCCCCCAGGGTGAGAAGGGCAGCAAGGGCGAGCGTGGCGTCACCACTGTGAACGGCAAGGAAGTTGCAGCAGCCATTCTTGAAGGTCCTCCAGGGCCGCCAGGTGAGTCTTATGGGTCTGTGATGATCCTACCCCTGCCACTTCACTCCTGTGGTACCTTCCATAGCACCCTCATCTTAGATCATGTGATAAATGAGTCTGTATCCATGCTATATGTATAATTTTTTTTTCTGTGTTGGTTTATGGATAATGCCTGGTGTCAGAAGAAACATGCAGGTATGTGGCTTAGATGTTATTAGGGATAAGAAGCCAGGTGCACATAACATCCAGCCAACGTGAATGATGGAGTCATAATCCCTCCTCCCCTTCATCCTCTCCTTACTAGGTCCCCCTGGGCCACCTGGTTTCAAGGGTGAACGTGGCATTGAGGGACCCATTGGACCCCCTGGGATCGATGGTGTACTAGGCCCACGAGGACCCAGGGGCAAGCGGGGCAAGAGGGTATGTACCACATGTTATAACATGCTCTTAGTACAAACATGGGTGCACTCTCTCACAAATACACAGACATATATATGTACATGTACATGTATACTGGGATGTGTCCTCTTACATTTTTTTCCAATTAGATCACAACTATAACTCTATGATTTTACAATGATAATGATATAGCTGTGATTTGCAGGGAGCACAGCCTTTTAAATCAAGGATGACACTGTTGGTGACACTTTGATTATATTGGGAAGCTATCTAGTTTTACATTCATACATACAGAAACAAGTATATGCACTTTTTCTTCTTTTTTTTCTTTGATATACAGTTTTTATATTCAGGCCAGCAGTGAATCAGAGTGTATTAGTAAAAGATTAATATGTTGAATAGTAATACTAATCTCTGGCAAATATCCTGCCACAACCATAGATGTGGAATGTAGCAGGACTATGCCTTAATAACTCAGTTAAACAGTCTGTGCTGTTTGATTTAATGTATTTGCTACATTTCTCAATATTAATCCAATAAATTTGATAGTTATAATTAAACTTCAGAATGAGTATTTAACTAATCACTTGAGTCTAAAAGCACTGATACCTTGGTAATGTATGGGAGCGTGAATGAATAGATGAGTAATGTGTACTGAATCCTGTTATATGATGATGCAATATGGTCTCCACAACCATATGGACAGTGATATACTAAATCCTCCCATTCCCTGTCCTTGTGTGTGTGAAATTCTATGTATTCCTTTGTGTGTGTGTGTGCGTGTGCTGTATGATGGTGTATATACATGTCTTTGATTTCCACTTCCCTAAAAGTTTCCTATTTGTGTTTGTTATTTTGTACTTGCTTATTATGATAATGTATGTGCCTTTAGTTCTTGCATGTCAATGTTGCCTTATTTTTGCATAACTGCATGAACAAGTAGCATACCATTGATTATAAATCATTAGTTACTTTCAGGTCTTCCAAAAGGGATTTGGTTTTGTGGTTGCTCGAAATTTTCTTTGGTTACTGTTGGGTGAGGTCTTTCATTCAGGTTTTCCGTTGTACTTAGGTGGTTGGTTGCTACTAACAGAAAATCGGTTCCTTATTTTCTTGTAAGCTGATTTGTGATTGGTCAGCTGTGGTGTTGGTGTTTGTCCTGTCTCCACCTCCTCCAGTCGATTGACCAATGGTCTCTCGGCCAAATGTGACGTCACTAACCCTTTCACCCAATCTGGTGTCACTAACCCTGTGTTCGTCCTGTGTTCTGTGTAAGTATTATTGTGTATTTGTGTAGTCCTTGTAAATGTTATGTGTACTTTAAACAGTAGTTACTAACAGATAAAATGTTAATTAATAAAACACTAACATTGTGTGCTGACCTTATTCAAGAAACCCAAATTTAAAGGATGTTTAAGGTTGTTCGGTCATCTTTATACATACACATTTATGTTTAGTTAGCATTCTATAAATTTTATGCACAATCTTTTGTTTCCCATTTTTGCATTTAGTTTAAAGCCTTTTATATATTTTAGTTATGTTGGTACTATTCTGTTTGTTTTTAAGTTGTTGATACTGTAATGATAAACTGATATTTCTCTTTAAAGAATATATGCTCATGTGATTTTTGAACAGTGCCAGTTCAAGTTATGATATTGACAAAATATGGGGGAGACAATATAAGGAAGTGCTCTACTAGATAGAATTTCTAGGGAGTATAGCATGTTATCCAGTGGCATCTTATAGTTGCCCTTTATCACTCTGTAGACAGACTAGTGAGAGTTCATTAATGTGGTTGTGGTGACAGGGACGACGTGGCCAACCAGGCACAGCTGCACAGAGAGGTCTTCCAGGAAAGCCTGGGCCCAAGGGTGAACCAGGACGAGTGGGCGACAGGGGTGAGAAAGGTAGGTTCTACGAAGAAGGTTAAGGAAGTGAAAAGTCATTTATATGTAGAGAAAAAATAATTTTTTATTTGTAAGGAAATTTGTAAATGATGTGTTAGAAAATTCCCATTTAATAGTAGAATTTAATGTATTCTTTAATATCAGAATACAAACTTAAATTTTGATTTGCCTTGATAGGAATCAGCAGAACTAAAATACCAAAATGAGAATAGCTTATATTATTGCTTTCCCACATGAGGCTATCTCCTTGTAATAAATAGCAATTTATTACACATTTGAAGGTGAGTCAAATATCAGTTTATTTTGATGGTGTAACTAATGTCCTTGCTGTACACAGGAGAGAAAGGTTCAATGGGTTCCATTGGGCCTAAGGGTGACAGTGGGCCAAGAGGACCTTCAGGCATTGATGGAATCCATGGTGAACCTGGACCACAGGGTCCTCCTGGCCTTCCTGGGGCTCTCGGTCCTAAGGGAGAGAAGGGTGACTATGGTGATATAGGTCCTCCAGGTCTCATGGGACCCCCTGGACTTCCTGGACCCCCAGTGAGTAAACAAAGAAAAACACTGATAAAGCATAATGAGTGTATGGTGATGCTAATGATTGTATTGTTGTTTGCAAGGCAAATTATGTCTTAATGAATTGAATTTTTTTTTTTTATATAAGTACTCTTACATTTTTTAATGACTTAATTTCTACCATTACAGGGCCTGCCAGGTCTCAAAGGTGATAAGGGCGATAAGGGTGATTCGGTGAGTAAAACTGTGGGAAGGGACTGGTGAAGAGACCAGCCTTTTGTTAGTTTCCATTGATCTTTTTGTAATATTATTATCAAATTCTTATCTATTTATGTGGATGAAATGAGAACAGATGTAAAACCCTTGCTAATGTGTATGAAATTTTAACATGAGGACCTTTCTTGGTTATTTGTAGGCAGGTTACATTTAGACCCATTTTAGAGGCACATTTCTGACACCCACACACTTTGCTAATCAACATGTTGAACCTACTTTTTCCAATATAGATATTTTTTTCATAAATTCTATATTTAGCAAGATAATTTACATGCTCTTCCTATTATTTAGTTATGTTTCATAATAGAATTCCCAAAACACAGTGCTCTACTGTATCACAAATAATTCACTAATTCCTATGTTTATGATAAAAGTACTTATAATCCATTTTTTCAGCATACTCACTATATACACAAAGGTTTTGATGATGAGATCATGCACATAAAGCTGTCAGAATTGTAATCATGTTATTCCAATTTATAATGTTAATCTACCATGAAAATAGAGATTGCTAAAGAACATAAATATTTGACAAAAGAGAGTAATGTCCCCCAGAAAAAAGAAATTAGAGTAATTCAAATAGAATAGCCCCACCTCTGCCCATACTTGACATCATGGATATTCTGTCTTGCTATTGGTCCACCAGGAGGGGCCCAAGTCGCGGTCAGCTGTTGTGCGGCCGGCGAGGGGCAAACTTGTAAGTCGGTTTGTGGGCTGGAGTTGTTGGGTGATGCTATGCTTATGGTTATAGAAGTCCTATTAATCCCGCTATGGATATTATTATTATTATTATTATTTTTTTAGCCCTGTTTTAATTCTACTGTTGAGGACTTTAGACATGGAATGAATAAAGATCCATAAACTGGCTGACCCAACACCTCCCTGGTCACATATTTCAGAAGGGTCTGCTTATCCCACCTGCCCTCCATTCCCCTGTCATGTTTTCACTTGATATGTCCTCAGACGAGCCAACATGTCAAAGCAGCTTTTTAGACACTTTATTTAAGTGCTTCATATTATTTTTGTGCACAGGAGACACAGGATATGTGGCGGCTTTCGACTTGCTGTAAAACTGTCTGATTTTTATTTGTGAAGTCTGTAAATCATAGCTTGTCACGTTGTCTTTTGTCTCAACATTTTTATTTTATTTAGTTCTGCCAGTGACTTTATGATTTGAGCATGATTTTAAAAGATTTTTAATGTGTGTCTTTTCTTTTTTCCTGTGACTGCAAACCCAGAAACTGAAAAAACTGAGAAGAAGACAGGTAACTGCACGTTGTTTTTTTTCCCTCCTCTTCTTCTTCAATTGTTTTTGTGTGTGGTATTCAATTTTTCCACCTTCTTTTCTCTAGACTCTCTTTTTGTATCTGTGGTGATGAATTTCATCGTCATGGTATGTTGTGAATATTCTGATGTTCCATATATTATAAATTTCTTAAAGACAAGAGAAAACTGGGAAGATAATGTCGGTTTCAGATTTAGATTCTGATGTCAATTATCATGTTAAACTGATCTGTAGAAGTTACACAAAAAGATTATAATGAAAGCAGATTTTTGCTCTGTGGTATTTTTAGTCTAGGTTACTGATTACGGATTAAAAATCAGTAATCAGTATTTACAAGAGTACTATTATTTCAAAAATTAAAGTAATGGAGAAAGTAAGTTATCTTCATATCAAAACTAATAGTACTGTTTTCTGATTTTTTTCTGATTCATCCAGTTTTGAAGAAAAAATTATTTATTACCTTCTGTTGGATATAGTAGATAGATATTTATTGCAAACAGATTTTATCGACAAGAGTTCGCAATACAGCATCACATTCTGATATTCTTAACATTACTTTATTTTACAATATGGATATTAGAATTTGAAATATTAGTTATTAAGCATTTTAAATGTTCTTACTTTCACTATTTGAAAGTTATTTGTACTATTATCTTATCAGTTTTCTCTTTTCCTTCATTTAAATGGCATTTCCAAACTGTTTAAAGAACAGGTTTCAGTACTAGCAAATACCTCTCTGTAGGTATTACCAATATCTTTCTAAACTTCAATTTGGCTTGCAAAATTCTAACAGTAAGTTTCCTCTTATTATTGTAGATAGCCTTTCTTATATCTTTTTCTTGTAGGATGATTTTAGTCTGATCTGATTTTTTGAGTACGTAGAAGGAATGAATTTCAAATTTCTAACCAATAAAGCCAAAGGAAAATGAATTTCTCTTGTATATTCTTGTATACCATGTGTTGCCTGTGTTTATACATGATTAAGAAGCTTGCAAATTTGTATCCTTTTTATCTTATTCTTGTTCTGACTGTTAAAAAGAAATGAAAAGATAAAAATGTTAAATGAAGTTTATTGCAATTATCGTTTTCTATTTTTTACTTTTAATAATTATTTGGTAACTGTATGTTTTGCATTAATAGTTTTTAAATCCAGTTGTGTTCTTTCAGGGAGACAGTGGCATGTGGACCGAAGTAGAGGGAGAAGTGGTGAGTTACAATGAGTATGACAGCAGTTGAATAAGCTCTGCATAATTTGAATATTAAATGGCTCTGATTCTGATTTGTTTGAAAGTATTACCTTTTGGTATAGTGGAGAAACCTGACCTATATGAAGTGCCTGGAATTAAAGTTTGATGCTTGACATTTGGGGTTTTAATGCTGATACTTGCTTGACAGATCATGGGACCACCAGGACCTCCTGGACCACCAGGAACCCCAGGCTTGCAGGGTCCACCAGGCATCAAGGGAGCAATGGGACAGGATGGTATTAAGGGTGATCCAGTAAGTTGAACCTTTTTTCTGTGTCCTATGGCTCCAAATATTCTTTGCCATTCCTGTTTGATACAATAATATTAACACTATTTAGTCTCATTTTCAAAGATTTCAGAGTGCTGTATTTGATATGATACTTTTTTTCTTATCTACTGCACTGTATTTTAAGCATCATCATAAAGTAAAGAGAAAAAAAAGACCTATTTTCCCACAGTCGTAGTAAACAAAACTTTTTCTTCTAGGGTGAAAAGGGCGATAAGGGTGATCCTGGCCCCATGGGTCTTCCTGGCCCTATGGGAATCAGAGGAGAGGCTGGTCGGGCTGGAGAGAGTGGCAAACCTGGCCCAATGGTAAGGTGGTCTGGTAAAGGGACAAGACGATGGGGATAATTTTGATGGTGGTGGTTTTTGTCTCCTAATGCTTATTCTTTTTTTCCCATGGTATTTTATTGTGTCTGCCGTGGGATGCCACTTGTCGCTACTGGAAAGGGATATGGATGCCTTACTCTTTTACGTTGGTGATTTGAGTGATTCAGGAAACTTCTTTTTTAAAGCTGTGTGGTTCTCTTTTGTTGGCAGCGTTAGTTTTGATTTCAGTACTAGGATTTTATTCATTTGTTTCTCTTTTCTCTCTTATTAAAAAAAAAAAAATTGTCTTTTTTTCCATGTGTGGATGGAAGTGGCACCTTGTTTGGAGATATACTGTTTTGTTGATTAAGACATTGCTCTCTCTATAAGAAATTGCTTTCCTGAAGGGTTAAAAGTTGGTTCAGGGATTTTGTAGGTTTTTTAATTTTCTTCAGTTTGTGCTGGATTTGGTTAAAAGTATGATCTCGTATGTTTAGTTGTGTTAGTGTTCTAAATTTCTGGTTTTGTTAACTATATTTTGATATGGTTGTGAAGAATTGACTTGACTCTCAGCTGGTGATTTCTTAATCTATATATGTAGTGAATGTAGTGTAGAGTATGAATTGAAATTATCAGTTGTCTGTTTCTCAGTATTCAGATAAGCTGCCTATAGTGTAAGTGATTTGTTCTGTGTACAACTTGACAAAATTAAAGTTGATTAGTAGTGCAGAGTGAAGTAAACAGAGATATTAGAATATAATGGTATATACTTAGATAGGAATTTGATTCAGTCATATTAGAATATAAACTTGGAAAAGAGTATAAATGTAGGTTATTGATTATAAATATTGATTTTAAGGTATAGTAGAAGTAATTATCATAGGAAAATTCTTTGACTGCAAATTTGCATGGTTTATGTAGAGGTCTTGGCCATAGAATGCTGGAAGAAAATTTACTTATTTATTTTCTTATGTATTTTTGTGTGATGAGTCTTTATAATCTGGCTGTGAATGTTTTATACTCGAACTTAGAATTTAAATCAGTTTCTTTTTGTTTCTCGTTTGTTTTTGCAATGCAGCACTTTAGAGGCTAATATTATTTTGTTATTGTTTCTATTATGTTTTGCTTTGTTTTTTTGTGTGCTTTTTTTGCAAGCATCAGCATTATGTTGCTAAGCATTAAGGAGACATTTAGATTTTTGTCTAGCATTTGTATGAAAAAGCTATATTTATTATTATTTTTATAAGAAAACGGGTCTTTGCATGATCAGCTTGACAGTGATAAGCATTTATTTAGAAAGTCATTTTGATTTGTTTTTTACCAGTGGAAGTAGGTCCATTCATAGAATATTTTTATGCTTGAAGAGATATGCTTATGAAATAATATTATAGGAATAGATACAATGTAGACCAAGTGTATAGCAGGGAAATAGGAAAAAGGATTGTATTTATTTTCTGTAGTTTGAAATAGTCTGATTAGACACATGCTTGAATTTATTGAATAATGTAAAGTATGGTATAGTGAGCTTATACACCTAATTTGATCTTAATACAAGGCGTTATTGCTGTGAAACGATTATTTTCCCCAATTTTATCTCTGTGTTTACTTTTTTTATGGGTAGATTAAATTTTTATTCAGTTTTGTAGATTGCTTATTAGGTCCTTTACAAAACCTTAAGGTAAATATTTTCTGATATTTTGATAGAAATATTGATGTAAGAAATCATATTTATGGAGCATGCGTGACATGGTTTGCTTATACAAGCATTTTTACACAAGTGCATGGCATCTAGTTAAATTGGCATAACTTATGTGTAGTGCAAACTATATGTATGCCATGACATTCAGCATTTTCTTGTGGGTTTTAATAATTCTCATATTAATTTGTTTCAACAGGGACCTCCTGGGTTGGATGGTATTAAGGTGAGTCAACTTTGATCCGTGAAACATGAGTTTTTTGCGCAATATTTGCATTGAATATCTGGCTTGGTGGTGAAGTGTTGAAGTTATGAAGTAGTTTTTTAAGATCATGAAGATGGAAGTAATTCATTTAGACCTATTTAACAATAGTTGTAATGGGTTATGTAGCAACAGGTTGCATTTAAAAAGGGAGTAAATAATAAGAAAGAGTCCTAGCAATGTTTTAAGTGTTGTTTAGACTTCTGTTTTGTAATTTTGCACTTATTCCACAGGGTGCTAGAGGTGAAATTGGCAAAAAGGGTGAACGAGGTGATCCTGGACTACCTGTAAGTGAAACTGTTGTTTTTAATGCTAACAACAAGATGTGGGCTCCCTATGTCTGTCTGTTCATGTCAATGTCCTTGTCTTTTGTAAAATAATTTGTTTGTGAATTGGCACAATTTTTACCTTGTATTTTCTTTCGGTGGATATTGTTTATTCTTATTTTTTGCACTAATTATTTCATACCTACATTATGTTTTCTTTTCTCTTGTCCATCCTTTTACAGTGGTAGAAAAGTTGATATTTTTCATCTTTTTATTGTGATTACAAGGGATAACAGTAGACAAAGAGATGGCAATGAGAGAAAAGGAACCATACTGCAATTTTTAAAAATCTAAGCTTTTTATGTATAATTTTATATATTTGTAAAGACTCCAGTGACGAGTCCTATGGCTATCTGTTTCACACACTTATCTGTGTTTTATGTATTAATTTGATTCCTTATCCTACTTTCCTTTGTTTATGGTGCTTTGTGTGTCCTATCCTAAAGCAACTGTCATTCCATATTCTCACTTTTTTTAAAGGTTTATTCTAAAGGGACATCCCATTCCTTTCGTACGTCTACAGTTATTTATCCATCATCTTGGTTTGGGCATTATAGCTAGAAACAGTAACCAATGCCAGCTATAATTTTTAATGGTTGGAAGTGGTAAGGTCATGCAAGGACATGGAATGGCAGTTGTAGTTGTAACCCCCACATCCTGTAATTACTAATGTTCCAATGTCTTTTGCTTCTAGGGAACGGACGGGATTCCAGGGGTTGAGGTACTAACCGTGGATGGTTTTGCTATTTTGCATGTGCTTGGATCTGCTAAATTAAAAGTGAAATTTCTACTGTAATTCTAATGTACTGCAAAAAAAAAGAGAAAGAAGATTACAACTAAAGCTTTTGATAGCTTTTGTTTCTCTTAGTTTATATTTGCATACTTCCTAATTTTTTTTTTTTTTTTTTTTTTTTTTTTTGTGAGAATCTCAGCCAGGTTTCATGTAATTTCCACCTTGGTTCATAATTCCACTGAAGTTTTGAGTTTCAGAGCGATTTAAAGATTCCTATATTATATTTCAATATATTGTAGCATCTGATTGAGAAGTGAGTTTTATTGGCAGTTAATACATTTACTGTGTACATTTCTATGCTTAAAGAAAATCATTGGTAAAAGGATGCTTAAAGAAATATTAACTCAGTATATATATATTTTTCTACCTAATGTACTTGGAAATTTACAACAGGATCTTTATGTATTTCTTTTCCTTCTATGGCGTCGCCTTTCACTGAGAGTAGGGAAGAAGGTTGTGGCTCATTGTAAGCAAACACTAATTCTTTTAGATATACAAAAAAAAGGCAGTTTTAAAAAAGTTGATTAATTCTCATATTGCACTAAAACTACTGCTCTTGAGACCATGGAATTTAATCATTTAGCAAACTGCTTTTCTCTCAGTTAGATCACCAGTTGCTTCCTATTAATGTATACTTTGAAGTACTGTAGTTTTCTTGTCTTTGTAATTTAACTAACATATTTAGTTGCTATAAAGCTTGTGCTGATGTAATATTACTGGTAAATTATCATATAAACTTTCTGAAAATTTTATAACAGATTTAAACCTAGTAAATGCATTTAAGAGTAATAAGAAAAGATCCAGTCTGCACCATGTTTTTATTGTTCAGTGTAATTCATTAAGAAGAGAATAGCAAAATGCCTTGATCAAAAGCACAGGATCTGACACCTTCTATTCCTCTTTAATTCCCCAGGGACCTAAGGGCGAGAAGGGCATGAAGGGAGAAAGGGTAAGTGTTGGTTTTGATCCCACAGCCTCTATTGCATTGCTGTTTCTTTGTTTTCTTTACTTGAACTGTGACAAATGTATGATACATACTTTTTTACTTCATTCTGCCATAAGAGTTCACTTTGGTCTTTTTTTTCAAGGATTGGCTTCCCTTCTCCTATCACAAAAGACAAACTTCTACTTCGCTTGCTTTATAGTCATTCCTTTTGGAGAAAAAAAAAGGAGCATGTTCTCTCATCAGTACTGTTCACTATTCACTTTACAGTTATCGCAGAGGGCTTACTGCCGTCACCATAACATCTTCCTCCCTGTCATAAATAATTCAGCCTATTTTGAACACTTACTAAAACTAGGGTAATCAGGGACGGCGTGGGCGTCGAGGCAATCCTGGACCTAAAGGAGAGATGGGAGTTCCTGGTCTAGATGCTCCTTGCCCGACAGGACCTGACGGCCTTCCTCTGCCTGGGTGTGGTTGGCGGCCGGGTCAGGTGAGCTAAGAAGTCTTGTTGATTTGAGGTCCCTTTAGGTTTATTTTGCTGTGTGATGTAGAGGATTTGTAGAAATTTTATTTTATTATTATTATTATTTTTTTTTTAAGTTTAGAGAAAGGTTGTTGTTGATAAAAAAAAAAAAAAAAAGAACTTTGGTTCCACAGGAGCCTGTTGGGAAGGTATGTGACTCTTTGTAATGGTTTGTGTAAAGAGTGACACTTTAACCCATTGACTCTGGAATACATACTGTCCACTGTATATATATTTTTTCTATCACTAATTCAAGGAAAGGGTTAAATAGGTGAGGTCAAGTAAGCCTAGTAATTGTAAGTAATTGGTAATTGGTCACTATGCAATAGTGGACATTGCACATATTAGTGCACTTCCAGTGTCAATGAGTTAATAGAAAAAAATAATTGCATGGTTTAATAATTAGAGTTAACATTTTGCTTGTCTAGAATTGGGGAAAATATTCTACTATAGTTTACTTTCAGAAGGGAGGGAATTATGACATAGTGTGGGTGCATGGAGAATACTATTAAGTGAATTTTCAGCCACTTTAAACTTAAATACTATTTTAGATTTGAATAATGGCATATGTTATAATGAAGTCATGTGTGTGCACACAATGCACATACATGCATACATGCACTCATGCAATCACACATATGCACATGAGCGCGCGCACACACACACACACACACACACACACACACACACACACACACACACACACACACACACACACACACACACACACACACACACACACACTCTTTCTCACAAACATACAAAGACTCACATGCAGTGATTAGGTAAAACATTTCATTCAAATCATATTTATAAGTCATGAAATAGTAACTTTTTATGCACTCAAGGTCTGAATAATTTTTTTGTGACTGATATTTAAACTTGCTTAAAGTTGCAAAATATTGTTATAAAATCTGTAATATTGATTGTGATATTGATATACAATCTTTATACAATATACATGTAAAGTTCTTTTCACACTTTATTTCTACAGCAAACTAGATATCTTAGCAGATGTATTTTGATATATACTCCTTGCTTACAGGTTTCTATTTTAGTATTTAGAGAATATTGTTTTAGTTAACGTGTGTTTTATATAAGAATGTAAGTGAAGAGTTGAAAGTGAATATCATACTTTTCATTCCTTCATTTTCCTCTATGTGTTATATTTGTTTTCAAATCTGAATTGTTGTGAGCTTGTGTAGATTTTGACATACTCTTGAATTTATCTCTAAAGAAAACTTCATGTATATGAGCAGTTTTGTTCTACCATGAACAGAGACACACAAATGGAATTGTAGTTGCAGCACTAACTATGACCTGCCTATAGCACTTGCTGCTGAATGTTGTCCTGAAGAGCTTTCCTTACCTCTGCCCCCACTGTCCCCTTCCCCTTCCCCTCCCCTCTCTCCTCCCCCATCATCCCCTAAGATCAAGTAAAAAAAAAAAAGCTTCATGAAAGCATTTATGGAGTCACCTTGTAACGCTAGCTAACTTGCCTCCTCATAGGGGAGGAATATAATGCGTCCCTTGGGTGTGGGTGTGGGCATCAGTCCCATTGATGCATCTCCATTGGAGCCACCCATCACCACCTCCACGATTGCGCCTTTGGATGACTATGACGACTATGAAGACTATGAGGATGAGGACTCTAAGAAATGAGATCCGCACTAACTCACTAACACCTCATCAGTCCTGGGCTGTGAGTTGCTGTGTCTGGTCACGTAGAGAGTTTGGATGAAGTAACAGAGGTTGTGGCCTCTGCTATGAAAGGCTGCTAGAATTCATTGATAATTGTCATTGAATCTTTTTGCTCATGTTATTTTTTTCCTTCAAGTATTGCTATTATTTAAAAGAATATAATTTTCACAAATTTCTTTAGTTTTGTTACCTATTGCTTGTATCTCACTGTTATTTTCTTATAATGTATGCTTAGATTTATTACATGGCTATAATGGATGTTTTGTAAAGCTTCATTTATACTTTATGTGTAGCAAGAGTAAAGGCCACTATATATCACCTAATTTCTATGGAAATGTTTGAGGTTAAGTGCTTATATTTTGTCAAAATTATACATTATTTTTTTTAAAATATACAAATATTAAGTATTCAGTAATGCCCATAGTCATTATGGAAGCTTAGATTATATAACAAATATACCTTGAAGCAGATACAAAAGCCTTCCAAGCAAACTTTACATGTCTTTTTCTTCATATGTAAATTCTACCTCGTAAATGGTGCCTTTGGGGTTTACTTTTCTACAAGATTGTTGTTTGGGAATGCAGATATTAGGAAGCTTTGGGCTTTTTTTGAATTTTATTATTCCTTGGCCACTGAGAGAAGCTTATGTGCATGATTATTTCATTAGAACAAGCAAGACAGGAATTTTTCTGTTTCTCATTCTTTAATTTTATGCTTTGATGTGATTAATTTTTTTTAGTGGTGCTCATTCAGCATCTGAACATAAAATTAAAATTGTACTAGACAGTGAATGATGTCAATTGATATTTGACATTTTTGTTTATTATGTAATAGGCAGTGGAAATCCTTCATGAAAATGCCTACTATTTTTGCATGATTGTTTTTTAACACAATGCTTGACAAACAAACCCCTCTTATTTATTATTTTGATATTACACTGTAGTTTCAGCATGAAATGGTGATTCCTTATGTTTTTAAGCATTTAACTGCATTGCATGATAACATGAAATTATTATATCTGGAATTGGAATCAACATATAGTACATTATTATTACCAGAATACTTTTTCCTGCTTTACCGTTTACATGAAGATACCTGTAGGTTTTACCCATGAGAATATTAACTATATAATGTATTATATTATAAAATGGCAAATGTCTTAAATACTAATTAAACATTCTAATTTTCAGAGCTTTAATGACCTTTTTAATCGTCATTAGTGGCTGCAGAAGTAAAGGTTATGCCAGCGACAACCATGGATACAAGTAGATCCAGACTATCTCACATTGAAGTTTTGGATTAGAAGAAAACAAGCAAGAAATGTTACAAACCTTTAAAACAAGAAGAGAAAATAGAAGTTATAATTCAGTAGATTTTCTGGACAGCCATTGGTTAATATGTCTTTATGTTTACAACTTCAGATCAGCCTTAAGTTCAAGCAAAATGTACTGAACATATTGAAAGAAGCGTTGGCAGTGAACTTTAGATTTTTCCCTTTGTATATAGTGTACAGAAGTTTCTACTGTCCTTGGTCCACAGTGACGGTGTATAGTGAGTTCCTTTATGTTGACCCTTGATTTCAGTGCTTACCTTGAAACTAACACAGAGGGGCAGACCTCTACTGGACATCACATAAACTACAGTATGGTACTGCATGGATGTTTAGTGTGCTACTCCTGTATAGCAAGCATGTTACAGAATAACTGCCATAGTTTAGTAATTGTTATACAATATGTTTTCCTTTTATGTTAAAAGGTATGCACTTTGTTATTTTTATTTGATTTTTTTTTTAATGCTGATGTTTTTTGTGTTTTTTTAATGTCTTTTAATTCAGATTTTTTATTCATCTTTTTTTTGTTTTGTTTTAGTGATTTGACAAGTGTATTGCATAAATTTTAAGAAACTTCATACAGATGACTTAAGATGAGAAAATAAAAAGCATATATGGTAATGAAATGTTCAACAGAGCTGCCATACTGAATATATGCAGTGTTCACATCAGAACGTATATATATATCAGATTTACAGTGTAGCAAATACAGGAATGATCAGCACCACTGTGTCATGCAATGTCTCCATGTCCAAAATATAGAAGAACAGTAAAGCAAAATGTAATCTTCACAAAATCTAAACTTATCCATTGTTTTGAGGATCCTTTAATAATCAAAGAACTTCTCTTGTACTTGCATTAACTTTGACCTCTTTTTAGAGAGTTCTCTTCCATATTTTGGGCACTATGTGAATAAGAAAGTGTTCTGAGAGTTTTGAGCAAAGGTAAATAGTTGATAGTGCAGCTGTCCTGTTGTGCCCGATGATAGGTGGAGCCTGACCCCCTCTGAGGGATGAGTAGCCCTTTTGAACAGTGAGGTGACAAGCACACATCAGATGTGTAGTTATTTAAGCCAGTCTCCGAAGTGGAGAAACTCAAGGATCAAACCTGTCGATGGATGAAGGATATACAAGAGATCTTCCAGTTTTTTTCATTATTTTCGTAACTTGTAATAAAGAAATCAAAGTTTTTAAGCACAAAATATCCAAATGTTAAGATACTGCAAAAATATTGTTGTGAATGAACTTTTATTGGTGATTAATTTTTATGATAATTTTTAAAAAATGTGATTTTTACCTTATAAATATGAAACTATGACAGTTGTTGTGTTATTTGATATATAAAGTGAATTGAATAAGTCTGTACATTTACTTTGTAAAAAAAAAAAAAGAGTGTTGTTCATTCACAGCAATACCCTGAATTTCTTTTCTTTATTTGTTTTCAGCTCAATGGTGAGCAAGAATATCTAAAAAGAATAAAGTTTCTTAACCTCATAAATTGTAAGACATATCCACAATGACAATTCAGCCACTTCTGATAATTGTTGGTTTGTTGGACAGCTGAGAATATCACAAGGCACTGCTCATATCACAAACATACCCAGTGACCAGCAGTTATTCATGTGGTTGAGGCTGATTGGAATTTAGGAGAAACATTTACAAAACCGTGTATGGTTGACTCGAGTTCAAAAGTCCTAAACCTTGAGTGTTAGGATGTAAAAATTACTCCAGAATGATTTTGTTTTTACTCAGGATGTAAGCTTCCAGTAGTTAAAAGAAATTATAACCACTGTATATTGTGAGTACGTTTAAATACTTTTTGTAGAGATGATATAATTCCAGTCTTTTTTTGAGTTATTTAATAGGAAAAAATTCTAGTTATAAGTTGATTTATAATTATTGACAATTTCATTTCTAATTAATGAAAAAAATACTAGTAAAGGACTTGAAAGAACACTGTGGAATATTTCTAAGTAGTTAGTTATATTAAAATGTTAAAAAATCAAATAATACTTTTGTCTCATTATACTCATCTTCAATGCTAAACTCAATTAGTTATTGTGTGTTTGATAAATTTAGAATACATATATTACCTCAACATATTGCTGCAGTAGAAATGCTCAGTTCCTCATGCTAATCGATGTCTGTGTGCAAAGTGTTTTTTGGTAGTGTGGGTGCCACCTAATTGTGTGTTTGTATAAATGAATATGTTCTCACCTGTTTAGGAGAAGCTAAAGAGATTTTGGATGTAAATATTGATGCCCTCCAGAAATTTTTTGCATGTTTATGTAGTTCTTTAGGTAAGGACAAGAATAAAATGCATTTGTTTATTTTTATTAGCCAGTAGAATCTCAAATTAATCTATTATTGTCTTTTGCTATAGTTACCATATGTTTTTGTGGGACATCTTCTAGTCAGACTGCCTATACATTACTCATTTTGAATTCTACTTTATACTATATTTTTGATAACAAAAATACACAAGACCTGTAGATGATATGCATGTATCATTTGAATTTATGTTGGAAGTTATGCTCGACAGGATTCCTTTCAGTACCACTACCTGACAGATGGAAAGCAGCTTTTTGAGAACAAGTGTGAACAATGACCAATGGGAGATATGTATGGTAACTATAGTGTGACTTGTATGATAGCCCTAATATACAAGATCATGATTTTGATACAAGCGGTCACAAGTGCAAAGTTTATGCTAAGTCCCTACCCTCCATATTTTCTCCCCTTCTTACTTTATTGACTCTGTGGCATTCACTGGTTGGGTAAGTATTGTATGAAAGCATGATCTTAATATTAAATTCCTTCCCTCATAAGATAGTTGTAGCTAATGCCATGGGCAAAGTAAGAGGAAACTATGATTTATACAGTCTTATTAATGATAACTAACTGAATAAGCCACTGTCAAAGTCTCTGAGATTTTCATATTATGTTAGGACAAAGAAAAAAATACAAAAAAAAACTTTGCAAATACATACACACACTATTAAGCTCTTAATTGTTTTTAAAGCAAGAAAAGAAAGGATCTGGGAAGAACCCCCAACTTTTTTGAGCTTACAAAAGAAATAAATATTGCAAAAAAAAAGTCTATGGATGTCACATCATCTATAATGTAGATAAAGGACATTCACCTGCTCTAGGCACTGCAGCTTCATTTTTTCTAACTCTCGAGCCTTGTATAGTTTTGAAGTAAGGTTTGAGTAATGTAAAGCTTGTAAGTTATGAAATAAAATCTGTGTATGATTGTGAGATGGAATTTTCTTGTATACCTTTTTTGTTTTATTGATAGTACAACAAATTTTCATATTTTCAAATAGACAGAGCATCATAGGAAGAATTAATTGTAATGGAAATGTGTATTTTGAAGGTTAATAGGAAATTGCAGCAGACCATTCAATATCAAAACTCAAAGCAAATGGCACTTTGTAAAATTTTGAATTTATTGCACGACTTAGAAAGAGACAACAAAAATTACAGCTACATACTTGGTAAGAAAATAAACAAATATATAACAAACCTATTAGGAAGGGAGGTTTAAGTTATTAATGCATTGTTGAGAAGATGAAGACAATTACAAAATTGCTAAAGGGAAAAGTTTTTGAAATGAATTATCTTTGATGTTTTCATCTGGTGCTGCAGAAGTATTAAAACACACCCAAAATTACATGTGCAAACAAATAATGATGACAATTGTTTTACTATACTGACTTGATTACATAAACTTATAATCACAAAATGCATGCATAGTAAAGGCCTAAACTGATATATCAAGTCCAATATTCATGAATCCATTGATCCATGACTGTCCAGCAATAGAATCAAACAGGGAACACCAGGCCTTTAGTCCCAAGTTTCCAAATGCCATGTAGTAGTGAATGGCCCATGATTTTTAGCCTTTTTGCCTTTTATTATTATTATTATTTCAAATAAGAGGTGAGAAATAAAAAAAAGTGTAGTAGACGCTATCCTACTCCCGTATATGTCTTTGTGTTTGCCAGTTGAAAGTATGATGCTCTCCGGAAACTGTTGCTAGATAGAATATCCAGAAAAAGAGATATTACCCATAATTATAAGTGTCTTATAAATGTAATATTTTGATTTATTTACATTGCCCCTAATTGGTTTCTTAATGTTTTTATACTTCTTAATACTTCAAATAATAATGCAATAAAACGAGATGTCAGTAAGAATAAATAATAGTTATATAATAATAAAATTGAGCCAAGTTATACACGCAAAAAAGCGAAATAAAACCACAAACCACTTTCTTCTATACTATTTCCCTTTTGTTAAACAGCAGTGATAGCATTTCGACTATGCAAGATATGTACAAATATACTAAGATATATAAGTATATTCAAATATGCTGAGACCAGGGTATATTTATCCATTAAACGTGTGAACTGGATAATGATGCTTTTTCGTTGTGTTACCAAAGCAAATACTTGATGGGAAAGTCTCATATTTTTAGAGATTTTACCTTTAACTAGACGTCAGGGGGAGATATAAGGATAAAAAAAGTTAAATAAGTGATACGAATGACACGAAAAACGTATTATTTGTGGTGTTAATAATAATTGCTTTAGTCAATTCAAATTGACTAAAGCAGGACAAAAAGAGACAAGAAAAACATTGTTTTTATCATGCTCATTATCTTGACTTTATTCCTACCATCAGTGCATTATCTATTTTTATTATCATCATCAATGTTACGCGAATTATCATTCTTACTATTTAAACTACAATTTAATTACGAAAAAACAAACAAACAAAAAAAAAAAAAAAAAAAAAAAAACGAGAAAACAAGACTGAAAAATTGGAGCAATAGAAAAGCTTCCCCTTTCGACTTCACAGTTTCTATGAAAATAAGAACGTTTTCCTTGAAAACTGTAATACACGGATAAAAACATGCATTTTGGATTTTTGTTTGACCGTAAATTTAGAAAAGAAAGAAAGAAAGAAGAAAAGAACAACAACACACCATAGTTAATCTGTAGTTTGTAGCGATTTACCCCACATAGTAACATTTCTGAAGCGTAAGTTAGTAAATAAGTAAGTTCATTACGTTCATCGAAATCTACAATGCAAAATAAAAACCCAGTTGGCTGTCATTAGCTTTTGGATGGAAGCAGCAGTATCGTCTTCGATTTTTACGTTACATGAGGGTCCTGAATCGAGACCAGAGTAAGTCTTCCTTTGGGAAAGGTTAACAGGTGTTTGTTCGAGACTGTTAATGCCAAAGTTCCTCGGTCGGTTTCCATATGAGGTAAAAATGATTTTTAATTGTGCATGTATATGATTTTTTAAAAAGTAACTAATATATACACACATATTTTCTGTGGGTAGTCGTTAGTAATGTGTATCGGTACATGTTTTCCCGGGCAGCGTGGCAGCCCGAGAGCTGGTCAACGGCAGTCGCCCGCTGACCTCCATGAATGTCCTTTATTCCTCTTGGACCAGAATAAACCAAAGCGAACAGATCTCGCCTTGTAAATTCATAATCTTCACCTCGATCCCAAACATTTTCTTTATGAATTGCCATAAAAGTGTCATAAAGGAGAGAGAACCAAATAATGGACGCCATACTCAGGTCAAACACGAGGAACTGAACATTTACATTATCGTTTGTGAAAGACCGGTAAAACGAAATGTCAGATTAAATATATCCGATAAAATTCTAGGCAATAATTATATGAATAGCCATAATGATAAATATAATGATTAGTAATTAGTAATCATAACCAAATATAATAGAAATAAAAATAAAAATAATGGCAATACCGCTATTGATGTTAAATTATATAATAATGATGATGAATATGACAAGTAATAATAATCATATTGGTAGTGATATATAGTTATAGATACTAACAATAAAAATATGTCTTTCTCTGCAATTTCTTGAAAGTCATTGAATTTTTTAACTGCCGAATATAAAGTGATTTCAAGTTTTAGCTTCGCCCACACAGGCGTGCCAACCTGTTAACTTCTTGTATTTTATTTTGTAACTCTTCTTTTGGCCATTTAACCCAACAGTACGTTAAGGAGTATTTGGAAGATATTTTATAATGTAACAGATGTAAATATGGTATAAGACTACACAGAGATGTATAACTTTAATTTTTACGCTCAATTGAGTCAGTAAAACGTAATACAATTGATGTGAAATGCAACATTAATAAATGAGGGATAAATGATCGTTTGAATTCCTTGCCTTGACATACATTTATCTTTAATCTTACAACAAACAGGCTGTCTATGATTATTTCTTAATAAGGAACAAGAATCTACATGAATAATACATAAAAAAAAAAAAAAAAAAATCAAAAGGCAGAGAAATGAATAAACACAGACCAATACATTCGAATTTGTAGGTTCCAAGTACTCTTCTCAATACCCTTGCTGTTCCTAAATGAGTTCTAATGGTGATTCCCAATTTCTCCAATCACTTTTCGATATTCTTTTGTCCCATATCCCAACGGTTTCCTTACTTCCCACATCCTTACAATATCTTCCTTAGGATCTTGGTATTTCTCAATTTTCTCTTTTTCTTTTACATGTATCCCTTAGGACAGCACTATCTATTATCATTCATTTCCTCTCTTTTCTCAATTACTACACTGTATGATCGTCTTGCATCCCACACTTTGCATTCCTCATTTTCACATACACTCGCGGGGTATGGTGACATCATATTTCACAAAGCTTATTGACATCATTATCATTACTGTTGTTAATACTGTTATTATTATTATTATTATCGATTATCTCTGTTATAGCAATAAAAAATGTGATGATGATAATGCTATTAATATTTTATTACTGTTGATCATTATCATCACTATTTCTTTTGTTATTATTATTGTTATTATTATTATTATTATTATTATTATTATTATTATTATTATTATTATTATTATTATTATTATTATTATTATTATTATTATCATTATTATTATTATTTCTACTGTTTTTATATCATCGTTATTATTACTATCATTATCATTACTCTTATTTTTATTATCATTATTATCACTACTGTCGTTATTGTTATTATTGTCATCTTTATTACTATTATTATCATTATTCTTATTACTATCATTATTATTGCTATCCTTATTACTATTAATACTAGCTCTCCCATCTCTCAATCGGTTTCTGCTTCCACTTCCTTTATTAATTTTTTGCTTTAGCTTTTTGTCAGTGTTGCCAACTAGAACGTACATTTCCAGTCTGCTCTGACAGAAAGTCTGAAAAATTCTTACGTCAGAGTTGCAGTGTTTGTCTCTACAGAAATGAAAAAAAAGAAAAAAAAATCAATCTTCTTTCTTCTCTTTCATTCTCTCTCTCGCTCTTCCTGTCTCCCTCTCTCCTTTCCTTTTCTCTGAAACATTCGCTAACAGGAATGGGATCAAACGTGCAACAATCACACACACAAAGATGCAGATTAAGCTTATTCTAACGACAATTATATCGAGAAACAAAATTAAGCAAAACAAAATAAATAGCAGACATGTTGCAAGTTAATAGAAATGGCTTTCTAACTAATATTCGAGATGGCTTAGTGAGATCAAAGCCAACCAAAAGGTTCATATCTTACAGATTAATAGTTCCAAATCAGTTTCTAATAGATATCTTTATAACACCTGCCTGACTTTAATCTGAGTTTTAGCCATTTTACTGAAGAAATGTGATATTAGAGAGAGAATGTATAATATACAATAATTAAATGTAGAGTTGAAAAATAGAATTTTCAGTAAAAATGTTTTAATTTGTTTTATTTTTAGTATATTTATTACACCTGCATGATGATTTTAATCTGAATTTTAGCCATTTTACTTAAGAAATAAAGTATTCTAAGAAAATGTATAATAAACAGTAATATATTAAATTGCAAAATTAAGATGACGAAATAACAACAATTTATATTGTCGAGAATGTCGAGTTTATTTATTACACCTGCCTGATGACTTTAATCTGGAAAACTCTTGTGTACATGAAGATGGATATTTCAAATAAAAGGTAATAATTTGTACTTCTCGTATTTCACATCATCGTTATTATTTGATGTCGTAAATATTAATATTATTGTAGTTCTATTTATCCCTCATTCTGTCTCATTCTTTCTTTTTCTCTTTCTCTCGTTCTCCCTCTCTCTTCTTTTTCTTTTTCACTCAGTTTCTCTTTCTCTGTGTTTCGTTCTCCCTCTCAATAATCTATCACTACCAAATTAATTCGAAAAAAAAAAAAAAAAAAATCACACCAGTCTAATGATTAAACTTGAAATGTTTTGTATACGTGAAGATAGGAATATCAAACAAATGGTAATATTTTTTCATACTTCATATTATATTTGTTATTGTTGTAAATATTAAATTAATGTAGTTCTGTTTATTCTTTCTTTTATTCCCCCTTCTCTCCTTTCTCTCTGTCTCGCTCTCCCTCTTAATTACCTTTTGTTATTAGAACCAAATAACATCGAAATCAGAAAAGATATAATAATTAATTCACTTTGTTTTTAGCATGTTTATTACACCTGCCTGATGACTAACCTGGAAATATTTTGTATACGTGAAGATCGATATTCCAAACAAATGGTAATTTCATATCATCGTTATTATTGTTGTTGTAAATATTAATTTCATTGTAGTTCTATTTATCCATTATTTACTTACCTTGTTACATTTATCACCAATGCTTTATTTTCATATTGTTCTCCTATATTTGTTAGCAGTATTGTCATAATCACTGGTATCATGAACGTAGGTCTTCGTTCGTATTTTAATATGTTCCCAACTATCATCTCCATTTCCACCTTTCTCTCATTCAACCCTCCCTCTCCTCTCTCTCTCGCTATCTTTATCCGTTTCATTTTTTGTCTTTCGTTCTCCCTCTCCCTCTCTCGCTCTACCCTTCCCTTTCTGTCTCTGAATCTCCTTTCTTTGTCTCTCATTCTCCCCCTCCCTCTCACTGTATCTCTCTCTCTCTCTTCTTTCTTTCTTTTTATCACTCTGTCTCTCGTTCTCCCCACCCCTCTTTCTCTTTTTTCTTTCTCGTTATCACTGGTTCTCTCCCGTTCTCCCTCTGTCTCTCTCGTCCTCCCCACTCCCCCTCCCTTTCCTGTCTTTCTCTGTCTCTCGCTCTCCCTCAGATTCTCTCTCCTATTTCCCTGTAAACATTCGCTGATAGGAATGGGATGAAACGTGCAACAATCACACACCCAAAAATGCAGACTAAGCTTATTCTAACGACAATCACATCGAAAAACAACTAAAGCAAAACAAAACAAAACGCAGACATCTCGCAGGTTAATATTTCCAAATAGGTATATCTAATTGATATTCGAGATGGCTTAGTGAGTTAAGAGCCAAATAAAAGGTAAGTATCTTGCAGGTTAATATTTCCGAATAGGTTTCTTATTGATATTCGAGATGGCTTAATGAGATCGAGACCTGCCTTCGAGGTGGAGGGACTAGGTTTCGATTCCTTAGTAAAATCTTTAGTTTCTTTTTCGTAGTCACTGATAGAACCTTTTTTCTTTATGATTGCAATGGTAATGACATACGGTTAAGATGTGATTTTAATATTAATACATTATGAGTAGAGCCAGACACGGAGAACATGTCGTGAGAAGGGAATTACGATCTTAGTTATTGGAATATTGAAGAGAGAATGTATAATCTACAATGATTAAACTTGAATTTAAAAATTTTAGTCTCATCAAGATGCTTTCTTATGGTTTGATTGTTAGTTTATTTATAACACTTGCCTGATGACTTTAATCTGTAAAACTTGTGTACATGAAGTTGGATATAAAAATAAAAGGTAATGATTTGTACTTCTCATATTTCACATCATCATTATTATTGTTGTCGTAAATGCTATATTATTGTAGTTCTTTTTTATCCCTTATCATGTCTCTATCTCTCTTAATAAAAATCGTACAGTTCCTATTATGCTTCTATCAATAATGTTCAAATATTCTTTCCATTTATTCAGATTTATTTCCATCTTGAAAGAGAGAGAGAGAGAGAGAGAGAGAAAGAGAGAGAGAGAGAGAGAGAGAGAGAGAGAGAGAGAGAGAGAGAGAGAGAGAGAGAGAGAGAGAGAGAGAGAGAGAGAGAGAGAGAGAGAGAGAGAGAGAGAGAGAGAGAAATGCTTATGACTTTGTAAGCAAAGACTATGAAACAACATTAAGCTCCCTTGAAACAAATTAAGATCCCATCTTCTTTATTTCGTTTTTACTTAATCGGTCTCGGGGGAGATAGAGTAAAAAGAATGAGAATGAGAATGTTGATAAGAAGTTTGCGATAAGCATTCTGATCACACGCTGAAGGTCTCTCGCTTGTTAAGAATATAATGGCAGTTCTTAAAGTAATGGTGTTTATGTATATATGTATACACACACACACACACACACACACACACACACACACACACACACACACACACACACACACGCATATATATATATATATATATATATATATATATATATATATATATATATATATATATATATATATATATATAAGTATCCATCTATCTAGCTATATATATATAAGTATCTCTATACATATATAGATATTTATATATATATAGCTAGATAGATAGATACTTATATATATATATATATATATATATATATATATATATATATATATATATATAATAATAATAATAATAATAATAATAATACCATTGACCATGATCATGAAACTATAAGAGGACAAGGTAAAAAAGATATCTTATCAAAAAATATTAACCATTTCGAGTGTTACAATTTTGTTATACCTATATATCATTATCGCAAGGTACCATTAATAAATGTCATCAACATTAAAATAATAATTACGAAGTGTTCAATATAATCAGAAAAAAAAAAAAAAAAAAAAAAAAAAAAATATATATATATACATATATATATATATCTATATATATCTTATATATATATATATATATATATATATATATATATATATATATATATATATATATATATATATATATATATATATATGTGTGTGTGTGTGTGTGTGTGTGTGTGTATAATGCACACACACACAAACACACACACACACACACACACACACACACACATATATATATATATATATATATATATATATATATATATATATATATATATATATATATATATAGAGAGAGAGAGAGAGAGAGAGAGAGAGAGAGAGAGAGACAGAGAGAGAGAGAGAGAGAGAGAGAGAGAGAGAGAGAGAGAGAGAGAGAGGTTTCCTTTGACTCCTGATGTGGCGACAAACAAATAAAAAGGTGAAAAAAAGGCTTGTTATTAAACCCCCCATGATTTATTACTAACCCACTCCTTTCCTTTTTGTATTTATGTTTCTAGTCCTTAATCATTCCTTAATAAAGGGGTCCGTGTTGTGATCAATTCACAGTCCTCACTATTCACAGTGATTGCCATTATTCGAAGAGTGCTGCGTCGTTCTCTGTCGTGCTACCTTTGACGTATGTACAATAACTCAGGACTTAAGATTGATTACTAAATATATTACTAACGGTAGTATAGTTTCCTTGATTGCTGTGTCACTGAAAATCCATTTAGCATACCAGTAATTACACACACGCACACACATATACACACAAAAACACATATACGCAAGTATATATATATATATATATATATATATATATATATATATATATATATATATATATATATATATATATATATATATGCAATATGTATATATATATATATATATATATATATATATATATATATATATATATATGTATATATATATATGCATATATATATATATATATATATATATATATATATATATATATGTGTGTGTGTGTGTGTGTGTGTGTGTGTGTGTGTGTGTGTGTGTGTGTGTGTGTGTGTGTGTGTGTGTGTGTGTGTGTGTGTGTGTGTGTGTGTGGTTGTGTGATGTGAAAATCAGAGAAGTTTTATCCTCCGATTATAGATACATGTAAATTTTAGTGATACTGTAAAATAATTTTTGAGGGTAAACCTGATCAAAAGTTAAATGACAACCATTATACTGATTACTCATAGCAGAATAAAGTACAAGTCTCGAACATCAAAAGAAAAACATATATGTATATATATATATATATATATATATATATATATATATATATATATATATATATATATATATATATATATACATATACATATACAAACATTCATACATTGTTCACAAGACACGCAATTCCTCCGCCAAACATCTGAATCAGTGTCTTTCGAAAATCCGATTCTCCTACGGGTGGTTCACAATTTTCAACATTTCCACAAGCGTAAGAAACATATACTTTTTGCCCCCCCCCCCTAAAAAAATTACAATAAATGTTGAGCCTATCTTATGTCAAAATATAGACAAACTCATGAAGGTGTTGATTATTATTTGCGTGTAAGCACCATGTGTATAGTCCACGTACTTCAGTATTTGGCACGAGCGAAACTATTGGACCGTAGAATATACCAGGCGTATCAAAAACCGATCTATATATTTTTTCCATTTTGAAAAGAGTACACATGTTCCCTCCCCCCTCCCCCCAACGTACGGTTTGTACGCTTGTGAATATGTTAAAAACTGTGAACTCCCTCTTACGTCCTTCGTTTAAGTCAGTGGTTTACATCCCCCATGCTCGCAAAGCTTTTTTTCTGAGGTTTACTAACGACTGAAGAAACAGAAAAAAGTAAAAAGTAATATATATATATATTTTTTTTTTATTATTATTATTATCATTATATATATATATTTTTTATTAAAACAATTGTTTTCTTTCCTGTTTCAAATTTACTGAAATTCGTTGCGTTAGTAATATAAACCTATGTGAATAAAATAACGTAAACTCATAAACATCAACAAGTGTAAATAACAAGGAAACGTTTGGATCACACATTTAGGGTCGCTAGTCCAAAAGATTGTCTTTAGGGTCGCAACCAAAAACGGTCGGGAAATGCAGGTTTAAGTCATGGTAACCTTACACAAGGGCATTTTGCTTTATTAATTTTTTTCATTTATTTCTATTTTCATTTATTTATTTATTCATTTATTTTATACATGATGTGTTAGTACTAAAACTGAACCGGACTGAGTTAATATTATCCTGAAGTGATATTAACAAAGTGATCGAAGCAAAAATCGAATAAGTGTTATATATGATTGCTACAAAAGGGAATCGTGAATCATTTTACAAATTAAAAGATATCACTGAGCTTCTCATAGTTATATCTTTGAGATTTACAGATACCTGTAACACACACACACACACGCACACACACACACACACACACACACACACACACACACACACACACACACACACACACACACACACACACACACACACACACACACACACACACACATTATTGCTGCTGTTATTGATTACTAAATCGAACACATTTCCAGTATTCAAGGGATAGCAGGCCAACGTTTACTTCGAACTCCGGTCCCCTGCATTGAAGAACTGATACTTCCTCTGTGATTAAGGATGGATTAGTCCTTATAAGCGAATATGTACGTTTTCCGTTAAACAGTTATGTAAAGAAGAAGAAAAAAGGGCTGTTAATTGTTGGTTTCCAATGCCCCAGTCTAATCGATAGACACTATAAAATTATGGTTAAAACGGACTGTTGGCAGTACGACATATAATAACGACAGGTAGTGCGTATATATATCAATATAAGTATTACTTTTTAAACCTTTATTGCGGAAAAGTTACATCAAGCAAAGGAACACAAATCCATAAATCTTGTACTGTAACATCACATTTGCAACAAGCTACTGTGCAGCATCCAGGCCTAATATATAAATGTCCCCAGATTGTTAATTTCAGGGTTAAAGCGAAACTTCAGGAATAAATGTTTGTGTTATCTTAACAAACGATATATATATATATATATATATATATATATATATATATATATATATATATATATATATATATATATATATATATATATATTAACCATGGTCAGAATGGGGTTCCTCATGGGAACAACGTTTCGGTTCGAGGAGGACGGGCTATGGAGGCTGACTTTCCCGACGGGGCGAGGAGGAGGACGGTAAAGACGGTAGTGAGGCGGAAAGTCCCGCTGCGGCGTTGTTGCGAGTGGTATCACGAGAGAGCAACACAGTCGTGAGCAAAACAAGTCAAGGAAAAGAGTGAAAAAGAATAGATGAAAGGAAAAGAGAGGAAGCAAAATCCAATCAGGCAAGGGTGGCACTGCCAAATAACCGCACAGTAGTGTACTAAAATAGGCCGTGGTGGCCGAGTGGTTAGAGCATCGGATTCAAGACTGGCACGACGGCAATCTGAGTTCGAGGGTTCGAGTCACCGGCCGGCGCGTTGTTCCCTTAGGCAAAGAACTTCACCTCGATTGCCTACCTAGCCACTGGGTGGTCAAGCCAGCTCAAGTCAGTGCTGGTCCCAAGCCCGGATAAAATAGAGAGAATGATTACCTAAAGGGTAACACCGGCAATCTCCGTGGAAAGGAACTGGTGACCCTACCACGTATTCACTCCAAGAGCATCACAACATGAAAACTACAAGTATCATGCTGTGACTACGGCGGTTCAAACATGAACCTACCGTATAAAAAAAAAAAAAAAAAAAAAAAAAAAAAAAAAAAAAAAAAAAAAAAAAAATATATATATATATATATATATATATATATATATATATACATATATATATATATATATATATATATATATATATATATATATGTATATATATATATTTTTTCTCTCTCTCACGTCCCTGGTGTGTTTAATTCTAATAAAGACGCTACATTACTTCATTTGCTGTTCACACAAAAGTCGATGAGGTCAAAGTAAACTTTATATGATATTACTGGCCAACATATGTTTCTCATTGTCTATTTTTAGCTCACACACGCACACGCACGAACGAACGCACGCACACATAGACACACTCACTCTCATTTTCTTTCTCTCTCTCTCTTTCTCTCACAGATACACGAACGCACTCACTCTCACTCTCTCTTTTTTCTTTCTCTCTGTCACACACAGACCTGTTATTTTTCGCACTCCTGTATAGTGATGACAGGCGTCCCATTGCGTACGGCAGCACAAATAATTTTTATTGTGCTCTGCTGTACATGCGCTTGGTTGCAATCCGGTATTTCCCCCTTTCATGTTTTATTTAAATATTTTTAAAAACTCTGTGATTGGAATGACCGGGACAAATAAATAAAAGAAATTATTTTTGTTGTCTAGAGAGAGAAAGAGAGAGAGAGAGAGAGAGAGAGAGAGAGAGAGAGAGAGAGAGAGAGAGAGAGAGAGAGAGAGAGAGAGAGAGAGAGAGAATAACAATTTGTTAAAAATGATTACTTAAAACAAAGGAATGTTGCATACTCATCAAAGTTTTTTTTTCGGATACGACTAGACAATAAAGAATGAAATTTGACTTAATGACAAAATACCTTGACAAACAAATAATTATATAAACTACAGCGATCATGATTCAACATACAAGTAAATCACCCTAACAGAAAAAAAAAGTTATCTTTTAAAATTCTATGAAACCTAACGATTAGAAAATTCAGTAAGGTTTAAAAAATAAAGTAGAGCCTATCAAAATATACAAAAAATAATGAAACTAATATAATAGATTATTATAAACAAATCTAACGAGCGAACAATGCCAATTTAATCTTAAAACGTTCAACAGCGGATTGAAAAAACAAAAATAACTAGAAGAGGTGTGGACACCAGAGCACAGAGTATCGGGCAAACAATACTCATGTGACAAGGACGAGATTTGTGGTGCAAATAGGACTACAATTGAAGTTTAAAGAAGAGGTAAAATGATTGGAGGACAAAAGCAGGTTAAGATAGTAACGTACTGGATAGGATAGTTGGGTGAAATTAGAGAGAGAGAGAGAGAGAGAGAGAGAGAGAGAGAGAGAGAGAGAGAGAGAGAGAGAGAGAGAGAGAGAGAGAGAGAGAGAGAAAATATATATGTATATATATATATATATATATATATATATATATATATATATATATATATATATATATGGAAGAAAAACCCACAACACAAAAACTAGATTTATTGAAAGTAAGACTGCAGTTTCGAAATCCACCTGGATTCCATCTTCAGGTCTGTGGGTTTTTCTTCCATTGTATCAACACGGAAGAGTGTTTTGCTATTCATTCATATATATATATATATATATATATATATATATATATATATATATATATATATATATATATATATATATATATATATATATATATATATATATATATAAAAGATCTAGAGCAAGGATACTGCAGAGAAAAAGAGCCACAGGAATAGGGTAAATGAAGGGTTGGAATGCTGCAAAAGAGAGGTGAGGTAAGATTAGGCTAAGCTAAGCGAGGCTGGGGGTTAAAATGTGACAGATCTGAGCGGACAGCTGAAGATGAAGAAAAAAGAAAAATAAAGAAATGGAAGATGGAAGAGAAGAAATGAAGAACACTGGGGGAAATATGGAGAGCACGAAAAACGAATAAGTGCAAGGGAGAAGCTGAGGAGAGGAACTAGAGGAAACTACGGTCAGAAAGAAATACTAATTACAGAAGAAAACAATTCAAGTAGTCGAGGATAGAGTGGAATATAAGCCAGAGGAAATGAGCGTGTGAGAGACAGAGCGACAGGTGAAGAAAGAAAATAATACAATGTATGGAATTCTGTGAAAATCTCAAGCCTCAAGCAGAGCCGTAGATCAAACTACAGCATTTTATAGCAAGAGAACTCAAGTTTGTTAGTATGGGATCGACCGCACCCATAATACCGGAGACCACGTCATTTTCGCCGCACACGCGCCAAAAAGACCAGTTCGAGAACGTAGGCTCACCCGACAAGCCATCCTGCAGCTGTCCTCCAACCCAGTAACAGTCATCTCCAACGGTCATCCCTGAGAGCTGAGCGCACGGCCCCCTCACTGGCGTCGTGAGAACAAAGCCTCGGATCAGGTGGTTCGTTGGGCATTCTTGCGATAGGCACGGCAATAAGTCTGGCGTGCATGAGCCCTGTGGCTGGAGAAGATTGATTCCCGAGTGTATGGCTTTACAGACGAAGGTGTAAGAGAGTTGCTGGTTCTCCTTGTATATGCCAACGACCGCGCTGTTTCTTGGACATAACTGACTGCTGGGGACAGAGGCTGTTTGGATTTCGTAAAGGCCCATGGGAGTTGGCTGGACCTGCGATCGAGATGTAATTTTTTTTTGAGAATGTGAGTTTTTCAATTGTCTTTTGATAAAAAAAAATCTTCATGAATATTATCAATCTATGGTAAGAAAAGAGGTTCTAGTTTCTAACAGTTTTAACACCATGCCCCTTTTTCTCCCTCTGTGTATGAAGATGTGGTACACTATATTGTGAACATCGGCCCAGACAAAATGAAATACTACAAAAGTGAGAAAGAACATGATGTGAAAACCTGACGTTTTAAGCAAACCCTGGGTTCTTCTTTTTTCGAATAACGTCACAGTCATTTTGTAACTATTTTGCTTGTATTTCATTTCATCTATATACACATATTACAGTATATCTTGTTCACCATTTCAGATGTATACTTACAAAGATTACAGAGGAGGAGGTGGTCTCTCGTTCTGTCGGTTGAGTTTGCTTGGTTGTCTCTGTAGTCTGGGTTGATGTAGTTGATGTAGTTGATGTGGTTGATGTAGTTGATGTAGTTGATGTGGTTGATGTAGTTGATGTGGTTGATGTAGCAGATGTGGTCGTTTGTGTAGTCTCGGATGGCACTGCTTGCGTCTCACTGACTCCTGTGGTTTGTGCTATTCCCGACGTGGTCTGAACATAGCAGAGGGTATTTGCTTGGCCGTCTGGGTGGGAAAGGACCTTGTAAAGGCTGCACGTCCCTTCTGCGTGTCCGTGTGCTAGATCGTCGGATCTGAGCTCGAAGCTAAATCCATTACAGTTCGGGTCTTTCGGAGAACGTGAAAGAAATAAATAAAGAAACAAAAAGTCATTAGGCTGGTTATGTCTGTCTGTCTGTCTGACCAAGTATGATATATGATTATGTTTGTATGTACACAAACACTATTATTGATGATAATACTGTATGCTAAGAAATATGATTAAAGCCATTTATATATATATATATATATATATATATATATATATATATATATATATATATATATATATATATATATGTGTGTGTGTGTGTGTGTGTGTGTTAATGATAATAAGAATATGATAAAATTATGGTAATATTATGAATGATAATAATCAAAGGTACTGATGGTAATTATGTAATGATAATGATCGGAGACCTATATCATGTTCAAGATCTGTAATAAGTTCCAAGCATTTACACCAGAAAACCTGATTATATATGCTAGCGTTAATATTGATAATAATGATGATAATGGTGATGGTAATTGTGATGGTAATGATGATAATAGAGATGATGGTGATAGTAATGATTATATGATGATAGAGACACTGATAATGACAACAATGATAATATCGACGACCATGAAATTAACATAAATGATAATGATAACGCTAACTATAATAATAAAAATAATGAAAATAACAGCAATAATGATGACGGTGATGATGATCATCATCACCGTAATAATAATAACGATAATGATATGTATATATATATATATATATATATATATATATATATATATATATACATATATATATATATATATATATGCAAACATATATACATACATTTTTTTGTATGATACCCTGTCAGATTCTGACTTTGGCTGTCACAGCATGTATAGTATTGATTATGGTAATAATAATGACACAAATAATAATGGTGATGATAATGATAATGGCGATAATGATAATGATAACTACAACAATAAAACAAACACCCAGAACCACAGAACGTGAAAATCGTCTCATCACTTACTCTGGCTACATCCAATTGCACAAACAGTATCAGTGGTTGCAACAAAGCTTTGAAACTCATCCCCACACCTGCCTTCCCCGTCCACTTTGAACACCCCCACGCCCGCCCAAGCCCGTGAAGCGACTTGGGCGACAGCAAAGGCCAACAACCACCTCAGGTCGAGCATTCTGAGTCAAAGTCAGGTTACTCGGACCGTCCTGTGTGGCACTAGAGGACGGATCTTTGTGGCACTCTTAAAGGAACGGAGGAGGCTTGCTTCGTGGGTTAGGCGCCTGCGTTGTTCAAGAGAGGCAGGGTACGGTTCAAAATGGGTTATTTATTGCGGTCATTGACACGTAGGGGTGTATTTGTATCATTGTCAGTGTAAATGTCATGTATATATATTTTATTTGTAAAATATACCTGTGTGGATATGTGGATGTTTGTTTATATGTGTAAGTGTGTGTGTGTGTGTGTGTGTGTGTGTGTGTGTGTGTGTGTGTGTGTGTGTGTGTGTGTGTGTGTGTGTGTGTGTGTGTGTGTGTGTGTGTGTGTGTGTGTGTGTGTGTGTGTGTGTGTGTGTGTGTGTGTGTGTGTGTGTGTGTGTGTGTGTGTGTGTGTGTGTGCGTGTGTGTGTGTGTACATGTTTGTATGTATATATGTATGTATGTGTACCCTGTATGTAAACACATACACATAGGAACACATATTTAAACGAGGAAATAATACCATTTTTCTCTCGTTCCTGAATTGATCGAAGGTGCGAGTATATACCTGGTTAATGTGCGTCAGTTACAATGATATACAGAGATTGCTAGTAATTAATGAAACGGTCATTATTCCTTAATAAATAAAGTAAAATAAAAGTTAAATCGTAGAGAATGCTATTGGTAATAATTTTGATTATTGGAAAAACTGGATTTGAAGAAGTGGATGACGTAAAGTACTCAGTAATTATAGAATATAAATAATATTTTTACTTGTTACTATTATTCTATTAATATTATTTTAAAAAATGGGTAGCAATAATAAATCGCAGTTACGACGAAATAAATGTGTATCTTAGTTTCATAATTATATTTCATCTAGTCTGGGAGAAAAAAAAGGAGAGAGAATATAAACACACACACACACACACACAAAATACAAATTACCCCCCCCCCAAAAAAAAAAAAAAAAAAAAAAACTGCAATATGTTATATACTTTTCTAATTTTCCACTTTCCAATTTCCATCTCTTTATAAACCATACATATTATAAGCCCCCCTTTCCTCAAAACATGAGAAAATGTAATATATGAGAAAATCTTCGTTAATCGGTTATATTCACCCCTCCACTCTTTGTATTTTTTCTCCTTCGCCTCCTTTACCCACGCAACGTATTGACAGAAAAAAAAAGAAGATGCAGCCATTATTTTCCATCGTCACATTTTTTATAACCTAATTCTTATGTGTGAATTTAGGGAAATAGGTCGTAAACTACTAGACAAGATAGCATTTTGCCTTTAACCAATTTTCGTGCCCATCTTCTCTTCTTCCCTTCTTTATTTATTTATCTTTTTTTTTTCATTCGTTGTCTTACCTCGTGCTCTATCTCCATTACCCTAAACCTCCTTGTCATTTTAGAACATGTCACAAGGTAAACTACTATGCTTTCGAAACCAAAAGAATTATGAGCGAAGCCTAAATGGAAAAAGAACACACACACACATATACATACATACATACATATATATATATATATATATATATATCTATATCTATCTATCTATCTATCTATCTATCTATATATATATATATATATATATATATATATATATATATATATATATATATATATATATATATATGCCCCATGTGGTCTATGGTTATTATAATCTCTGCAGCGGGTGTATATTATATTAAGGGAATTCTTAACCTTAGGGGTATGGGAATCAACCTCTGGCGGTGTGCAACTTGATCCCTGGATATTTGTATATTACAGATATCCGGGGATTTACAAATATCGATATCTTAAGTATTTACTTAAGATATCGAGTTATACTTAGGTAGAATGAAACAGATGAATCAAAGTCATATTATAAGATAGTTGTAACACTTTGTATATTGGGCATTTCGTTTTTTGAGTCACTTTTATTATAGAATCATAAATACTTATCGTTTTCTTTCACATTCTATTCCTAAATAGCCATATCTAAAATAACTTAAAGCTACTGATATCTTTGGAAGCCATACTGGTAACTAATAGAATTGGAGATGATTATTTCGACAGTCAAGTGAAGGTGGGTATGATTAGGCCTACTATTTTTTGGGCATTCCCTTGGGGGTTTAAAAGCATCAAAACGCGAAGTTCTCGTAAAGTACTTATAAAAGTTGTAATTGAGGTAATTTACCGGCTAGATCATAACTCAAAAACTTTAGATCTAGCAGGAAAATCGCTAGAATGGCAGCATTGTATTTCTAGCAAGGCTGGTAGATTTATGTAAGTCTTAATTACCATTTTCTATAAATGAAGATTAAATCAGAAACTGTTAATAATTAGGGAATACTTTTCTAGACTAGTGAATCTTTTCCATTTTCATGTATTTTTCAACCATAAAAAGTGGAAAATACGAAGTAAATCAGGACCATTTCGTCTATCTTAATAATAATGAATGTCGAAGGATAAAGAAAAGATATCCGACTATTGTTTTCAATGTTTAAAGTGAAATAAGAACGAAAATTCGAGCTAAATTTGTCTCTAAAGATTCGAACTACTATAGTGTTGTTCGAAATAATTCGAAGCAGTCGATTCTGATGAACGTTTCTACCCTGGGTTTCCAGATTATTTTGTATTTAGTTTACAATTAGTAAAGTGAAATATTTTCTTACAATAGTCTTTCTCTTGCTATTACTATTTTATTCTTCCACAGAGCCCAAAATATGAATTTCGGTAAATAATCATAGTGGAGGAGTATAATGTATATGTTACTTTGGCGGTATAGCAGACCAATTCAATTTTCATATGGCCAGACATTGATTTTTTTTTTTTTTTTTTTTTTTGCGGGTGGGGGGCGGTCAACGATATTCATGAACAGACGAATGTATCTTTCTCAACTGAAATAATACTTTATACAGATTTCAAGTGATCCTGTAATCCGGCACCTAAGTTATGGTGTGAACTACGGCGTAGATGTATGACGGTAGTGTTCATCTGCCTTATGCCGCGCTGTTGCCTTCCGTCCTTCCCATTCCATTAACAGCTTCAGTAACGGGGTGCTGCTGCTATTGGGACTGATCACACACACACACGACTTGTCCATTTCCTTCTCTAGCTCCCCTTCCCCCACTCTCTTTGCACACGCACACTCACACACACACACACACACACACACACACACACACACACACACACACACACACACACACACACACACACACACACATACATATATATATATATATATATATATATATATATATATATATATATATATATATATACACATACATACATACATACATACATATATAATTATGTATATAATTATATATATAATATATGTATATTCATATATAAATGTACATACATATATGTATATATATATGATATATATATATATATATATATATATATATATATATATATGAATATACATATATATGTATATGAATAAGGTATCTT
>NC_051401.1:6988888-7013888 GCF_015228065.2 Penaeus monodon
TTCCTCTTTCTCTTTTCCCCTTTTTCCTTTTCTCCCCTTTTTCCCCTCTTTCTCTCTTTCCCCTCTCTTTTCTTTTTCTCCCCCTTTTCTTATTATTTTTCTTTAACCCTACCCGCCTTCCCCTTCTCCTCTGATAAATGCTGATAAAATATTCAAATATGATTGGCCCCCTATCCCATTATGTTGTTTTAAAACCCTTGCATTATTTTGCCTTCCTCTCTTTTCTCCTCTCTCCTTTCTCCTTCTCTCTCTCTCTCTCACACACCCCCACACACACACACACACCACACACACACACACACACACACACAACCCCCACACACCCCACACAACCACACAACACACACACACACAATATCACACACATTTTTAAAAATTTTAAAAGGTGATCATGAAAGGAAAGTTTTTAAATTTTTAAAAAACGCAACACGCTAAGATAAAATTTAAAACAATAACATAATCACATCCCAGCACAAACACCACAAAAAGTTTAAATTAAAATTTGCTGATGATATTTAATCACAAACAAATAAAATAAAAAAACCCAAAAAACCCAAATGCAAAACGTTACCCAAAAAGACAGTACTTATGTATTTCGTTGAAAAATAGTCATACTAAAAAACGCTTATTCGTGAGCAAATTTTTAAATGTTTTCCACAGATTTTCAATAAAAATTTCATTGGAGGTCCGCATTTTTTGCGTTTTTTTATTAAAATAACAAAATTAAATTACACTTCTTTTTTGGGAAATCTAACCACTCTACTTATCAAAAAATAAAAAATTTCAGTTAGTATTCAGATTACTATTAAGATGGGATTCTTTTTTAAATGCGAAATAAGCAAGTCAAATGGAGTTATAACCCCCCCCCTGTTTCAATATTCTGACAAAAAACTTGTAAATTATTTTCTTTCCTCGGTGACCTCAAATGTGACTTAATTTCAGTACAAATCGAAAAACTTAGTCTTAAACGAAACAATTATTTCTAAAATGCTCAAAATAGTGTTGTTAGTGATAAATCATTAAGCTTTAAAGTTGTTGATCAAGGATAAAAAGCCTAGGGAAATTTTGATATAAATGCGGGGTTTCCAGAATTTAATATTTTTTTATTACATTGTTTTATTAAAAATATCTCTTTATCATTAGTAATTTATTATTACCATCATTATATTTATATATCATCTTTTACTATTACCTTTATTATTATTAATACGATTACAATCATTTTTCTTTTTATCCCCTCTTTCATTATTTTTTCTGAGGTTCTAAAGTTTCAGTAAAAAGGGGGCTTTGACATTTTCGGGAAAAATTGCATCCCCAAATCTCTACACCGATGATGAAAATGATATATGGTATTGATGAGATATGATGTGATGATGGTATTATGAGGTATTGTTTGATGTGATGATGATGATGTGTGGTGAGGGTGATGATGAGATGATGTGATGATGAGATGTGATGGGGGGTGATGGTGATAAATGTGATATGATGGTGATGGTGAATGTGTTTATGATGGATGATGATGATATGGGGTGGTATTGTGATAATGAAAGGAGGAGGGGGAGAATATGACTTTAAATTTTATTATATTAATTCTATCATCCGAGACATGTACATAAAGGGTATAAAAGCCCCTTTTCCTTTTCCAATCTGCATCTGATTTTTTTCACACCCCATGTGAGAGAGAAGGAAAAGGTTTTGTTGAACTTAAAAATGTGTGTTATCTTAAGGGAAAAACTTATTCTTTGTGTTCCCTTTTATTATCTTAGTAACCTAAAAGCCAAAATTTTTTACGGGGATATTATTGGAAAACCTAAATCAGGTTTGAATTATGATTACAAATGCACGAAAAAAATTTTTTAAACTGGGATTCTGTTTTTTTTTTTATCACTTATCACTATCTTATTACTCAAAATTCCTTTTAATTGAAACCAAGAGATGGGAAGAAAGGAAAGAAAAAAAAAGGGGGGGGGTTTTAAAAGGAGGGGGATGATGAAAGAGGAGTTCGGGAAAAAAAGATAATGAAAAAGAAAATAAAAAACAGACACAAACAGTTTATTATTATCCCTAAAGAAAAAAAAAAAAAAAAAAAAAAATAAAAGGGGAAATAGTTCATGTGATAAAAAATGAAAAAAAAAAAGAATCCAATAGAAGAATGTCAAAGCAAATGACAAAAAAAAGAAAATTTTTGGGTTTCGGGAAAACCCAAAGAAAACCGACCGCCGAAAAATCTTTTGTATTTTTTTATTTTTTTTTATCGTTTCTAATTTAGTAAAACCGTTTTAAACGCTGTGAAGCGGGTCCCGGGTGTGCTAACTGAGTTTAAAAAATCCAGGTTTCCTTTACTTTTAGGTTGTTTTTTGGCAAACATGTCCCTTTTTTCTACGTTGCGGTCCAGGACCGAGACGGAAAAAACTCCTCTGATTTTGGGAAAAGTTACAGTGACAAAAAAAAGGGAAATTTTAAAAAATTAAAGTGACTCGTCTATAAATGTAAAATTTATTTTTCTATTTGTGATTTTCCTGTTACAGAAAAAAAAAAAAAAAGGGAAAATTCGCTTAGGAAACCTGGGTTATTTCTCTTCCAAAGAATTTCAAATTTTGGGATTTTTCCCCCCCTTTCGGCCATTCCCCCCTATATCGAAAATATTTTACGAATTACTTGAAAAGGAAGTTTAACAAATTATGGCTTTTTCTACTAAAAAAATTACTTTAATCGGGAAGCTACAGTTCACTGTCCTTTGTTTATACTAGTGTGTTGAATTTAATGAAGTGCTAATAGATAGTTAAAATCCCCCTTTTACTTTTAATTAGAAGATCCTTGATAGTAGGTGGCACACAGCGCGTTAAACCGGGCATAGTTCGGCGAATACACCCCCGTAAACTTACCCCTGGTGACGCACATTAATGTTATAAGGGGGGAAGGTCAAAAAAACCCTTCCCTGTAGGGAAAGGGAATCTTCAGGGGGAGAAATTTTCCTGGACAAAATTTTTCCCTCGGGGGTATATTTTTCCAGACATTCTCCGCCGGTGGAATTTCGGGCCCGGGGGAAAAAAAGGTGTTTCATCAGAATATGTTTAAAATTGGTTTTTTTATTTGTTTATTTGTTTTATGCATGTATAAATTTTGGTGTGTGTGTGTTTTGGTTGGTGTGTGTGTGTGTGTGTGGTTGGTTTGGGGTGGTAGTGTGTTGTGTTATGGTGTTGTGTGTGTGTGCGCGCGCCGTGCGCCGTACGTAATTTTTAACAGCAAAAAAACCCGTAACAAGATAATAAACAAAAAAAACTACCTATAAAAGTAAAAATAAAAAAATGAGGCAGATGAAAAAGAAAAAAAAGAGTAGAGTGAGGAATTAGAAAACGGGAATGGGAAAACTGATTTTCGGAAATATCGGAAATGTAATATAAAATATTTATTATATATATATATATATATAATTTTTATATAATATATATTTTATATATATACCCAATTAATGAGTTCTTTCTGAAAACAAAAACAATTTTTAAGTCGTTTCGCTACATTAAAAAAAAAATTAAAGAAAGATTAGCATTTTGTTTTCCATAATCATTGCTTCTGTTTGATAAAAAATTTTACCGCAAAGCGGATCAAGGTGAAATGATTGGTAGATGTACAGAGAAATAATACAAAGATGATGGGAAAGAGAGGAGAATAAGACAGAGTCAGAGGAAAACAGAAAAAGAGGGAAAATGGACGAAAAAATGGAGGGAGAGAGAGAGAGAAAGAGATATTTATTTTACCTCTATACTTTATCGCGAGCTGAATTTTAAAAAATTTACAATTTTAATGCAAATTCAAGGGGGGAGGAGAGAGGACACGCTTTTTTTTCTTGTCAAAAACCCCCTCCTTTTCTTCTCTTCTCTTCTCTTCTCTTCTCTTCTCTTTTTCCCTTTTCTCTTTTTTTTTTTCCTTTTTCTTTATTTACGCTTTTTCATATTTTCTGGTGTTTTTCGGGTTTCAATGTTAATTAGCATTCACAAAAGAGAACACTTACATATTTTTATACATTTACCTCGATAAACAACGCAAAAAACTGACTTGTGGGAGGGTTTTAATCCCAAAGAGCATTTTCATTTTACTTTCCATTTCGTGGTAAAGCTATTGTTTTATTAAATACCGATATGAAAATTATATCATGGGAAATTAAAAAGAATTAAAAATTATTTTAAGTGCAGATCCGGACGAACTGCCAGAGGAAAGATCAAAGAGAAAAGGGAGAAGAGTGAGGAAAGAAGAAAGAAAAAGAAAAGGAGACGAATGGGGAGCTTCTTACCAAGACACTTTTTGATATCTGAGTGAATTTTTACATATATTTAAAATTCGGTTCTGTTTTAAAGGGAAACATTTAAAAAATAAAAAAAAAAACAAAAAAAAAGGAAGACAAACGAAAGAAATGAAAAATGACAATATGCTGATGAAAAAAAGGAATTTTGTATGAAAAAATGAAGGCCTACTAAAAAGAAATATTTTTACCATTTTTCTGATTATATCCGTTATTCCGGGTTTAAAAGGGCCAGAGACACGGGGGGTGAAGAAGCAGAGTAAGATAGGGGTAGACGATTAAAAAATGTTTTTTTTCCATAAAAATAATCGTAAAGGGTTCTTGTGTGTGAGAGAGAGGGGAGTGAGAGAGCCCGTTGTTTACTTGCTTTCAATCCAACCACTTACTTTCAGAAAGAAATATATAAATAGAGAAGGGGGAAAAAAGGAGATACAGATGGAAAGGAAATCACTTAAAAAAAAAAAAAAAAAGCTAAGAAGAAACTAATAAGGGATAAAGCTTGAAACGGAAAACAAGGTAATGGTGATCAGGAGTGTTTTCCCCGTTACTAAATATTACTAAAAAAAAAATTTTTTAAACATTTCTTAACTAAAATAATATTTTTTATTTTAATAATCCTATTGATGCCTTTTGATAACGAAACAAAATAAAACCCTTGCAATGAATCTCAAACCCCATAATAAAATAAATTATGCATCAAATATATTTTATATCACAGGGGCATCCTCTATTTATGTGACAGAGGAAAAGGTTTAAATTACATTTGAAGTTAGAAAAAATGGCATGCGTATTCCACACCATTACAAGTCATAGTTTTTCTTCAACAAAGGAAAAAACAGATTCTATTTTCGCGTCTCTAAAGACGTTTAAAAAAAGAAATTAGGGGCAAAGAATCACCTCAAAAGGTATCTCACTGTAATCAACAGGAACCAACCCGTAAGGGATGAAGATTTTAAAAACTCAACTACTAAAGAGTAATCTTCATATGAAAATTTCGGTCAAATAAAAAACAGCAAAAAAATATAAGTAAGAGGAAAAAAAAAAATACGAGACCAACCCCCAAGTCTCTCCCGTCCTAAGGACCATTCTCCAAGCTCTTTACCCTTAAACCTCCTGCAGATCCCCTATGCATCGTCTTAAGTGGATCCGAGATCTCGGGGCCCCCTGCTTTGTTGCAGTCAATACTGCAACAGAATCCCCCAAAGACGTTATACTGCGCGTAAAGGGTTGGGTCGAGCAAGTGTTTAAGGAATTTGGGGTTGATGGGTAACTTCATCGAACGTTGTTGAGAGCAGGGGAAACACGGAACTTGCTTGCCATATGATCGTGAAATATTTGGTAAGAACAAAAAAGAAAGCTTTAAAAAAAAAGGGGGGGGGAAAAGGGGGGGAAAAGGAGGAGGGGAAGAAAGAGGAGAGGGGGGGGGGGGGGGGAGGTGGGAAAGGGAAAGAGGGGGCTGCACCGAAAAGAACGACAAAAAAAATAAAAAGAATAAAAATAAACACCAGGGCAAAAACGATCGAATGTTTTTAAAATGTAAAAAAAAAGCAAATTATTTAATTTATATATATATACATATATAATATATATATATATATTAATATATATAATATATTAATTAAAATAATATAGTGTTGTTGTGTGTGTGTGTGTGGTGTTGGTGTGTGTTGTATTTATATTTTGTGTGTATGTTGTGTTTATTATAGATAGATAATAATAATTTGTCAAAAAGGATTATCTTTTCTTTCACGTCCTATTACCTTTTTCTGTACCTCCAAAAGACCCCAAAAAACCCCATTACTTTTCTGAAAAATCATTTATCTGTACTTATATCGAATTACGATTTTAACAGTTTTTTGCTCTCCAACGAAAAAAAAAAACGACCCAAAACCTATAAAAAAGCGAACTTTGAAAGACTTTTTTTTATAGATTTTAACAGCCTTTTAATCCTTGATTGAGACCTTAATAAAAAAAGGAATGTGAATTATGTATTTTGAATCATGATTTAAGCCTAAAATCTCATTTTCCTCTTTTATTGGTGTGTGTGTGTGTGTGTTGTTTGTGTGTGGTGTGTGTGTGGTGTGTGTGTGTGTTTTGTGTTTCTTGTTTGTGTGTGTGTGTGTGTGTGTGTGTGTATGGTCCAACCCGGAAATGATTAAAAACAAATTACGTAATTTGTTAGTTTTACCCAATTTTTTTTTTCGCAGTTCATTAATTTTGGGTTTTGGGGCAAAAATTTAAAGAAAATTAAGGGGCCCCATTTTTTTTTCCGGGTTTCCTACCTTCAGCTTTCAGTGCCCTTAATGAATTAAGGTTTTCACTCACCCCTCAAGATACCGACACAAAATATTTTCAACGAGGGAAACAAACCCAAACTTTTGAAACGAAAAAAAAAACTGTCACGAGACAAAATTATTTTACTATGACGGTCCTGTGTGCAGTAATGAGTATTGGGACTTTTTTTACTGTGGTCGGGGGGAGATGCAAAGTACCTTTCCCTTTGGGGGGCGTGAAAACTTCTTTTGTGTCTTCGGGGTTCTGTTGCGGGGTTCTGATTAGAAGAGCGGCGGTCTATCCAATAATTTATTGAAAGGTCCTCTCACTGTCTCTATTTTTTATTTTCTTTCCGGGCTCTGTTCTTTTTTTCCCGTCTTTTTTCTTACTCGCTCTTTTTCTTTCTTTTCTCTTTCTTTTTCTTTTTTCCCCTTTTCTCTTTCTCTTTCTTTTTTTCCCCCCTTTCTCTTTCTCTTTTTTCTTTTTCTTCCTCTTTCTCTTTCTCTCATCCCCCCCCTCTCTCTCATATCAAAAATTTTCTCTCTCTCAATCCACCTTTTCTCTCTCCATCTTCCTCTTTCTCCTCTCTCATTCTCCCTCCCTCCTTCTCATCTCGTCGTCTCTCTCCCCTTCGCCTCATCTTCAGGTCCTCTCTCATCTCTCTCCTCGCTCCCGCTCGCTCTCTCCAAGTCTCTCTCTCTCTCCCCCCCCCTTCTCGGCTTCTCCACGTCTCCTCCTCCCTCTCTCTCCTCCCCCTCCTCTCTGTCGTCTCCGTCTCGTCTGACTCACTCACTCACTCCAGCTCCTCTCATGATCTCTCTTTCCTCTCATCTCGCTCGCTCTCGTCTATCTCGGTCCCTCTCTGCTCCAATCCCTCTCTCTCTCTCCCCATCCTCTCGCGCATCAACTCACCTCTCTCCCTTTCCCTCGGTTCTCTTCCCTCTCTCCTTTCTCATCTCTCTCCTCTCGTCTCTCTCTCTCCTTTCCCTTCCTCTCTCTGGCCATCCTCCCTCTTACAAGAAGTCCTGTGATGACCTGAGGAGTATGTTTATCATAGGGAGGGAGGGAAAAGTACGGTAGATATTTCACGTCGTAAGAGCAACCGTCAACTGGACCGAAAGTACCGGGGTTTACTATATTATTTACGCTATGATTTGCTCTATGTTTCCCTCTTACAAATTTAGCTCTGTGATTTTCTGTTTAAGTCCAACGCCGCTTTCGCGGTGGAAATTTCCACCTCGACGTTTGGACTAAAAAGGTTAATGGAAAATTAGAATGAATTCAAAGATTGGATACCGATTTTGATCCACATGGTCTGTGATGTCTTGTAAAATGTACAGAGGTACACGTTTGATTCCTGGATTAATGACTACTCCAAACTAAGGTTTTTTTTTGTTTTTTTTTTTTTTTTCTTTATTAGATATTATTTAGCTCCATAACTCGTAAGATTGTAACATTGAGTGGAGTACAATTTTGTTTTCTCCGGCAGTGCTACTGTCTTCAGGCTCGAACATATGTATGTAGGATGTATGTTATGGAGAGAGAGAGAATTATATATAAATATATATATGTAGATAACATAATATTACATTTATATATACATATATATATACATAATATATACATGAATATATAATATTATTACCTTATATTATATAATAGTGTATACATATATATCTATATTATATATATAATATATCATAATATATAATTTTATATTATAACAATATAAAATAATAGATTATAATATTAACAGTTTTATTTATATATGTTATAATATATATATATAAATAGTATATATATATATATATATATATATATATATATATATTATATATATATATTATATATCTTTTATTATATATATTCTTATTGCCTGCAATCCGCTCGGGAGTTTGATCCCAGCAGTGATAGAAATCAGCCTCCCCTTCCTCCCGGGACTTCTGCTTGGGTCCCAGAAAATGAAGATCCTCTGATACTTCCTGGTACCCAAGCGCATCCCACCTCGCCTCGCTGGACATGTACAATGATACGGGCACGAGTGGCCTAGGAGATCGACCCATTCTTGTTAGCAGCGAGGAGGATTTTCCGAAATGCAGGGTTTACCGGAGTGCCGATTTTCTGTGGCACCGCCATAGATGGTTATGCCTCCCCTGCGGGTCCACTTCAAAACCCCCGTCCCCCCCGTGGCCCCCCAAAAGGTGTTTCACCTTGACAGACAAAGGGGAGGAGGAGTGTGCCCGTGGGTTCACCAGGGCAGTCTCTGACGTTCCAGAATCGAAACCTGATGGACCCTTTTGCTGGGGGAGCTCTTCAAGCAAAACACTCGAAGCAGCTCGGGGAGCCTTTGGATAACCCCAGGGAAAGGCAATTCCTCCCCTGGAGACATTGAGGCCTTTTGAAGCGTGTTTGCAAGGCTGGGCTAAAAGGAATAAAAGTTTTGCTCGTTCCAGGTGTGTAGGGTTGGACCTCTGAGAAGGACAAGGAACAGTTATCAGGAATCTTGGGGAGGTTTGAAGGCCATTTTTGGTAAATGACCTTCGCCCTGCCTCCCAAGCCCTGAAAAAAATGAACTCTAAACCCTCCTTATAGATGACGCGCCCCGATCACAAAGGACGGATCTTTTTTGGGGTTCGTGAACATTGGGCTGGACTTTGAACTTTGTCCCAGGTAGACCCCCCAACAGTCTCGTGCCCGGCCGGACCCCCCATCAGTGGGAACCCCACCCTAACAGGGTTTTAGGATGGCAATTTCCAAGCTGAAGAGTGGGAAAGCTGCGGGCATTGTATTCCCTGCTGAACTGCTAAAGGTGGGGGTGAACCTTGGCTCAGGCCTGCATACAGTCCTGACTGCCATTGGTAGTCGGGTTTATTTTCCCCTGACTTGCTGGGGGGCGGGGTTTCCCCCCTCTCTGGAAGGGGAAAGGGGATCATGGGATTGTAGAACTCCGTGGCATTAACTGCCAGCATACCGGGCGGGTTTTCCCCCTATATTCTTCAAAAACGGACCGAACCCCCTAGACCCATCAGATACGGGGAAGTTGGTTTTTATCCTGGGGAAAAAAGACCGTATACTAGCCGCCCTTTAAATTTTGGAACGCCCTCGTGAGTTTTTTTCGTGGGTTTTCTTTCAACCTACATCGACCTCAAGAAGGGGTTTTTACTCGGGTTTCATCGGAAACATTGGGAAAAACCTGAGCTGGGAATTTCCCACAAGATTTTGGCCCCAACAAGCCTTTTTACTGGGACTGAAAAGTGCTGTAAAATGTGGTGAGGGTATGTCGAACTTCTTCCCCCGTTAATTCAGGGTGAGGCAAGGGTGGTCCCTTTGGGTAAAAACTCTTTAACACCCTTTTGGACGGAAAGGGGAGAGCTACTAGCCAAGTCAGTGTGGACAACATAGGCAACATTAAAGGGCTCAGCCTTTATATTTCCGACGATGTTGCTACCTATCTGAGTCCGGGGGTCACTGGTGGCGGCCTTGATGATTTAAATGAGGCAAAGCCCCCAGACCAGAGGTTTCCTGGACCAAGACCCAAATTAGGACTTTGGGGGGGCCCGTTGGAGAACCCGTTCTGACGATTTATGCTTGCGGGAGGGCGTTGGGAGCGTAGTCCAATCTTGGGTGTCAACCAAAAAGCGTAACGGATTTTGGGCTGGCAACAGGGGCCGAAAACGATAACAGGAGGTTTGGGAAAGTCAGACCTTGCAGAAGGGGCCAAGCTGCGCATCTTTAAGGCCTTGATCCCAGTTTGCTTAGGAAGCAAACCTGGAGTATCCGTGTCTTGGGTTGTCTTGTGCTTTTTTAACAAGTCCCTTCGGGATCATGGGGACAATGACAGGACCACGTGCCAAACCAGCGGTTACACCGTGAGACTGGATGGGAAATATTACTTACAAAAATCCGGGTCGCCCAACCAGGTATTGGCCCCCTGCCGCCCCCCCAAAGGGACGCCCTGCCCATAGGTTCTCTCTGCGAACAAACCCCGGGTGGGGGGAGTGTGGGCGCCCGGAGATCAAGGTTGGGCAACCCATGAAAAACTTTTCGTGAAATTAGAGATGCGCCGTGGGCCCGCCTGGAGCTCTTTTGGGGATCCCCAGGGTGGGAAACGAAGGGGGGGATCGGCCCTGCCCCCGGGCGGGGTTAGCCCCTTGATATGTGATGATGATACACACACCACACACACACACCACCACACAAAAACACACCACACACCACAAAACAACACACACACGCACACACACCACACATAAATCACACAACACATATATATAAAATATATAATAAATTATTTATAATAATTTAATATATATATATATAAAAACAGAGAGAGAGAGAGAGAAAAAAAGAGATACAAAGATAAAGAAAGATATATACTAGGTATCTTTCGGTTGAAATTTTTGGTTCACCATTTTTTCTATAATCTATACTAATTTCGACATTCTTTTTCCCAATATATCAATAACCTCTGAAACGAAGACATGCATATAAAGATCCCCCAAAAACACTCAAAATACAACATGAAAGAAAAAAATTACAGGAAAAATTAATTATAATTTCACGGTTCAGATAAAGAAAAACCCTTTCCTTCAAAATTTTATTAATATAATTTTTGTAGATAAAAAAAAAAAGAGCACTCTCCTTTGGGTCGTAATACAAAGTTTTATTCTGGTTATTAAAAAACTTTTTTCTTTACATTTCCCCCAGGGAGGCCAAGATAATTAGGTCTTACATTCTAAACTTTTGTTAAAAAAGTACGGTGACGATCCCAAAAATTTTTAATAATAGGGCAAAATTAAATTTCTCACTGATATTTGGGTTTATTCCATTTTTTTGTTTTATTATTTTTTTTTTTTCCCGACGTAAAATGATCAACCTCAGAAGTGTTGCCCCCACGTTAATTTTTCTGGGCCCCCTCCCAAAACCCGCGCAAATTTTTTTTTTTTTTTTCGGTTTCCCTTTCCCCCCCCACCCCCTTTTTTGGGTTTTGCTTTTATTTTTTTTTTTTTTTTTTTTTTTACAATTTTTGTTTTTTTTCGTTTTTTTTTTTTTTTGTTTTTTTTTTTTTCTTTCTTTTCTTTTCTTTTTTTTTTTTTCTTCTTTTCTTTTCCCCTCTCTCTCTCCTCTCCTTCCCCCCCTTCCTTCCCCCCCCCTCCTTTCCCCCTCCCTTTCCCTCCCCCTCCCTTCCCTTTTTTCCCTTTCTCCCCTTCCCCCCCCCTCCCTCCCCCCCCTCCCCCTCCCTCCCCCCCTCCCTTTACCCCCTTCCTCCTTCCTTCCTCCCATTCCCCCCTTCCTCCCCCAAATTTTCCCCCCCTTTTTTCCCCCCCGTTTCCCCCCCTTTTTATCCCCCCTTTCCCCCAACCCTTTAAAATTTAAAAAACCCCCCCCCCCCCCCCTACCCCCCCTTGTTTTTACCCCCTGGGTTTTAAGTAAACCCCAAAACCCCCGTCCACCAAAAGGGTCCCGAGGGAGGCCCGTTAAAGTGAAAGGAAAAATTTTTGACTCTATTTTTAAAATTTTTTTTTTGTATTTTTTATTTTTTATTTTTTTTTATTTTTTATTATTATTTTATTCTGTTTTTTTTTTGGGGGGGGCGAAATGTTCGGGGACAAAAAATTTAACTGGGTTTTTTTTACATTTTTTTGATAATGGAATTTTAACAATTTTTTGTTTTTTTGGGAACTAGGTTTTGTTTATCAATAAAGTTGAGCTGTACTTCAAACAAGACTCATTTTGTCCAAGAAAATTTGTTATAAAAAAAGTTTTTTAATTAAATTTTACAAAAATTTACACTCACTGGTCCCTTGGTACAGCTAGTATGGGGGCCAAATTTGCGCAGTGGCCAAACTGAAAGGTACCCAAAAGTTGCATAGGGCCAAATTTTGCATAGTGGCCGGGTTGCACGATGCCCAAAAGCTGCATGTGGCAAAGTTGACATGCCAAAAATAACCGTATAGAGTTTTATAGTGGCAAATTTTGCATAGCCCCCAAAGATACGCGAGGCCCAAATTCTATCAGGGCCAAAACTTTTTCCATGCCGGGACTGCATGACGGCAAAAAGCCATAGGGGGGATTCCCCCTTTTATTAATTTTGTGCTCCCTCTCGCCTCCACGAACAAACGGTTGATTTTTAAAAAAAAAATTTCAAGCAGGGGACCTTGGGTTTGAATTCCGGTGATTGAAAAGTTACTCAGGTGATCCGTACCCTGATCTAACGGAAGTGAAACCCTTTCTTCAAAAAAAGTTTTTTTGCTTTTACAGATAATGAAAAAATGAGCTGACTATGTATTACGGGCTAGCGCTGTAGATAAGGGGTAAGTAAAACACATACATACTGAATAGATTTGATAAATCGATACATAATACATCTACTCATAATATATATATAATAATTATATATATATTATAATATTATATTATATATATAAAATATTATTTACATACAAAACACATCATTATAGAAGTTTGATAACATACAAACACTACATATTTTGATATTTAAAGATTTATACATATACATTACATACTAAATGCTACATACTACTATACATACATATAAGTTTACATATTTAAAATTTTCTTTACACTTTCATTTTACACATTCGCATATATATATGAAATAGTAATGAAAAAATTTCACGATATAAATAAAAAATGATGACGGAAAAAAAATAACAAAAATAAAAATACCTTACCAACCTAACAATAGAAATAACTGAGGGTATTAAACCGAATGAAAAGATAATGAAATGTATTGATGCAATAAAAATAATTTAAAAAATTTCCTTTATTACTCCCCAGAAATTCCCCCATCAAGAGTAAGAAAACTGTAGGAAAAAGTTTTAAAAAACGGTTAAATTTCCTTACGTTCCGACATTGGCTGGAGTAAGGGGCTTCCTTATCTTTTAATTTACTCTATTACCGAAAGTGAATAGGCTGAAGGGGAAGGAATGTAAAAATTTAAGGGAGCTCCCCTCTCAGGACCCTATAACGTTTCTTTTGCAGATCCCCCAATTGGAATGGTTTTTTATTCATGCTAATGATCAATATTTTAACGGTTTCCCAAAATACTGTAATGAAATTTTAGCTTCGAGCAAAGAAAAAAATGGAAAATGACTTTGGGGCACATCATTTTTTTGGAAAAACCGATGCTTTGGTAACCTTTTAAAATGGATTTTCCGATTTACAATACCCACTTAGACTTTCGTATCCTCCCATTCAGACTTCCGCATTATATAAAAGACTTGGGAATTAATGCAGCACTAAAAGGGTGCAATTCATTTACACAAATTTCCTTGTGAATGTGCCCAGGACCCAAAGCGAAGTAGCAGGCGGCTACAGGCAAGGTTTAAGCGGGGGAAAATTGCTAAAACCAATTACTCGAAGCTCCCATCCCCACGTTACAATCGACACCCCAAAACTTCTGAAGTTGCGACTTCGCTGTTTGTATACAATTTTTTATGTTTTTTTTTGCTTTTTCAGTTATTTCTTCTTTTTTGTATGTTTTTTTTTTTTTTTTGTAGTCAGTCACTCAATGTGTAATCAAAAAAGATCATTTCTTTTGTTTATAATTAAAGGGAGTGTATGCACCTGATTGCGCATTACATAACATGAAATTTTATTATAGTATTGATACAGTAAAAAATAATAATATAAAAGAAAAGAAAAATAAGAAAAAAAAATCTTACCGTGTTTTCAATATAAATTTTAAATGCATCTATTTCTTTCGCTTTTACGTCACACGATGTTACATACAAGGCATTTTTTTGCAACTGCATTGATTGGGTCGATATGAATATAATTTCAAATCCTGACTGAGGACCAGACTCACTCTCCTAACACGCTCCTTACACCCTCTTTTAGGAAGAGAAAATACTAATGATGAAGAACAGAAGGAAAAGAGAAAGGAGGGAGAAGTAAAAAAAGGATAAATATATAATATATTTATAGTACAGAGGACCCATATCATTGTAATATGAACTTCCGATATTACGGTGACAGTAATTAGGTGATATAGATATATTATCAATGAACAGATAAGCCAGCCATAGTACAAATTTTATATTCTTTTGTTAATGATGCTCACATTTCGTCTCTTTATATAAAGCGTGTGACTGATAACATCCTGGTAAAATACATCTCGACAAACACCATAGAATATTTAAATACCAATGATGAATAAAAAAAACAAAAACAAAATATCTCGAAAAGTGAAGTCCTCCTACGGTAAAATCGATGATATATGTTGCAAACTAGGAAACAATTATAAATACACGAGACAAAGAAAAATAAGTTTTCGGAATTTTAACACAACTCGAAAATTCGTACGTCACAGGAAATTGTTCGTATCCATGAAGTGTTAAAAGCAATAGCTAATCTCAAATGTAGGATTTTAATAACTCCTTTGAATATATTGCAAGGAACAGATCTCCTGGTAGTCAAGTATCCCGGCTTTGCAAGATATGCTAGAGGATACAATCAGCTGTATTTGTATCTTTCTCTGTGTATCATGTCTCCCTCTTTCTGACTCTGTCTCTGACCCTGTCACTGTCTCTCCTATGTCTATCTCTGTCCCTGTGCCTGTGTCTCTCTCTCTCTCTCTTTTCTCTTCTCTTCCCTTCTCTTCCCTTCTCTTCTCTCTTCTCTCTTCTCTCTCTCTTCTCATTTCTCTCTTCTCTCTCTCTCCTCTTTTCTTTTCTCTCTCTTTTTCTCTTTCTTTGTCCCTTTCGCTGGTTACATCATTTATGAACCTTCCTATTGTCATCCTCTTAGACTTGGTATATATCTTATTACCTCTATATTTTTATCCTCCAAATTCCACTCACTGCCATACACTTTTCTCTTGAATTCTGTCTTTGTTACTTGTAGTTTTTGTCATTTGTAATTATTACCAGAACTCCGCTGCACCAGCCACGTAAAAGGCGAAATATAAATATGCAAATGCAAGAAATGTTATTTGAGTGTTTAGTCTCACGCGAGAGAAATATTTCATCGCTGGCCAAAGGAACAATCTCGTATGAAAAGGAAAAGTTACGAAAAGAAGAGAAATGGAGAGATAGAGTAATCCTCATTTCTCTGGTGACTGAAATGCCGCAGTAAAACCTCGTAGCAAAAAGATAGGTATAGTGAATGTTCATTTAGCGTTAATAGTGTGTGCGTTTCCCTCCCCACCTCTCTCTCTCTGTATGTATGTGTGTGTGTGTGTGTGTGTGTGTGTGTGTGTGTGTGTGTGTGTGTGTGTGTGTGTGTGGTGTGTGTGTGTGTGTGTGGTGTGTGTGTGTGTGTGTGTGTGTGTGTGTGTGTGTGCATATATACACAGTGTATATATCACACATCAAGCAAGTAAAAGTAAGAATCACGTAAAAACAAATACTTGATAGACAAAAAATCTATCTTACCGCCCCATAAATTAACCTAACCTATTTTCATTAATTAAAACGATATATTTATCACAATATTGATATAAGATCTTGATGACTAGCACACTATTTGTTTAATTATTAATACAATATTGCCACATTTGTTAAATTCAATTATGAAGTTGTTTCATTATATGTTCATAAAAAAAAAAAAAAATCTCCCTAATCCAGTGTTCCAGAATAGCTCTCTCATGTTACTTCCTCCCATTTCTAGTTCCTGTCCACTATGTTGTATCACGATGGTACACTAAATCACTTCAAACGGGCTTACCGAGATGAACATGGCTACTTCCGATATCTAGTCCACATTCTCCGTCACTGAGCGTCCTTTTAGATATAGAGCTCACCCGGTCATGAAATTGCTGGTTTTCACGTTATTCACTCCTTGTAGTTGGAAAGATACCTACATCAGGACTTTTTCTGTGTCCCATCACATGTTTAACACTGTATATATCACTGTAACTTTTGTTTACCTGCCGCCCGAGTTAATTTCTTGTACCCAGACTGATACACCATGATCTGTATTGCGATCGATTAGAACGGCTTGCTGTTTCGAATCCTCGCAGTGTCATTCTATTTTGGGCGTCTCGTCCCGGCTTGTTTGCTTCGCCCGTTCACATATGGCATCCGCTTTGCCCTCGTGTTGTTTGCGTGGTGATGACAAGCCTTCGAATGTCTACGACACTCATTCTCTCTCTTATCTTTGCTCCTCTTCAGCATACATTTCTCTCTCTGAGGAACTTTGGTAAGTGTCAAATTAATATCAATATTTTTGGACCAGTACACAGCCAGAATTTCACCATTATCTTATATGCTTCCCCCACCCCAAAGAATTCTGAGGCAAAAAACTATATACTTTGTATACTTCACATTGAAGATCACTCAAGACTGATGAGGTAGACGGGGCCCCTGCTAGATCCCTGGTACAAAAAAGATGGTTGACCATGCATTATAATGTACAAAGAGGGAAATAATTTTTGTAGTTTTAAGTCTTTTCAGCTTATGATAACCGAGATGAATGGCTGACATCAGTTTCGAGTGTCCCAAGGAAGTATGCTGTGGTATCAGTACAATTATTTCTTGATGCAATTGCCACAAAATTCACTGGTTGAGAAAGTCGAAAATGTGGAATATCTAGGAGGCAAGGTCCCTCTCTCTTTCTGTCTGTCTGCCTCATCTATATATTACTGTGTCCTATGCTTCAGACATAGAAATGCTGAGATGATAGGTTTACCTAAACAGGTTGTGTGGATGATTAGGAATGGTCAGGTATTTGCACCATTAGTATTATTATACCTGGCGAATATGCACAGGTACGTAGGCTGTTATTCCTTCTGCTAAGACTGTAATGTCTTGGGCAGGTTTCTACGAAGTTGAGGATGTCTGTTGTATGTTATAGATCATTCTTCTGAGACACAACCATTTCGCTCAACAATGTATTAATCTCTTCCTGGATCATAGTTATATAATGTACACATATTATGTACCATATGCGCTGTATGTGATTATGTGAGCCCAGGAGGAGACTTACCAAGATGAGGGTGGAAATTTATCATGTTATATTGTAGTGGGACCGACTGTATACCTACCCCACGGTTCCCTAGTTATGCCTTTCATCCCCGCCTTACGAGATGAAGGATGGTGTTCACCTTCGCTCCACGGGAGAGGCTACATCCCCATACGCCTCCTAGGGTCGCCCAAAACCCCTGTTTTTATCCCCCGGGGGTGAGGATGCCCATCGCCGTGAGGACAAATAGAAAACGATTGCGACAACAGAAAACGGGAAGCCCACCTGGAGCGTCTCACCTACCGGGCTTCATTACCTTTGTTTTTGTTTTATTGATTTTTAATTCGTTTTAAGTGTATTTTGATAAAATTTTCTTTCTTTTTAACATGGTGTTTTAGAAATTAACCTTAGCCGAAAAAGAAAGAGGCAGAAAATGAATTCAAAAAGAGGGAGAAAATTTTAATGTCTATATTATTTTTATTTATCATCGTTTTATCTGAACTGCATATTTCACACTTTACATTTTTTCGTTGAACATTTTCCGAACTTTTGTTTTACGATATACATTTGTACGCGATGGTGCATTTTTGCTATTAATTTCATATTTTTTTATGCTTCATTTAAGATCAGAATTATAGGTGTGGTCTCTGCAATATAGCGATATGTGGTCAAGTTGCAGTATATTCGAGAAAAGGTTCTTTTTGTGCTTAGTGTTGTCTTCGCTTTGCTTTATGTTTGTTTTATGCCTTTTTCTTGTGTTTTAGAATTTGTGTTTTACTGTGATCATGTTTCATTTTATGTTTGTTTGTTTTCTTTCTTTCTTTTCTCTTAGATTTTTTTTTTTTTTTTTTTAATAAGTCCCCGATTGTTTGTAAAAAAGAAAGGCTGAATAAGACTTAAACACATTTTGGCTTTAAATCAAAAACTCTATAATAGTGACGAATTCTGCCCCCCCCCCCCCCCACCTCCCTTCGGTTCATTTGCGGAACTACATTTCACACACACAAACATACACACACTACTGTCGCTCCTTTCCACAATCCTTCTGACACTGCATCTATAAGATGTGGATAATTCTATTTCTGTTACAGGATGTGGATAATTCTATTTCTATTACCAGTGGACCACGTGGCTGTTTTCCACGTGGATCCAAATATCCCAAATAAGAACCACCCGCTCAGCGAGGGCGGAGGTCACATTTTATATCTGACCTCGTTTGACCGAGAGTTCGTTCTAAGCTACCGACGCGGTAGGGTCACCTCTCGCCTCCCTCCGGGAGAGTACGTAGCCAGCTACCAGCGCGCTAAGGTCAGCTCCGCCCTCTCTCCGGGCAGCTGACCGTGGCCTCCACGCGGCGCTTTTGACCCTTTAGACAAGTCGTAGCGTCGTCGTAGCGTGTGTTCACCCCTTTACGTGTGTTTTGCGTCCCGGTCAGCCACTGTACTAGAGTACGCAAGCCGTTAAGTCTGGTGGCAGCGAGGGCCGTTGCATCCTTTTGGCATGCAACACGGACACCACCCAAGAAAATCCGCTCGACCGTTTCAAGACAGGGCTAAGAAAAAAGCACGTAAGAAACCGTTTGGGCCCCTTTTTTATTTCTTTTCCCTTCCTTCCCCCCTACATGTGTTAAGCCGTTGTTTTTTTTTGGGGGTTAAAAAGGTGCAAATGACAGAAAATGGCAGGGGTTCTCCACTATTTTTTCCCCCCAGTCGCATTTCCGTGCGATCGGTATGTGATCAATAAACGAATATCGTTCTTACTTAATTAATTTTTATTTTCTCTGTTTTTAGAGATTTATTTTTTTCATCTCAACAAATTTTAAAGGTTCGTGATTTATTTTATCAGAATGTCATTTCTTTTTAATCTCGTTCCTACCCTCGCGCCCGACCTTGATTTCCCCTTTTCTTCGCTTAGGGTACTTTGGATTAGAAAAGGTTAATTTCCTTTTGACCGACCTCACTTCTCTTTCCAGGTCGGGGGGGCGGGTGGGTAAGGTCAAGACCTTTGTTACATTCTTTTTTGGGACACGTTCTATCGGCGCTAGAACGAATATGAAAAGAAAATCTTTAAAAATTCATTTTTTTGAATATAGGTAGGACCCTTCCCCTCATATATGTGACAGAATTGCCCGATATTCCCCCGGGGTTGCGTAAACGCCAAATAGATCTGCGCTCCGTCGTTGAGGTAAATTATTCGTTCTTTTGGGCCCCCTTTTGAGTCGGTGTGCCCCCACGGTTACGTCCTTTTTTGTGGGACTGGGGTTTAACTAGAATCTTTTTTCCTTATTAATCACACCTTTCTCGCCCCTTAAAGTCGTTTGCATTTTTGGGTCCCCCCCCAAGCGTTTGTGTTTCGTGAATTATATATCCTTGGGGAAATTTTTGCGAGCGCCCATTACAAACGCAGAAAAGAGCGGGAAATAATTTTTTGGGCTCGGTCGCTTCAGCATAAAAAAGGTTTGGGTATAGGACCCCCCCTTATTGGTTTTATTGAATCTCGTGCAGAGTAGACATGTCCCTCGGCAGTTCAATTTCTGACCCCGGGGAAGATTTGCTTGAAAAAAATTTGGGAATATTTTTTTTTTTTGTCACCTTTCTTTCATGCGTACATTCTGTCGCTATCTTTTATGTTAATTCAATGTGGTAGTTGAAAAAATCTTTAAAAAGCTAGCTTGCTTTAATTTTTTCAGTTTTGTTTAGTGAAGTTAATATTGTGTTTTGATTTTTCTCTGTGGAGGTCACCGCTTTCCCTTTTCATTTAAAGCTACGTCACTCACACAAACCCTACTCCACATCCTTCCCTCACTCCCACCAGGCAAAACGACCCTTTTTTATTAAAAAGGCTGGTTGCTGCTTTTGTGCCGGCTAAAGTTATTATGTTTCTTTAGCCCCGCAATTTTGTCCTCGTGACGAGTGGTTGACATAAAATCAAGTTACATCTATTTTTTATCTGGTTTACGACTATGGGTTTTAATAATCTTTCGGGCGCCGTTGTTCCCTTATCTTTTCTCATATCTACAGAATGGTTGATAGTTCAAATGGATATGCGGACCGCTACTGACATTTCCCCCTTCTATTTTTTTCTTTTCCTTTGTGAAAATAAAAAACCAAATGAAAAAAAAAGCGAAAATAAGTTAAAAAAAAACATTAAAAACCGTAAATTGTTTTGAAAAACCGGCTATTAACTACCACCCCCCTTCTTGTTGCCTTTTTTTTTCTCTTTCTCTGGGCCCTTACGTGTATATCTGGCTCCCCCACTTTATATTTCGTCGGCCGACACGGGGACCCGGGGGGGACCCTTAGAGCTGTAAGAAGGCGTCTCGAAAAATCGCCATAGGCCCCCCGGGCCAGGTTTTCGTAGAAAAAATTTTGCCTGCCAGACTCCCCCCAAAACCACGAACCACACCCTTTTCCGCAGGGACATCGCCCCAAATGCTGTGCCTGGGGGCCCTGCAGACCGGTCAACTCCGGGGTCGTAGCGCGTATCACAGCCCCGAGATGCCGCCCCCGCCCCCACGCCGTAATCCCGGGTGAAGTTTCAGGGGCGTTGGGCGCGAGAAGGACCTGGACGAGATCTGTGAGGACGTTGGGGCGAGGACGCCGCGAGTTAGGCCCCGGGGCCCGGGTACGGGAGGTCAAGCAATCCGAAGAAGGAGGACCTTGCGAGACTTTTGGGACGGTGAACAGGGCGGGGCAGTTACACAAAGGGCCCGGGGGTTAGGACGACAGGCGAGAAGCCACGAAAAGGCCCCCGGGCGACGAGAGAACGAGACGACCCCCAAGTTTGGGCACCCCTTAAGGCGCCCCCGAGGGCGACGCGAGTAGGTGGCCGAGCAATAAAGATGTGGTAATTCTATTTCGTTAAGGGTGTGGATAATTCTATTTTTATTACCAGGGACCACGTGGCTGTTTTTCCACGGGATCCAAAACCCAAAAAAAAGAACCCCCCCGTCAGCGAGGGCGGGGGTCACATTTTTTATCTACCTCGTTTTTACCGGGAGTTGTCTAGCTCCACCCCACTAAAGGGCGCTCCCCCCTCCTCCGGCAGTCCGTGACCTCCGCGCGGCCCTATAACCCGTATAAAAATAAACATGTCGTGTTCTTATACTTCGTGGTGCAAATCTCAAAAAAGACAAGCCGTTTAAAAATAAAATTTCCCCCCTTTTACCCCTTTTACAAGGAGGAAGCTTTTATGCATCTCTTTCACCCAAAACTGCACCTTTTTTAAAGAGCCCCGGGCACGCGGTTTTTTAAGTAACCCAAAAAACCCCACACACACACACACATCAAACGTCTTATGGGTTCACACAGGAAGGTTCACCCCAACATATTTAGGGGACATGTTCACTCCTCGCTGTTTCGTATTAACAAAGTAAATAATGACAGAGAACCGAAAATGAATATGAGTACGGGGAAAATTTGTTTATATTATGTAGAATGTATAATGTATCTATGTATGTACCTATATATCATATATAAAATGATACATAAAATTGCCCTTGTATCATATTTCAGTTTTTGATTTTTTATATATATATATATAATATTATAATAATTATAATAATATAATATTTTATAATATATATATATAATGTATAAATATATTTTTTTATATATAATATATTTTTATATCTAATTATATATATATATATATTTTAAAATAAATCTGAACGATATTCCTTTTGAACAAAATTTAAAAGGTTAATCCATTCAACCGTTATATCTCGTCCAGCAATGAATTTTCCCGTCTGCGGTAGAGCAAATGATTTTTTTTCTGTCCTTATTACTCTTCCCCAGTAATCTAGATCTGCCTCCACACACTGCTGGGCGAACTGGAAGTGACGTCGATGATGTCGTTTGTTCAACCTCTTTGATAGACGTTCTGTGATGTAGCCATCTGCATGTGGTCGTTTTCTTCACCGAGAGGACTGTTTTCGAGAACTGTTGGTCTTCAGGGTGGTCGTTCAGAGTGCGCTCCACCTCCTACTTTATCCACCTATATACCATCGACCGGGAGATACCCAGCTCTCCTGATGTGTCACTGTGAACAATTATTTCCCCTCCTCCCAAAGATGCGGCCTCTGTTTGCAATTTCAGCTTGCCGTGCGTCCATCTAGAAAAATAGTAGTAGTAGTAGTAGTAGTAGTAGTAGTAGTAGTAGTAGTAGTAGTAGTAGTAGTAGTAGTAATAATAACAATAATAATAATAAAAATAAAAAGTGTCAGCCCGGCAGCCTCGTTTTCACCTCGGATTTCTCACATGTCATTATGACGTCATATACTATCCGACATATTTTCGTTCTTATAAAACATATGTTACGACTAGCTGTGATTTACATATTCTGGAATTAACATTAAAAATATCAAATATACGATTTCGCATTTTTATTTTCAAGATGATTCCTCTTTCTGCAACTGTGAATGAAGAAGCGTTTAAATAACTTTTCACACATCGGAAAATGATCATTTCTATCATAAAATACCGAGATATTGCATATAAACTTTGACTTTGCAGTAAAGATTTAGTATGCTAATTTCATCTACACCAACGGATTTTCTGTTATCAGACGTATATTGACAGGAAAGAAAATAAAAATTACAATAATAGATAAAAGTTGATAGCGAGATGAACTGCCGTTTAATCAAAACGAACACGTTTTACTCTTTTTTGATCACATATCATACAACACATGTATTGGGAGTCGGTTCCTTGACTTTTTTTATATTCACACTCCTTAGAACCACCCAGCTAGTCATTCCTCGAGTTGGAACAAGCAACCACGTATTTTCTCGCTCAGCTTTTCGAATGTGGATGCGTGTCCTCATACAACCTACGAAGACTCACGACATAATAATAGCGGAAACTATGATATTTAGCATAAGGTAAGGGACATTCAGAATAACCGAAGCGAAACGTATGTACTGTTTCGGAACTTATTAACAAGGCATGAAGAGTTCGAAACGTTACGGTTTAGTTTCATTTTCTACTGTGGCTGTTTCCCTTTCACATACATACATACATACATACACACACACACACACACAACCACACACACACACACACACACACAACACACACACACACACACACACACACACACACACACACACACAACTCACTCATCACTCACTCACTCACTCACTCACTCACTCACTCACTCACACACACATACAGAACGTCTATATATTCACTGTAGCGTTACTACGATGTTGTGTGCAGTTTTGTTTATATTATAATGAAGAATAAATTGCAGCAAGTTCTCTGTTTATTGAATCAGCGTTTGTTTCGGCGAAAAGAAAGAAAGAAAAATATTTACTTCATTATTTCGATTTTCCGGTAGTAGGTGGTGCAGTTACGAGGATCATTTATATGGTCTCATCGATTTTGCAGATTTATTTATTTCATTTAGCTGCCAGACATAGATGTTTAAAACCATGAAGTGTTGTCATGTTTCAAGAAATCCGCTGCTATATTGATACTTCTGTTGAAAGAAGGGAAATGCCGCCTCGCCTCCGTAGGTGTTTGCCATTTTGATAAACAAACAGTTCCAGGAAATCGCATTTGAAAACATCCTGTTATAAAGACAACGATAACGTATACTACATGCTTTGCTCTCAGTTATTTGAAGAAGCGAAAGATCAAATAGCTTACGTTATTTCTAAAGATGAATATTAATACATTTATTGATTATTTATATTCTGCCATTCACAGCCTTTGTTACAAGCAACCTAGGGTTTCGCCTCATTCATAAACATACTGTTTACGCTACGTTTAAATTGAAGTAGCTGCCAGATGCATAAAGCGGGGCCCAGCAAATGTACTGAAATATAATTCCGGAACCGAACGTTGTGTGAAATTCCACTATAGGCCATGGAAGCCCGCCGGATTTAAACACTAAACCCAAACTTCACCGGTCGTTTACCATCACCACTGCCGTTTAATACACTCATAAACCCGAATTAAGAGCTCCATTAGTCATTCCCCCTTTCTCTCTATTTCATTATCGACCCCTTTTTTCCCCACTTTCTCACATATTTTTGCCGCGGGACAAGCGAAGGCAATATCAGCTTAAACTGCGATGTTTTATTGAAAGCTTTGACTCGCAACGACAGCTTTTATGACAGAGCGTAACAATAAAGCGAATGGCCTTGTGGTTATCACACTGAATGGCTTGTGACACGTTGTTGCGGACGTTATTACACCGTCATATTGCGTGATCCACCCTGATGGCGGCAGACAAAAGCGCTCAACTGTTTTCATGGTCGTTCTTTTTCTCTTTCTCTCTTTCTGTCTGTCCGTCTCTCTGTATCTCTCGCTCTCTCTCTCTTCTCTCTCTCCCCTCTCTCTCTGTCTCTCTCTCTGTTATCGATCTCTCTCTCGCTTTAACTCTCTAACTCTTTTTCTCGACCTCTGTCTATCTTTTTATCTATCAGTACGTCTGCCTATCTACCCGTCTGTCTATCTGTCTGTCTATCTATCTGCCCGTCTGTCTGCCTACCTA
>NC_051401.1:7018888-7024786 GCF_015228065.2 Penaeus monodon
CTTTTAAATTTTATGAATTGCTATTACTGCTATTGTATGATTGTATTGCAGACTGTATTGTGCTTATTTTATTGTATCGTTTTTTTTGTTATCACCATTATTACGAGTACAGTTTATTACTAATGTTGGTGATGTTGTTGTAATGATAATAATGATGATAATAAAAAAGATGATGATTATTATTATTATTATCATTATTATTATTATTACCAAACATTATTATTATTATTAGTGTTTTTTGTTATTGTTGTTATTATTATTGTTGTTGTTGTTGTTGCTGATTTTATTATTATTATTATTATTATTACTGTTGTTCGTGTTAGTATTACTGTTATCATTAGTGGTTTTATTTTTTTTTGGGTGTTATTATCTTTTCTGATTGCCTTTATCATCACAATATTTATCTATCATCCTTATCATTATAAGCTAACCTAATGGAAATGATAATGAAAAATTAACTTTTCAAATTATTAATTTCTTAAGAACAGCAGCTGGATGGAATCTCGTATAAACGCCTACAGCAATGCATCCACTAGCCTTTCTTTTCACACAGATCCAGTCCAAAAAAAAAAAAACGAAAGATGACGCTATATCCTCGAGAAATACTTGTGGGCGTGGTACTACCCCTGTGGGCGGGCGTGGGGGCGGTGTGTACAAGTTTGCCAAGAGGAGGCAGATGCGGGGACAATCTCCACGCTTTCATTGGCAGCTCGGACTTTGTCCTGCGCTTGTCGCCTGTTCAAGGAGTATGTGTGTGAGCCGTATATACAGATAGATACATAGAGAGAGAGAGATAAGTAGATAAAATAGATAGAAAGAGATAAAGATAGAGAGAGAGAGAAAGAGAGAGAGATAGAGAGAGAGAGAGAGAGAGAGAGATAAAGATAGATAGATAGATAGATAGAGAGGGGAGATATTTTTTTTCCTTCGTCCTTTCTTTCTTTCTTTTGTCTTTTCTTTCTTTCTTTTCTTTCTTTTTTCTTTTTCTTTTTCTTTTTTTTCTTTTTTCTTTTTTTTTCTTTTTTTTCTTTTTTTTTCTTTTTTTTTTATTTGTCCTGGTGTAATGGAATTCCTTGTAACGTAGTGAAGGGGGTGACAGTATGTGTACATATGCATGTGTGTGTGTGTGTGAGAGAGAGGGGAGAGAGAGAGAGAAGAGAGAGAGGAGAGAGAGAGAGAGAGAGAGAGAGAGAGAGAGAGAGAAGAGAGAGGTGGTGTGGGGTGTGTGGTGTGTGTGTGTGCGTGTAATGATATATCTATACCTAGCTAACTGGCTGTATCACCATAGAGTTTAGTTTTGATGTGTATGTCTTACATGCATACATATATATTTCAGTCACTACAGTTACTGGAGTACATGTACCACATCAGATCCATAACCTGTATCGATGGGAAAAAAATATAGATATGCTATACAGAAATTATTTGATCTGAATGTGACAATAAAAACGCCTGATGAAAATTCGTCATTCCAGACTGGCTGTGCGAAGGCTTCAGTTTCCAGGGGACCAACGCAGAATGGACAGTGACAGGTGGCTTGTGTATACTGCACAACCTCCCTAGGGGCACTCGATGGGGACCCTAGCTTCATATGCTACGCTAACGGTGTTTTTTATAATCAGACTCACGTGTGTGTGTGTGTGTGTTTTGTGTTGTGTGTGTGTGTGTGTGTGTGTGTGTGTGTGTGTGTGTGTGTGTGTGTGTGTGTGTAAATCCATCTATATATCCCTCTCTCTCTCTCTCTCCTCTCCTCTCTCTCTCCTCTCCTCTCTCCTCTATCTGTCTCTCCTCTATATATATATTATTATATATAATATATAATATATATATATATATATATACATATATACATACATACATGAGTGTATGTGTTTATTTGTATACATTTTCACATATTCATAGACACAAATATAGATATATTTTAATATACACATTACCCCTTCCATAACAACTAACGATAAGGATACGTTTACATATTTGCAAATACTCACACACATACCTACCTGATTATAATGTCATTGAAGTAGAGTGAGTTTCACAGATATTTTACCCTTTTCAGCTTCTCTGTGGACCATCCAGCCAGCGCGGCCCGAGGAAGACTATGGACCTACAACCACCGACTGCTATAACACTACAACCGCAGTTCCCTCCATGGACCACCACAGCAAACGCCACTGACCCCCATTTCTATCACCACTACCACTAAAACTCTGTCTACTACCAGCGTACCTGTTCAACTGTACCTGATACCACTACAGTACAGTACACTACCACCACAACTGCCCCTGCCTGCCACCACTACCACCACATCTGCCACCACTACCACAACACCTGCCACCACTACCACCACACCTGCCACCACTACCACCACACCTGCCACCACTACCCCACACCTGCCACCACTACCACCACACCTGCCACCACTACCACCACACCTACCACCACACCTGCCACCACTACCACCACACCTACCACAACACCTGCCACCACTACCACCACACCTGCCACCACTACCACCAAAACCTGCCACCACTACCTCACCTGCCACCACTACCACCACACCTGCCACCACTACCACAACACCTGCCACCACTACCTCTACACCTACCACCACTACCACCACACCTGCCACCACTATCACCACACCTGCCACGACTACCTCTACACCTCCCACCACACCTGCCACCACTACCACAACACCTGCCACCACTACCACCACACCTGCCACCACTCCCTCACCTACCCCCACACCTGCCACCACCTCCCACCACTCCTGCCACCACTCCCTCCCCTACCACCACACCTGCCACCACTACCACCACACCTGCCACCACTACCTCTACACCTGCCACCACTACCTCTACACCTGCCACCACACCTGCCACCACTACCACCACACCTGCCACCACTACCACCACACCTGCCACCACTACCACCACACCTGCCACCACTACCTCTACACCTACCACACCTGCCACCACTACCTCTACACCTGCCACCACTACCACACCTGCCACCACTACCACAACACCTGCCACCACTACCTCTACACCTGCCACCACTACCTCTAAAACCTACCACCACTACCACAACACCTGCCACCCACTACTCTACACCTGCCACCACTACCTCTACACCTACCACCACTCCCACAACACCTGCCACCACTACCACAACACCTGCCACCACTACCTCTACACCTGCCACCACTACCACCACCGCAAGCACATTTTTGCCAGTCAGCATATACCTCTCAGATCCAAGTTTTGCTTCCTATGTTACTGACGTCCCTATTTCCCTAGTATACAGCGAAGGAGACTTCCTTCTCAATGGTAAATGCAACAACAATGCTTATGCAATTGGAATATACAGGATTACATACAGTACTTCATCATATGCCAGAACGCGCCAGTTAACTTCCAGTCGAGTTTACCGCAAGATACCTGCCAAGACGATGTGAACAATTGTATGTCCATTTCTTGTAGCGTAGGCACTGTTTATTCAGGATTCGAGGCGGGGAAGGGACCCTGTGTTTACCGTCACGTCAGGAAGTGTGGACCGTTCCGATTGTCACGATGTCCAAGGACCTCATCAAGACAAGGCTGTGAATATTGCGAGTTCTTCTACTGGGAAGACTGGCGTGTGTGCGGTGGGGCGTCGCCCTTCGTGCTTGTGAACCGTGAGGGTTGGCAGTTCCGATTTCAGCCTGCAGGAAATTACGTGTTGTGCCATCTCTTCTTAAAGTAGATGATATTTCCTTATGCTGGAGTACTGGGTTAAGATTTTTTTTCTCTCGTTTCTGGCGTAGGATTTTTTCTGGCGTAGGATTGTATTATTATTATTATTATTATTATTATTATTATTATTATTATTATTATTATTATTATTATTATTATGGTTAAGGAAAGCTCTTAATTCTCTTTATCGCTTTAGAGGTGTTGGACCAGTGAGTCTCTTTTGGTTCACTGGTCTTTTCTGGTGGGCCTCGTAGGATTTCGAGACACCAGGTAATTTTCAGTATTATATATATCCATGTATATGTGTTTTATATATATATATATATATATATATATATTATATATATATATGTACACACTCGTAAACACACACTTATATATTCACACACACACACAAAACACACCACACACACACACACACACACACACACACACACGCGCGCGCGCGCGCGCGCGCGCGCGCACATATACACACACACATATACACACACACACATATACACGCACACATATACACACACACACCCCACATACACGCATACACACACACACACACACACACACACACACACACACACACACACACACACACACCCCACACACACACACACATATATATATATATATATATATATATATATATATATATATATATATATATATATTATATATATATATATATATATATATACACACACACACACGTACATACTAACAAATTGCATCGTGGCCTGACTAAATTGTTCCGTCTGAAACACACGTGCTAACAACTCTCTCCATAAGTGATCCATAAACTCAACCAGCTACAGCTATATCCTTCCACAGTGCAGAAGAGTTTAGCGCTGCAAGGAGGATTGAAATAATCCGTACAATTAGGGGACACCACAAGATACCACCTGGCAAGCACTATCGCCACACACAGGTCTTCATAATCTGTTACAGTTCATTACCTAGAGAGTAGTATCCACTTTTTAGGCACAAGGCATTGGAAAATAATTTTCAGATGAACATGGTGATCACGAAGAATATTTGATTCATCATTTCCGCATTCCTGGACGATGGGATAAGATTATAATGATGTGTGGGAAGTATCCCACTTACTGCCAGTGTAATAATGTGGGGAGGATGTGTCCCCACTGCGATGGCCTGCTTTCTTTCTTGAGAGTGTTGTTGTTAAACTGTCGCAGATTTATTCTTTATTACTGTGGAGTTTTGGTAGCTGGGTTACAAGAGGACAGGCAAGGCAGAGGTGCCCAGGGAGGAGTCTTGTCATGCCCGCGAGGGCGAGCGGTCTGTGTCGATTGCTCAGAATTTTTTTATGAACAAACTTCGTTTTGAAATATTTCATAATGGAAAACATGAATTTGAATTAACACAAATTCAGATATATAGTGGTCTCATGATGGCTTCGTGGTGAAGAACAAGGAGTACCTTCTATACAGTTGTATGTAAGAAGAGAATTATGGCATTTACAAGACTAAAATGCTTCGTGATAAGGAGACAGAATTACTGAGTATTCATGAACAAAGATATTTGAATATCGATAATATCGATAACATAATTAGTGATCCAGAATAAGCATTTTCTAACAAACATTTTGATTACGACTAAAGATATCAGAATAACAACTTGGAATTGTTTACGATCAATAAGATTAGCATGTTCTAAGTCTATTCGTCGTTATCATGGCTGTAGAACCTCTTGGAATCGGCTGAGAGCAGTGGAGTTACTGTAAGATAAGAAGCATGTTGCTTTCTGGTATGTGAGGCCAGAGAGATTAGAGAACAGGTCATTATAACGGTAGTATTCTGTCAGAACATCCTCAAAAGATCCCCAATAATTGTTGGCGTTTTAAAGGGGGTTAGGGTACAGTGGGTCACTCCTCCCCACGACCCTGCTAGAGACCTCATACTGTGTTGTGCGGTTTATCAATCCACGTGTCCCCACCAGAGACCTACTCTTCTTCCACCCAACACACATCTCAGAACAAGTTCGAATTCGCTGTCCGGATTCTAATATTGTTATCTGTAGCAATCTTATCAGATCATTACAAGAGACCAATTCAGACATTGATTTCTCAACGAAAAGTCCTGGACGAAATCGACACAAATTTCCCTGAATCACTAACTTACCAATAACACGATTCTTGTACAAAAATTTT
>NC_051401.1:7024886-7027386 GCF_015228065.2 Penaeus monodon
CCCTTGTGACCTAAATAAACCGGGTGTTCCCCCCTTTTTATAAGCTGTATTGTCTGTTGACATGCTGGTTTCCCCCCGTATTATCCCTATAGAAAAGTGTAGGGGAAAATAACTTTGTAAATAAAGGAAAGACTGTCTTTTGTTTTTTAATTCGTGCCCTGCCCCCCCTTTGGGCTTTTCCCCTGGGGGTGTTTGGGACGCTGGGGTGTTTGGTCCCTCTTGGAGCTGTTCAGTGTTCACGACCTGTATAAAACACCCCCGTCTCCTAGCCTGCTTGTGTGGGGCAGAGAGACGGGGGGCCCCAAGTAAAAATTTTTATATTAATATATATATATATATATATAATAATATATTATATATATATATATATATATATGTATTTGTGTGTGTATGTGTGTGCGCGCACATCATCATCATCATACTGCAGTCTTCCAGAGCCACATCATAATATCCTCAGTCATCTGCAAAGCTGTATGGCCTCCATAATCACATGTTCCAAAGCTATCATGTCACTACCTTTTTTCTTACTTTTCATCTGATATATATATATATATATATATATATATATAAAAATATATATATATAATTTTTTTATTATTTTTTTTTTTTTATTTTTTGTTATATTTTTTTCTCGTTCTTTTTTTCTTTTTTCCCCTTCTCCTTTCCCCTTTTTATACTTTTTTCCTCCCTCCTTTTAAGAATGTTGGGGTAAAACATAATTTTGGATTTGGTCTTTTGTGTGTGGAAAAGATGACTATATATATTTTATATATATATTATATATTATATTAATATATATTATATATATATAATATATTAAATTTTGAGGAAAAATATAAAGAGAAGAGAGAGAGAGAGAGAAAAGGAGAAGAAGAGAGAAGAGAGAGAGAGAGAGAGAGGGGGGGAGAAACAAAGAGTGTGTGTGAGAGAGAGAGAGAGAGAGAGAGAGAGAGAGAGAGAGAGAGAGAGAGAGAGAGAGAAGAGAGAGAGAGGGAGGAGGGAGGGAATGAGATAGATAGATAGATAGATAGATAGAGAGAGAGAGAAGAGAAGAGAAGAGAAGAGAAGAGAAGAGAAGAGAAGAGAGAGAGAGAGAGAGAGAGAGAGAGGGGGGGGGGAACAAAGAGAGAGAAACAAAGAGTGAGAGAGAGAGAGAGAGAGGGGGGGGAGGGAGGGAGATAGATAGATAGACAGACAGACAGACAGAAGAGAGAGAGAGAGAGAGAGAGAGAGAGAGAGAGAGAGAGAGAAAGAGAGAGAGAGAGAGAGAGAGAGAGAGAGAGAGAGAGAGAGAGAGAGAGAGAGAAAGAGAGGATGATATATAGATAGATAGAGGTAGAGAGATAGATAGATAGATAGAGAGAGAGATACGTGTATGTGTGACGAATATGTAATGATAACGAAAATAACCGTGTAAAAGTATATGATATTAAAAAAATTCTTATATCTAAATATTTGATATTACAGTGATCACCTGACCTGACCTGACTGCACGTGCAGATTCGGCCTACGTCAAGGGACCCGCTTGCTGGAGGGCCACACATCCTCGTTGGCAACTCTGATGACCTAATTTGAATATAAGATGAACATTTTGTCTGTAGAGGCTCCTTACTCCAATAACTTACTTCGCTTTGTCACTAGGTGAAGTGTTGTAACTGTGGGATATATCTTAACTCTATCGGCTATACTATAGTCTGTGTTTGCTTGATATATATTCTGTGAGCCTTTGTGACCTTGTAACTTGTATATATGTTGATTATATCACTGAATTAGAGAATGTATTATATATCGTGATGCGTTCGTCTGGATTTACCCTATATGGACGGGTTGTGTGTGTTTTTTTTCTCACACACTCGTCACAAACCGTATTCTGTAATGATGGTGACTATCAGTACACACACACACAGACACACACACACATATATATATAAAGAGAGAGAGAGAGAGAGAGAGAGAGAGAGAGAGAGAGAGAGAGAGAGAGAGAGAGAGAGAGAGAGAGAGGAGAGAGAGAGAGAGGAGAGAAAGAGAGAGAGAGAGAGAGAGAGAGAGAGAGAGAGAGAGAGAGAGAGAGAGAGAGATACGTGTATGTGTGGCGAGTATGTTTGCGTGTGTCAGCACGAGTGCAGATCGTTGTTGATATTCATAATCTGAACCAATTAGTTCCATCAACATTCTTGTTTTCTCACTTGATCTGTTCAGTAATCCTTAAATCCTGGTCTTCGCTTTTCCTTCGCTCCTCCATCCTTTACTATCTTGGTCTACTCTCTCTCTCTCTTATTCCCTTTCTTACTCTCTCTCTATTCTTTCTTTCTCTCTCTGTATCTAGAAGAGAAGAGAGAGAGAGGGGGGAAAGGAGGAGAGGATTGTGGATGGGTAAAGAGAAAAAACAATTTTACAGTTGTTTATTTTCAGAAATGCTTATGTAGCCGTATCTGTTACAGTAAAACAACGAGTATTTAATTTTTGCCCCGATGCACGAACTCATATCGAATTTCACACG
>NC_051401.1:7039886-7049886 GCF_015228065.2 Penaeus monodon
AGTGAGTGAGTGAGTGAGTGAGTGAGTGAGTGAGTGTGTGTGTGTGTGTGTGTGTGTGTGTGTGTGTGTGTGTGTGTGTGTGTGTGTGTGTGTGTGTGTGTGTGTGTGTGTGTGTGTGTATGTATGTATGTATGTATGTGAAAAGGGAAACAGCCACAGTAGAAAATGAAACTAAACCGTAACGTTTCGAACTCTTCATGCCTTGTTAATAAGTTCCGAAACAGTACATACGTTTCGCTTCGGTTATTCTGAATGTCCCCTTACCTTATGCTAAAATATCATAGTTTCCGCTATTATTATGTCGTGAGTCTTCGTAGGTTGTATGAGGACACGCATCCACATTCGAAAAGCTGAGCGAGAAAATACGTGGTTGCTTGTTCCAACTCGAGGAATGACTAGCTGGGTGGTTCTAAGGAGTGTGAATATAAAAAAAGTCAAGGAACCGACTCCCAATACATGTGTTGTATGATATGTGATCAAAAAAGAGTAAATCGTGTTCGTTTTGATTAAACGGGCAGTTCATCTCGCTATCAACTTTTATCTATTATTGTAATTTTTATTTTCTTTCCTGTCAATATACGTCTGATAACAGAAAATCCGTTGGTGTAGATGAAATTAGCATACTAAATCTTTACTGCAAAGTCAAAGTTTATATGCAATATCTCGGTATTTTATGATAGAAATGATCATTTTCCGATGTGTGAAAAGTTATTTAAACGCTTCTTCATTCACAGTTGCAGAAAGAGGAATCATCTTGAAAATAAAAATGCGAAATCGTATATTTGATATTTTTAATGTTAATTCCAGAATATGTAAATCACAAGCTATCGTAACATATGTTTTATAAGAACGAAAATATGTCGATAGTAATGACGTCATAATGACATGTGAGAAATCCGAGGTGAAAACGAGGCTGCCGGGCTGACACTTTTTATTTTTATTATTATTTTATTTTACTACTATTACTACTACTACTACTACTACTACTACACTACTACTACTACTACTACTACTACTACTATTTTTCTAGATGACGCACGGAAAAGCTAAATTGAAAACCCGAGGCCGCATCTTTGGGAGGAGGGGAAATAATTGTTCACAGTGACAATCGGAGAGCTGGTATCTCCCGGTCGATGGTATATAGGTGGATAAAGTAGGAGGTGGACGCACTCTGAACGACCACCCTGAAGACCAACAGTTCTCGAAAACAGCCCTCTCGTGAAGAAAACGACCACATGCAATGGCTACATCACAGAACGTCTATCAAAGAGGTTGAACAAACGACATCATCGACGTCACTTCCAGTTCGCCCAGCAGTGTGTGGAGGCAGATCTAGATTACTGGGGAAGAGTAATAAGGACAGAAAAAAAATCATTTGCTCTACCGCAGACGGGAAAATTCATTGCTGGACGAGATATAACAGGTGTGAATAGGATTAACCCTTTTCAATTTGTTCATAAAGGAATATCGTTCAGATTGTGATATATATATATATATATATATATATATATATATATATATAAATATATATATATATATATAAATATATATATACATATATATATATAATATATTATATATTATATATATATATATATATATATATATATATATATATATGATAGAAAATCAGAACATGAAATATGATACATAGGGCAATATTATGTATCAGTTTATATATGTATATATATGTATACATACATAGATACATTAATACATTCATACATACATACGTATATACATAATATTGCCCTGTACATCATATTTCATGTTCGGATTCTCTGTCATTATTTACTTGTTAGATACGAAACAGCGAGGAGTGAACATGTGACCCGTAAATATGTTGGGGTGAACCTTCCTGTGTGAACCTTCCTATATAGACGTTCTGTATGTGTGTGTGTGTGTGTGTGTGTGTTACTTAGAACACGCGTGTCCAGGCTCGTTAAAAAGGTGTCAGTCTCTGGTGTAAGAGATGCTATAAAAGGCTCTCCTCCTTAGTACAATGGTGAACAGAGGGTAGTTATACTTGTTAACGGCTTGACTCTTTATTTCTGAGAGTTGACACCACGAAGTATAAGAACACGACATGTTTAGTTATACGGGTTATAGGCCGCGCGGAGGCCCACGGTCAGCTGCCCGGAGAGAGGGCGGAGCTGACCTTAGTGCGGTGGTAGCTTAGCACGAACTCCCGGTCAAACGAGGTCAGATATAAAATGTGACCTCCGCCCTCGCTGAGCGGGTGGTTCTTATTTGGGATATTTGGATCCACGTGGAAAACAGCCACGTGGTCCACTGGTAATAGAAATAGAATTATCCACATCCTGTAACAGAAATAGAATTATCCACATCTTATATTGCTCGGCCACCTACCGCGGGCGCCTTCAAGGGTGACCTAACTTGGCTGGTCGTCTCGTTCTCGTGCGTCGTCCTGGTCCTTTTCGTGGCTTCTCGTCCTGTCGTCCTAATCCTCCTGGTCCTCTGTGTAACTGTCCGTCCTCGTTCACACGTCCTCGAAAGTCTCGCAAGGTCCTCCTTGACTTCGGATTCGTCTTGACCTCCTCGTAGTCCTGGCCCAGGCCTAACTCGGCGGCTTTCCTCGTCCACACGTCCTCACAGATCTCGTCCAGGTCCTTCTCGCGTCCACACGTCCTCGTAATCTTCATCCGGATCTACGGGCGTCGGGCAGGGGGGGCATCTCGGGGCTGCTGATATCTGCGCTACGAGCTCCTGGAGTTGACCGGATCTGCAGGCGTCCGCCAGGCAAAAGCATTCTGGGGGGACTGATACCTGCGGCAAAGGTGCGGTTCGCTGGATTCTACGGGAGTTCTGGCAGGCAAACCTTTTCTGACGAAAATCCTGGTCCGTGGGCCTATGGCGATGTTCGTGACGTCCCCTTTTTACAGCATCCTAAGGTCCTCCCTCGGTGCCGTGTCGGTCCGACTGCAATATAAGTCGGGGAGCCAGATCATACACGTAAGGGCCCAAGTAAGAGAAAAAGAAAGGCAACAGAGAAGAAAGGGGTGTTTGTTTTCCACTAGCCGGTTATTCATAACAAATTTTCGGTTTTTAATGTTTGGTTTTTAACTTATTTTTTGTCTTTTTTTTTCATTTGTGTTTTATTTTCACAAAGGGAAAAAAGAAAATAGAAGAGGGAGATGTCAGTAGCGGTCCGCATAGTCCATTTGAACTATCAACCTCTCTGATAGATATGAGAATAGATAAGGGAACGACATCGGCGATCCGCAAAGATCTATTAGAACCATAGTCCCTCACACAGATAAGAAATAATGTACTTTTACTTTTTGTACGACCACTTTGTCACGACGGACAAAATTGCGGGCTAAAGAGATACATAATAATCTTTACGCCGGCACTAAGACAGCAACCACCTTATTAATGAAAAAGGGTCAGTGTCTTTGTCCTGCCCTGTGTGAGGAGGTGAAGGTATGTGAGTATGCGTGTGTGAGTGACAGCTAGCGTTAAAGAGAGGGAAAGCGATGACCTCACACAGAGAATGAATCATAAAAACGAAATTTAACGTTTCACTATAACAAAACTGAAGTAAATTAGCAATGCTACTATTAAAATTATTTCAACTACCACATTGAATTCAACATATAATGATATGCGACAGAATGTACGCATGAATGAATGGTGACATAAAAAAAAATATTCGCCAAATTTTTATCAGCAAATCTTCTCGGGGTCAGAAATCTGAACTGCCGAGGTACATGTCTAGCTCTTCACGTCAGACTTCAATAAAACTCAATAAAGTGGGATCCTATCCCAAATGCCGTATATGACTGAAGCGACTCGAGCCAGGAATATAATATCCTGCTCTCTTCTGCGTATCTGTAATGGGCGCTCGCAAAATTCCCCAAGGATATATAATTCACGAATCACACAAACGCTTGGGGGTACCCAAAACATGCAAGCGACTTCAAAAGGGCGAGAAAGGTGTGATTAATAACGAATAATGATTCTAGCTTAAACCTTAGTCCTACATTAATTAACGGACGTAACCGTGGGTCACACCGACTCAAAGGAGCCGAACGAACGAATAACTTTACTCTCGAACGACGGAGCGCAGATCTATTAGGCGTTTACGCAACCCGGGGCAATATCGGGGAATTCTGTGCACTATGATATTAGGGAAGATCCTACGCTATATTCAAACTAATGAATTTTAATGAATTTCCGTTACATACTTCGTTCTAGCGCCGATAGAACGTGTCACCAAAAAGCAAGTAACAATGGCATCTGACCTTAAACCCCCGCCGCCACCGACCTGGAAAAGAGAAGTGAGGTCAGGGCAGACAGAAATTAACCTTTTTTTTAAACCAAAGTGACCAAGCGAAGAAAAAGGGGAAAGGGCAGGTCGGGCGCGAGGGTTAGGACGAGATAAAATGAAATGACATTCGTGATAAGATAAAAACACGAACCGTTTAAAATTCGTTGCAGATGAAACAAAATAAATCTCTAAAACGGGAAAAATAATTAATTACTTAAGTAACGAACGATATTCATGTTTATTGATCCATACTCGATCGCACGGGAAAAGCGATCTGAGGTGGAAGAATAGTGGAGAAACGTGCCATTTGCTGTCATTAGCACCTTTTAACCCACAAAAAAACGGCTTAACACATGTATGGAGAAGGAAAGGGGAAAAAAAATAAGAAAGGGGCCCAAACGTGTACTTACGTGCTTTTTTCTTAGCCATGTCTTGAAGCGGTCGAGCGGATTTCTTCGGGGTGGTGTGTCCGTGTTGCATGCCAAAAGGATGCAACGGGGCCCCCGCTGCCCCCAGACTTAACGGCTTGCGTACTCTATACAGTGGGTGGGCCGGGACGCAAAAACACACGTAAAGGGGTGAACACACGCTACGACGACCTACGGGCTTGTCTAAAGGGTCAAAAGCGCCGCGTGGAGGCCACGGTCAGCTGCCCGGTGAGAGGGCGGAGCTGACCTTAGCGCGCTGGTAGCTGGCTACGTACTCTCCCGGGGGGGGCGAGAGGGGACCCTACCGCGTCGGTAGCTTAGAACGAAATCTCGGTCAAACGAGGTCGATATAAAATTTGGGCTCCGCCCTCGCTGAGCGGGTGGGTTTTTATTTGGGATATTTGGATCCACGTGGAAAACAGCCACGTGGTCCACTGGGAATAGAAATAGAATTATCCACGACCTGTAACAGAAATAGAATTATCCACATCTTATAGATGCAGTGGGCAGAAGGATTGTGGGAAAGGAGCGACAGTAGTGTGTGTATGTTTGTGTGTTTTGAAAAGTAGTTCCGCAAATGAACCGAAGGGAGGTGGGGGGGGGGGGGGGAGAATTCGTCAAATATTATAGAGTTTTTTTATTTAAAGCCAAAATGTGTTTAAGTCTTATTCAGCCTTTCTTTTTACAAACAATCGGGACTTATTAAAAAAAAAAAAAAAAAAAATCTAAGAGAAAAGAAAGAAAGAAAACAAACAAACATAAAATGAAACATGATCACAGTAAAACACAAATTCTAAAACACAAGAAAAAGGCATAAAACAAACATAAAGCAAAGCGAAGACAACACTAAGCACAAAAAAGAACCTTTTCTCGAATATACTGCAACTTGACCACATATCGCTATATTGCAGAGACCACACCTATAATTCTGATCTTAAATGAAGCATAAAAAAATATGAAATTAATAGCAAAAATGCACCATCGCGTACAAATGTATATCGTAAAACAAAAGTTCGGAAAATGTTCAACGAAAAAATGTAAAGTGTGAAATATGCAGTTCAGATAAAACGATGATAAATAAAAATAATATAGACATTAAAATTTTCTCCCTCTTTTTGAATTCATTTTCTGCCTCTTTCTTTTTCGGCTAAGGTTAATTTCTAAAACACCATGTTAAAAAGAAAGAAAATTTTATCAAAATACACTTAAAACGAATTAAAAATCAATAAAACAAAAACAAAGGTAATGAAGCCCGGTAGGTGAGACGCTCCAGGTGGGCTTCCCGTTTTCTGTTGTCGCAATCGTTTTCTATTTGTCCTCACGGCGATGGGCATCCTCACCCCCGGGGGATAAAAACAGGGGTTTTGGGCGACCCTAGGAGGCGTATGGGGATGTAGCCTCTCCCGTGGAGCGAAGGTGAACACCATCCTTCATCTCGTAAGGCGGGGATGAAAGGCATAACTAGGGAACCGTGGGGTAGGTATACAGTCGGTCCCACTACAATATAACATGATAAATTTCCACCCTCATCTTGGTAAGTCTCCTCCTGGGCTCACATAATCACATACAGCGCATATGGTACATAATATGTGTACATTATATAACTATGATCCAGGAAGAGATTAATACATTGTTGAGCGAAATGGTTGTGTCTCAGAAGAATGATCTATAACATACAACAGACATCCTCAACTTCGTAGAAACCTGCCCAAGACATTACAGTCTTAGCAGAAGGAATAACAGCCTACGTACCTGTGCATATTCGCCAGGTATAATAATACTAATGGTGCAAATACCTGACCATTCCTAATCATCCACACAACCTGTTTAGGTAAACCTATCATCTCAGCATTTCTATGTCTGAAGCATAGGACACAGTAATATATAGATGAGGCAGACAGACAGAAAGAGAGAGGGACCTTGCCTCCTAGATATTCCACATTTTCGACTTTCTCAAACCAGTGAATTTTGTGGCAATTGCATCAAGAAATAATTGTACTGATACCACAGCATACTTCCTGGGGACACTCGAAACTGATGTCAGCCATTCATCTCGGTTATCATAAGCTGAAAAGACTTAAAACTACAAAGTTATTTCCCTCTTTGTACATTATAATGCATGGTCAACCATCTTTTTTGTACCAGGGATCTAGCAGGGGCCCCGTCTACCTCATCAGTCTTGAGTGATCTTCAATGTGAAGTATACAAAGTATATAGTTTTTGCCTCAGAATTCTTTGGGGTGGGGGAAGCATATAAGATAATGGTGAAATTCTGGCTGTGTACTGGTCCAAAAATATTGATATTAATTTGACACTTACCAAAGTTCCTCAGAGAGAGAAATGTATGCTGAAGAGGAGCAAAGATAAGAGAGAGAATGAGTGTCGTAGACATTCGAAGGCTTTGTCATCACCACGCAAACAACACGAGGGCAAAGCGGATGCCATATGTGAACGGGCGAAGCAAACAAGCCGGGACGAGACGCCCAAAATAGAATGACACTGCGAGGATTCGAAACAGCAAGCCGTTCTAATCGATCGCAATACAGATCATGGTGTATCAGTCTGGGTACAAGAAATTAACTCGGGCGGCAGGTAAACAAAAGTTACAGTGATATATACAGTGTTAAACATGTGATGGGACACAGAAAAAGTCCTGATGTAGGTATCTTTCCAACTACAAGGAGTGAATAACGTGAAAACCAGCAATTTCATGACCGGGTGAGCTCTATATCTAAAAGGACGCTCAGTGACGGAGAATGTGGACTAGATATCGGAAGTAGCCATGTTCATCTCGGTAAGCCCGTTTGAAGTGATTTAGTGTACCATCGTGATACAACATAGTGGACAGGAACTAGAAATGGGAGGAAGTAACATGAGAGAGCTATTCTGGAACACTGGATTAGGGAGATTTTTTTTTTTTTTTATGAACATATAATGAAACAACTTCATAATTGAATTTAACAAATGTGGCAATATTGTATTAATAATTAAACAAATAGTGTGCTAGTCATCAAGATCTTATATCAATATTGTGATAAATATATCGTTTTAATTAATGAAAATAGGTTAGGTTAATTTATGGGGCGTAAGATAGATTTTTTGTCTATCAAGTATTTGTTTTTTACGTGATTCTTACTTTTACTTGCTTGATGTTTGATATATACACTGTGTATATATGCACACACACACACACACACACACACACACACACACACACACACACACACACACACACACACACACACACACACACACACACACACACACACACATACATACAGAGAGAGAGAGGTGGGGAGGGAAACGCACACACTATTAACGCTAAATGAACATTCACTATACCTATCTTTTTGCTACGAGGTTTTACTGCGGCATTTCAGTCACCAGAGAAATGAGGATTACTCTATCTCTCCATTTCTCTTCTTTTCGTAACTTTTCCTTTTCATACGAGATTGTTCCTTTGGCCAGCGATGAAATATTTCTCTCGCGTGAGACTAAACACTCAAATAACATTTCTTGCATTTGCATATTTATATTTCGCCTTTTACGTGGCTGGTGCAGCGGAGTTCTGGTAATAATTACAAATGACAAAAACTACAAGTAACAAAGACAGAATTCAAGAGAAAAGTGTATGGCAGTGAGTGGAATTTGGAGGATAAAAATATAGAGGTAATAAGATATATACCAAGTCTAAGAGGATGACAATAGGAAGGTTCATAAATGATGTAACCAGCGAAAGGGACAAAGAAAGAGAAAAAGAGAGAGAAAAGAAAAGAGGAGAGAGAGAGAAGAGAGAAATGAGAAGAGAGAGAGAAGAGAGAAGAGAGAAGAGAAGGGAAGAGAAGAGAAGAGAAGAGAAGAGAAGAGAAGAGAAGAGAAGAGAAAAGAAAAGGAGAGAGAGAGAGAGAGAGAGAGAGAGAGGAGAGAGAGAGAAAGAGAGAGAGAGAGAGACACAGGCACAGGGACAGAGATAGACATAGGAGAGACAGTGACAGGGTCAGAGACAGAGTCAGAAAGAGGGAGACATGATACACAGAGAAAGATACAAATACAGCTGATTGTATCCTCTAGCATATCTTGCAAAGCCGGGATACTTGACTACCAGGAGATCTGTTCCTTGCAATATATTCAAAGGAGTTATTAAAATCCTACATTTGAGATTAGCTATTGCTTTTAACACTTCATGGATACGAACAATTTCCTGTGACGTACGAATTTTCGAGTTGTGTTAAAATTCCGAAAACTTATTTTTCTTTGTCTCGTGTATTTATAATTGTTTCCTAGTTTGCAACATATATCATCGATTTTACCGTAGGAGGACTTCACTTTTCGAGATATTTTGTTTTTGTTTTTTTTATTCATCATTGGTATTTAAATATTCTATGGTGTTTGTCGAGATGTATTTTACCAGGATGTTATCAGTCACACGCTTTATATAAAGAGACGAAATGTGAGCATCATTAACAAAAGAATATAAAATTTGTACTATGGCTGGCTTATCTGTTCATTGATAATATATCTATATCACCTAATTACTGTCACCGTAATATCGGAAGTTCATATTACAATGATATCGTCCTCTGTACTATAAATATATATATATATTTATCCTTTCTTTACTTCTCCCTCCTTTCTCTTTTCTCCTTCTGTTCTTCATCATTAGTATCTTCTCTTCCTAAAAGAGGGTGTAAGGAGCGTGTTAGGAGAGTGAGTCTGGTCCTCAGTCAGGATTTGAAATTATATTCATATCGACCCAATGCAATGCAGTTGCAACAAAATGCCTTGTGTATGTAACATCGTGTGACGTAAAAGCGAAAGAAATAGATGCATTTAATTCATATTGAAAACACGGTAAGATTTTTTTTTCTTATTTTTCTTTTCTTTTATTATTATTATTTTTTACTGTATCAATACTATAATACATTTCATGTTATGTAATGCAGCATCAGGTGCATACACTCCCTTTAATTATAAAACAATAGCAAATGATCTTTTTTGATTACACATTGAGTGACTGACCTACAAAAAAAAAAAAAAAAACATACAAAAAAAGAAGAAATAACTGAAAAAGCAAGAAAACATAAAAAAATATGTATACAAACAGCGAAGTCGCAACTTCAGAAGTTTAGGAGTGTCGATCGTAACGTGGGGACTGGGAGCTTCGAGTAATTGGTTTTAGCAATTCCACCGCTTAAACCTTGCCTGTAGCCGCCTGCTACTTCGCTTTGGGTCCTGTCACATTCACAAGGAAATTCGTGTAAATGAATTGCACCCTTTCTTA
>NC_051401.1:7059886-7064886 GCF_015228065.2 Penaeus monodon
AGAGAAGAGAAGAGAAGAGAGGAGAGGTATTTGACAAAGAAGAAAAGTCAGTTGCTCTCTCTCTCTCTCCCTCCTTGCCATTTGCATTAAAATTGTGATATTTTAAATCTCAGCTCGCGATATAAGTCATATGACTGGTAGAATACATACTCTCTTTCTCTCTCTCTCTCTCTCTCCATTTTTCTCCGTCCATCTTCCTCTCTTTCTGTTTTCCTCTGACTCTGTCTTATTCTCTCTCTCTTTCTCCATCTATCTTTGTATATATTTCTCTGTACTATCTACCAATCAGTCACCTCTGATCTTTTCGCTTTGCGGTAAAATTTTATCAAACAGAAGACAATGATTATGGAAAACAAAATAGCTAATCTTTTCATTAATTTTTATTTTATATGTAGCGAAACGACTTAAAATTGTTGTTGTCTTCAGACAGAACTCATTATATATATGTATATATATATATATATATATATATATATATATATATATATATATATATATATATATATATATATATATTACACTTCCGATATTTCCGAATAATCAGTTTTCCCCATTCCTCGTTTTCTAATTCACTCACTCATTCACTCTTTCTCTTTCTCTCTTCATCTGCCTCATTTCTTTTATTGTTTACTTTTATAGGTAGCTTTTTTGTTTATTATCTTGTTACGCGGTGTTTTGCTGTTCAAATATACGTACGCGTCGCACGCGCGCGCGCACACACACACACACACACATACACACACACACACACACACACACACACACACACACACACACACACACACACACACACACACACATTATATACATGCATAAACACAAATAAACAAATAAAAAACACAACTTAAACATATTCTGATGATAACACCTGTTTTTCCCCCAGCCCGAAATTCCCACCGGCGGAGATATAGTCCTGGATAAATATACCCCCGAGGGAAATTTTGTCCCAGGAAAATTTTCTCCCCCTGCAAGATTCCCCCTTCTCCCATACGAGGTGAAGGTTTTGTTGACCTTCCACCCCTATATAACATTAATGTGCGTCACCAGGCGTAAGTTCACGGGGGTGTATTCTGCCGTAACATATGCCTGGTTTAACGCGCTGTGCTGCCTACCTACTATCAAGGATCTTCTAAGTTATATAAGAGATAAAGGTGGATATTTAACTATCTATCTAGCACTCTGCTATATAAATTCAACACACTAGTATTAAACAAGGACTAGTGAACTGCTAGACTTCACAGATTAATGTAATTCTTACGTAGAAAAAGTCCTATAATTTTGTTAAACTTCCTTTTCATTATGTAATTCCGTAAAATATTTTCGATATAGGGGGTAATGGCCGAAGGGAGGGAAAATATCCAAGATTTGAAATTCCTTCTGGAAGAGAAATAACCCAGGTTGCCTAAGCGAATTTTCCCTTTTTTTCTTTTTTTTTCTGTAAACAGGAAATATCACACAATAGAAATACTAACTATACATTCTATATGACGAGCTCACTTGAATTTTCAAAATTTCCTTTTTTCCTGTCACTGTAACTTTTCCCAAAATCAGAGGAGTTTATTCCTGTCTCGGTCCTGGATCCTGCAACGTAGAAAGAGGCGACATCGCTGTTGCCAACACAACCTAATAGTAAAGGAAACCTGGACTTTTATAAGCTCAGTATAGCACACCCGGGACCTGCTTCAACAGCGTATATAAATCGGTTATATCTAAATTAGAAACGTAATAAAAAAAATAAAAAAATACAAATGATTTTTTCGGCGGTCGGTCTAGTCTTGGGTTTCCAGACACCTAAAGATTTTATCTTATTTTTGCCTCATTAGCTTTGACATTTCTTCTATTGGTATTCTTTATTTTTCATTATTATCATCATGAACTATTCCTCTATACTTTTTTTTTTTTTTTTTTTTTTTACTTTAGTGGATAATAATAATCTGTTTGTGTCTGTTTCTTGATTTTCTTTTTCATTATCTTTTTTTCCTGAACTTCCTCTTTCATCATCATCCCCTCCTTTAATACCCCCCCCTTTATTTTCTTCCTTACTTCCTATCTCTCTGGTTTCAATTAATAGGAATTTACGATGTAATAATGATAGTGACTAACGTGATAAAAAAAAAATCAGAATCCCAGTTTAAAACATTTATTTCGTGCATTTGTAATCATAATTCTAAACCGTGATTTAGGTTCTTCCAATAATATTCCAGTAAAGGAATTGTAGGCTTTGAGGTTACTAACGATAATAAAGGCAACACAAAGAATAAGTTTCCATTAAGATATACACACATTTTTAATGTTCAACAAACCTTTCTCCTTTCTCTCTCACATGGCGTGTGCAAATATCAGATGCAGATTGGAAGAGGAAAAGGGGCTTGATACCTTCATGTATTTCATGTCTCTGGATGATAGAATCTAATATGAATAATATGAATGTCATATATCTCCTCCTCCTCCTTCTCATTATCACCAATACCACCATCATCATCATCATCATCATCATCATAATCATCATCATCACCATCACCATCATCATCATCATCATCATCATCATCAATACCATCATCAATACCATCATCATCATCATCATCATCATCAATACCATCATCATCATTATCATCATCGCGTGTAGAGACTTTGGGTATTGCAATTTTCCTCGAAAATGTCTAAAGCCACCTTTTTACCATGAACTTTCAGATACAGCTTCAGAAGAAATAATGAAAGAGGTGATAATAAACTGAAAAATGATTGTAATCGTATTAATAATAATAATGGTAATAGTAATAAGATGATATATAATATATAATGATGGTAATAATAACATTACTAATGATAATGATGATATTATTAATAATAACAATGCTAATAATATAATATTAATATTCTGTGAACATGCATCTGATATACAAAATACCCTAGGCTTTAATCATCCCTTGATCAACTAACTTAATAGCTGTAATGATTTATCACTAACATACACTATTTCCGAGTCATTTATAGAAATAATTGTCATTCGTTTAAGACTAAGTTTTACGATTAGTTACTGATAGATTAAGTCACATTTGAGTGTCACACGAGGAAAGAAAAGTAATTTACAAGTTTAATGTCAGAATATTGAATTACAGGGGAGAGGTTCATAACTCCCATTGACTCTGCTTATTACGCATTAAAGAGAATCCTACTCTTTAACTAGTAATCTGAATACTAACTGAATTTTATTATTCTTTGCATATAGTAGAGTGTGTTAGATTTCCAAATATTGAGTAGCTGTTATATTTATATAATGATTATTTAACTAAAAGCGCAAAGACTGCGGACCTCCAATGAATTATTATTGAAAACTCTGTGGAAAACATTTAAACAATTAGCTCACGATATAAGCGTTTTTCACGTATGACTATTTTTCATACAGAAATACATAAGTACTGGTCTTTGGGTACACGTTTTGCATTTGGGTTTTGGTTTATTTATTTGATTTTGGTTTGTGATGTAAGTATCATCAGCAAATATTTAATTCGCATCTCTTTTGTGTGTGTTTGTGCGTGGGTATGTGTATTACTGTTATTGTTATTAATATTTTCATCTTTAGCGTGTTGCGTTCTTTAAAATTAAAATCTCTTCTCTTTCCATGTATCACCTTTATATATATATAAAGTGTGTGTGCATATGTGTGTGTGTGTGTGTGTGTGTGTGTGTGTGTGTGTGTGTGTGTGTGTGTGTGTGTGTGTGTGTGTGTGTGTGTGTGTGTGTGTGTGTGTGTGTGTGTGTGTGGAGAGAGAGAGAGAGAGAGAGAGAGAGAGAGAGAGAGAGAGAGAGAGAGAGCAAAATACATGCAATGGGTTTACAGACAACATAATGGTATATGGGGGTCGTCGATATCATTATTACTGATATATTTTTATCATGCATTATCATCAGTAGGAGAAGGGAAGGCGGGTAGTGGTTAATAGATAAGATAATAAGATAGAGAGAGAGAAAGAGAGAAAGAGAGAAAGAGAGAAAGAGAGAAAGAGAGAAAGAGAGAAAGAGAAGAAAGAGAGAAAGAGAGAGAAAAGAGAAAGAGAGAAAGAGAGAAAGAGAGAAAGAGAGAAAGAGAGAGAGAAAGAGAGAAAAGAGAGAAAGAGAGAAAGAGAGAAAGAAGAGAAAGAGAGAGAAAGAGAAAGAGAGAGAGAAGAAAGAGAGAAAGAGAAGAGAGAGAGAGAGAGAGAGAGAGAGAGAGAGAGAGAAGCATCCCAAGGGCCTCCTCATTAGACGACGGGGCAGCCTACCACATTAAAATCTTAATAAGCAAATTAGGCTGGAAGTTTCTATCAGGGTTTCCTTCAACTCCAATGACCCCGGGTGGTACTACCGAATGCATAAACACACACAAACACACACACACACACACACACACACACACACACACACACACACACACACACACACACACACACATGTATATAGGTATGTATTTATGTGCGCATGAACTCTGTATATGTGTATACATATAACTTTCTTCTTATATCTGCCAAGTTCAGTCCATCACTTTCCTGTTATTTTTTCTGCTCTTTCTCCTTCTTTGATCAAAAGTTTTAGTGCTTTGATCGCCCTTCTTCTCTCCCCTCTCTCCCTCTCCCCCCCTTCTCCCCTGTCTCTTTACCTTGAAGGGATTTCCTAGTTTCTTTTCTACAGATTGAAAGTTTTTTTTTTTTTTATATATCATTGATTACCTGGAAAATTTTCCGGTAACTAATTTTTACATTGTCTATTCGAGAATATGGTAAGATTGGAGTGTTCAGTCATTTGGTTTAAAATGTTTCAATGCTCGTTTATAATTTACCGAGTTGTACTTCGTCAGCTATATGTAGAATTCGTTGTAGGTTCCTTCGAAATAAACGAAATTTGTGTCATGGTTATCATAGGAACATATACAAGAGCTATGTTAAATCAACACTTGCTGAACTAATACGAATTATATCAATAGTTTTAGCATTTTAAAGCTTTGACACGAAGAAGAATCGGCG
>NC_051401.1:7072386-7074886 GCF_015228065.2 Penaeus monodon
AGAAATAAAGAACGAAAGAAAGAGAGAGAGAGAGAATGAATAAAAGAAAGAGAGAGAGAGAATGAATAAAAGAAAGAGAGAGAGAGAATGAATAAAAGAAAGAGAGAGAGAGAATGAATAAAAGAGAGAGAGAGAATGAATAAAAGAAAGAGAGAGAGAATGAATAAAAGAAAGAGAGAGAGAAACGACATAATCCGCGCTCCTCTATATGATCTATGCTCATCAACCTCAATGACCCTATAACACAAGCTTCCCCTTTCGATAAAGAAAAATCAAATACACACAATTCTCGCTTCGAACATATATGCAAATTGCTTTCCATTCTCTTTCCATTGAACCTTATATAATATCTCTAAATTCAAATTACTCTCGATGTGCATTTTTAGTCCATGCTTAGTAATGAATATCTACGCTTTGTTTCTTGTAAATGACATACCTTCAATTAAATTACTCTAATAAGCTTGTAAATAAGAAGCAATAGACAGAGATAAAAAAATAAATAATTAAATAAAAATAAACAATAGGTGGAATTTACGGAACGATTAATTCTTCGATATTTTTCATCTATTTCGGTTGTAGAACGATCGTTGTAGCATAGGTTTGTTTGTTTGTTTGTTTGTGTGTGTGTGTGTGTGTGTGTGTGTGTGTGTGTGTGTGTGTGTGTGTGTGTGTGTGTGTGTGTGTGTGTGTGTGTGTGTGTGTGTGTGTGTTTGCGTGTATGTATGTGCGTTTGTTTAGACGGCACCTTCATGTATATGACAATCCCGAACAAAATAACCAGTCAACGTCAGCGTTTGAAACTCGAAATTACCATTCCTCCGGCATAAGCGTTCGGATCCGTCCGCTAATGACTTCGTCCCATGAGTGTTTTCGTTCGAACTCTTGTCTCGATTCGCTAATTTGAACCGACGTCCAATGTGAATTTAATTAATGCGACATCCTTGAAATCTCGCCATTCTAAAAACATTAAATATTTGCCAAGTGGAATTTTCAAAGTGACCGTCCGGATTCCTACTTGATACTCAATATATAAGTATTTTAGCCATTTTTCTCTCGCGGTTAGTCAAATATTTGCCATCAAATAGTCGCTTCTGATGACGTGTTTACCTGCTGGTGAGTGGGGGAGCGGGCCGAAGGGGTTGGGGGAGCGCTGGGGAGTTGTGAAACGTTTGAAGCGTCCGTCTTCCTCTCCGTCAGCGTCGAAGGAGTAATGGTGCCTTTTTCCTCGTTGCCAACGGAGCTTGTACTATTGGTGTGGGCGTGGGCGGCGTTGACGTAGGTGTAGGTGTTGTGGGCGTCTTGAGCGCAGAGGGAAAGGTGCTGCGAATTGCGACCGAATGCGTATGAGAGAGTCACCCTGGCGTCCAGCATGCCCACTCCGTTTTCTTTGTACGAGCTAGAAAACGGGGAGCAAGTCAGTTGTTTGTGTTAATTGCAGGGCACATTTCTCTCAATCTATATTTTTAAATTCATGTTTTTGTAATATCAACAAGAGAAGTGACTCTATTTGCATCTAAAGAGTGATAACAACAAGCACATTACGGAGAGACAACACGTAAACACACAAACGCACCAACGCTCTCACAAACACACACATTCACAAACACAAGGACTCACAAAGGAAACGATCACAAACAAAACCAAAACCCCACAAACACACTTAACAACAACAACAACAACAACAAAATCCAAACCAGTCCAACAGTAAAGAGAAAAAGAAATACACAGAAAAAACAACAACAAACATATCCCTTACCCAAAGTTCTGCCTTGGAGACACCCGAAGAGGCATCGGAGAGGGAGTGGACACTTTGGACACCCTCCTGGACACCGACTTGATAGAGGTGGAGTCCGTGCCCCGCCCCGCCACGCCCCCTGCCTGGCCCCCGCCCACGTTCGAGACGAAGGAGTGGGCGAGTGTGGGCGAGTGGTAGTAGCAGGGTACGAAGGTCGTGAGGAAAGTGCGTCGATACTGCGGGTGGAAAGGGGCCAGAAAGAGGAGATAAGACGTTGCGAAATAAAAGGGATGAGGAAGGGATGGTGGTGATGATAATAAAAGGGATGATGGTGATAATGGTAAAGGCATGATAACGATAATAAAAATGGATGAGGGTAATAATAAATAATGATAATAAAAGGGATGATGTGATAATGGTAAAGGAATGATGATGATAATAAAAAAGGGATAATTTTGATAATAATAAATGAAGATGATAATAAAAAGGGATGATGGTGATAATGATAAAGGGATGATGGTAATAATTATAAAGGAAGATGATAATAAAGGTTGATAGTGATAGTAATAATGGAATGATAATAATAAATAAATAAATAATAATAAGTGAATAATAATAATAATAAAGGGATGATGATAACAATTAATGAATGATGATAATGATAATAATAACACACACACACACATGTATATGCATATATAACATATATATATATATATATATATATATATATATATATATATATATATATATATATATATATAT
>NC_051401.1:7079886-7089886 GCF_015228065.2 Penaeus monodon
AACATATTTATTTGGAACACAATGATAAGTTAAAAGGAAAAATAAAGGACAGGAGAGAGAGAGAAAGAGAAAGAGAGAGAGAGAGAGAGAGATGAGGAGACGAGAGAGAGAGAGAGAGAGAGAGAGGAGAGGAGAGAGAGAGAGAGGGAGAGAGAGAGAGAGAGAGAGAGAGAGAGAGAGAGAGAGAGAGAGAGAGAGAGAGAGAGAGAGAGAGAGAGGAGAGAGAGAGGGAGGGAGAGGAGAGAGAGAGGGAAAGAGAGAGGGAGAGAGAGAGAGAGGAGAAAGGGGAGGGGGAGAAGTGAGAGAGAGAGAGAGGGGAGAGAGAGAGAGAGAGAGAGAGAGAGAGAGAGAGAGAGAGAGAGAGAGAGAGACAGTGAGAGAGAGAGAGAGAGGGAGAGAGAGAGAGAAAGTGTAATCCCCTCAGAAGAAAACCTGAAAGATCTACAGAAAGCTTACAAATCCTCCCTTATGTTTACTCACTCTGGAGAAGAAAACTGAATATTTATGGCTGCATCCCCCCTCCCCTTCTTTTCTTCTTACGGGAGATAATGGAGTCTGGGAGAGAGAGAGGAGAGAGAGAGAGAGAGAGAGAGAGAGAGAGAGAGAGAGAGAGAGAGAGAGAGAGAGAGAGAGAGAGAGAGAGAGAGAGAGGAAAAGGTGAGAGGGAGGGTGGAAGAAGGGAGGGAGGGAAACAAAGAGAAAGAGAAAGAGAAAGAGAAAGAAAGAAAGAGAGCGCCTGGAATATACCACTGAAATCCGGTAAAATCCAGCTCTCCGCCATGATCTTAGTGAAACTTGTCTGGGACATGCAGAAAACATATTCAGATAAAAAAATATGAACTAGCTGCCAACTTCCTGAAGTCATATTCTCACGCGTATGCAGAATTCCACGCATATTTATACCAACTCAAAATTCACACACACACAAACACACACAAAAACTACATGCATACATCATCATCATCATCAAGGGGCTAACGCCGACGGGGGCGCATGGCCGCATCCACCCTTCGCTTCCAGCCACGAGGATCCCTCGAGGCGAGTCTCCAGGCAGGCACACGGCCCATCTCTAATTCCTCGCGACAGGTCTCGTCGAGCTGCCCAAGCCATGATCTCCTAGGTCGTCCCACAGGTCTCCTCCATCCAGGGTTGTCTCGCAGGGAGACAACCTGATGGGCAGGGTCGTCCATAGGGAAGCGAGCTAGATGGCCATATAGCCTGAGTTGGCGATCCCGGATTATGCAAGTAACAGGTCCCATGCCTGTCTCATGGTGTAACCACCGGTTGGACACGTGGTCCTGCCAACTGTACCCTATGATCCGGCGAAGGGACTTGTTACAAAAGGCATCAAGACGAGACTCCAAGACACTGGATAGCGTCCAGGTTTCGCTTCCATAGAGCAAAACTGGCAGTATCAAGGCCTTGAAGACACGCAGCTTGGTCCTTCTGCATAGGTACAGACACCTCCAAATGCTCTTGTTGATCGAGTTCATGGCTCCTGTTGCCAGACCAATCCGTCTACGGACTTCCTGGTCTGACAACCCAGAGATATGGACTACGCTACCAAGGTATGTAAAACTTTCTGTGAGTTCAACGTCCTCCCCGCAAGCATGGATCGACTGAACGGGTTCCCCTAGCAGGCCCCCAAAGTCCTGAATCTTGGTCTTGGTCCAGGAGACCTCTAGGCCTAGGGGCTTCGCCTCATTGCTAAATGCATCAAGAGCCGCCACAAGTGACTCCAAGGACTCAGATAGGATGGCAACATCGTCGGCAAAGTCAAGGTCCGAGACCTTAATATTGCCTAGTGTTGCTCCGCACTGACTTTGGCTGGTAGCTCTGCCCTTTATCCAGTCCATACAAGTGTTGAAAAGTGTTGGTGCAAGGACACAGCCTTGCCTCACCCCTGAATTAACAGGGAAGAAGTTCGACATACCCCCACCACACTTTACAGCACTTTCAGTACCAGTATAGAGGCTTGCTATCAGGCCAATAATCTGTGTCGGAATTCCCCTGAGCCTCAGGATCTCCCATAGTGATTCCCGATGCACCGAGTCAAACGCCTTCTTGAGGTCGATGTAGGCTGCGAGCAACCCACGACCAAACTCACGACGGCGTTCCACAATTACTCGAAGCGCTAGTATACGGTCTATTGTGGACTTGCCAGGAGTAAATCCAGACTGCTCCGGTCCCTGGTACCTCAGTAGGTGGTTGCGGATCCGTTTCAGAAGAATGTGGGCGAGAACCTTGCCCGGTATGCTGAGCAGTGTAATGCCACAGTAGTTGCTACAATCCCAACGATCCCCTTTCCCCTTCCAGAGAGGGATGACCACGCCCCTCAGCAGGTCAGGGGGAATGGTACCAGACCGCCAAATGGCAGTCAGGACTGTATGCAGGCCCTGAGCCATAGGTTCACCCCCAGCCTTTAGCAGTTCAGCAGGGATATCACATATGCCTGCAGCTTTCCCACTCTTTAGCTTGGAAATCGCCAGCCTAACCTCTGTTAGGGTAGGAGGTTCCTCGCTGATGGGTGGGTCCGGCACAGGCACTGCGACATCACTCGCATCCAAGCTAACTGTTGGAGGGTCCACCTGGTACAACTGTTCAAAATACTCAGCCCAACTTTCACGAACCCCAACATGATCTGAGATGATCCGTCCATCCGCTGATCGGACTGCAGTCATCTGTGAGGAGGGCTTAGGGTTCAGTTTTCTCAGGGCTTGGTAGGCAGGGTGAAGGTCATTTACCAAGAAATGGCCTTCGGCCTCCTCAGCAAGATTCCTGATGAACTGTTCCTTGTCCCTTCTCAGCAGTGTCCGAGCCCTATGCACCATGGAACAACGCAAGACTTGATTCCCATTCAGCCGAGCCTTGCGACATGCTTCAGTGGCCTCTAATGTCTCCAGGGAGATGGAATTCTGCCTTGTCCTTGGGCATACGCCAATGGACTCCTGAGCTACCTCGAGTGTTACGCGCTTGAAGAACTCCCACAGAGCAACTGGGTCCGTCAGGATGCTGGGATCTGTGAATCGGTCAGAGACTGCCATGGTGAACCCACGGGCACACTCCTCCTCCCTTAGTCTGTCCAAGTGAAACACCATAGGGTGGCCACTGGAGGGACAGGGAGTTTTGAAGTGGACCCGCAGGATAGCCACAAGCAGCCTATGGTCGGTGCCACAGAACTCAGCACTCCGGTAAACCCTGCAGTTCTGGAGGATCCTCCATCGCGTGCTAACAAGAATGTGGTCGATCTCCTTGGCCACTGTACCCGTATCGCTGTACCATGTCCAGCGATGCAGGTTGGAGCACTGGTACCAGGAGCCAGAGATCTTCATTTTCTGGGACCTAGCAAAGTCCCGGAGAAGGAGGCTATTCTCACTGCTGGGATCAGCTCCCGAGCCATGGGGGCCGACAGACATCTCGTAGCCAGCTCGGTCACAGCCGGATACCGCATTGAAGTTGCCCAGAACAATGCGAATATCTCGCTGGGGGCAATCGTCTGCCACAGATGCGAGTTTGGCATAGAACGCCTCTTTCACATCGATTTTATATACATCGGTTGGAGTGTATACAGCAATAAGAGACAAGAAGCCAAAAGCATGCTTCAGTCTCAATGCCATAATACGCTCATCAACCAGTGTCACCTCGACTACCGCGGGCTGAAGTCGACAGGAGATGGCTATTGCTACACCCTGGAGGTGGTGACCATCGCTGCGGCCCGACCAGTAGTAGGTGTAACCACACACACTGATCGTGCCGCTACCAGGTCTTCTCACCTCTGAGAGGGCAGCCACCTCAACTCCTAGTCGCTTCAATTCCCGCGATAGCAGAGGTAACCGCTCATCCTGCCGCAAGGACCGGATGTTCCAAGTACCTACCCAGAAACACCCCTCCCCCCAGCATTTCGATTTATAGACGACGTTGCCAGAGGGTCATTCTGGGGGAAGGAGGACTGGCAAGGCCCACCTCCCCCGAGCCGCCCCATTAACCCAGGGTGGCTAGTGGGGGGGGGCAGGAGTTGGTACGAAGCCAGAGCATGTCCACACGCCGGTGGGCCATAACTCCGTACCTCTGGGGCCTCCTGCTGCTCCGAGATCCCCCACAGATTTAGCCTGGGACCGCAAGGTGCCCAGTTACCCATGGGTGGCCACGAGGAGGCACTGCAGAAGTCTTGATGATGGAGAGGCTGTGACCTGGAAGGGGAGACTTATGCAAAAGCTGCTCCCTTTTTCGCACTGAGCTAGCCAGGAGTGGAAGCTGCAAGCGAGAAGGCATGCAAGCACTTAACACTATCTAGGCTACCACACCATCGCTTCACATCACCATGCGCGTGAAGCACCCACCCATGCATACACAGAGGGCTTATCCTCTACACACAACCTATAAACAAGTACATACGAATTCCCGTGTGACACTCTCACACACACACTCGAACAAGCCAGAATCCCCTCCTACAAGCGCACTCAAGTAAGGTAACACCTTCCACACAAACAAACACCCTTCCTGCACACACACACACACACACACGCACACACACATTCGAACAAACACATGCTCCCACATAAACACGCAATCAAATAGCCTATACACACAGCACACTCTAGTAGGCAAACGCCCCCTTCTGCGCACACAAGCAAGCATCCCTCCCACACACACTAAAATAAACTCTTCACCTTACGAAGAAACACAGACAAACAGATACCCTCTCTTACAAATACCTATCCACGCAAACAAGAACACACTTACCCACCCACACACGAATAGTCACGCACTTACAAACCCACCCACTTACACACACGAATAGTCACACACTCACACACGAATAGCCACACACTTACACACAGACACCCACACATATACAAGCCCACAGTTACACACCCAACCACACACACACTTAACCCCCACCCACGTACACGCACTCAAGCAAACAAACCCTTTTCCTCCTACACACCACAAAATCACTCAGTACAATTAGTATTTTTTTTAAAGAAAAAGACTGGGGACTTGGTTCGCCCTGACATTTGCATTATAAGGGGTTGGGGTTACTTGTTATTCACGAGGTAAGGGAAAGCTGGAATAAACATATAGACGGCATTTGTAGGGACGCTCCTCACTCTCTCTCTTTCTCTCCCTCTCTCTCTCTTCCTTATTCCATTTTTCATCTATTTTATATCTATCACTTTCGTTTTTATCCATCCTCTCTGTATGAATGTGCATCTTTCTATCTGTCTCTGTCTCTTCCGTTTATACTCCATTTTCACAAAATACTCACTTTCTCTCTCTTCTTTATGCCAGTTTCATCTATTTTCCCTTGCTCCCTTCCGTACTTTAATTTCATCCATTATTTCGCTCTCTTTTCCTTCCAAATTACATTTCATTCATTCTCTCTCCCTCTCAAAAATCACTTTCATCTTGTTTTGATCTCTCTCTCTTCCATGCTCTATTTTCATTCCCCCTCTCTCTTTCTCTTTCTCCTTCTCTCTCTCTTTCACTTTCTCTGTCCCTCCTAACCTTCATTCATTCCTTCTCTCTTTCTCTTTTTCCTTCTCTCTCTTTCTTGCACTTTCTCTGTCCCTCCTAAACCTTCATTCATTCCCCCTCTCTCTTTCTTTCTCCTTTTCTTTCCCTCCTAAATCTTCATTCATACGCTCTCTCTCTTTCCAACCTATATTTTTATCAGCTACGTCTAATTCTCTTTCTTTTGCCTCCTTCCGAACCCTTCATCACCCATTTTCCTTCTCCCTTTCTACCAAACTCCACTTTCATCCATTTTCGCAATCCCTCCCTTCTAAATATCATACTCGTTTATTCTCTCTCTCTCTCAATTTATCTTCTCTCTCCCTTCCCTACCCTTTATTCCTTCATCCCCCTTTTCTTTCGCAATTCTCCTCAATTCCTTCTCGTTCCATGATCTTTATTAGTTTTATTCTTGATCTTTATTTTCCACCTTATTTATATTTTCTGTCTTTTTTATTTTAATTTCATTTTCGTGAAACCATTAAACTGGCATAATCCCCATCGCTATTATTATCTTTAATAAAAAAAAAAAAAAAAAAAAAAAAAAAAAAAAAAAAAAAAAAAAAAAGAGGAAGAAGAAGAAGAAGTAAAAAGAAAACCAAAGAAAAGAATGGAAGAATATAAGGAAAAAAAAAAAAAAACTCATCAATCTTTTTCCTACTCCTTACCCAGCGTGTGTATGTCAGTGCGAACAGGGCAAGATTACCCTTTTCTGTCACCGTTTCATCTTTTATTCATTGCTGAGAGATAGGGGATGAGAGTGATTGAAAAGGAGTGAAGGGAAGGAAGGAGGGAGGGGGAAGGGAAGGGTGGGGGAGACGGGATGAGAGTGAGTGAAAGGAAGGGTAGGAGGGAAGGAGGGGAAGGAGGGAGAGAGGGGGAAGAGGAGGGAGAGGGAAGAGGTGGGAGGGGGAATAGGAGGGAGGGTGAAGGGGATGAGCGTGATTGAAAGGGAGGAAGGGCAGGAGGGAGGGAGGGAGGGAGGGAGGAAGGGAGGGAGCGAAAGAGGGAGGGTAGGGCGAAGGGAGAGATGAGACAAAGAGTGAGACAGATAGAAGAAATAATCAGGACAGACCAAGAAAAAAACAGTCATTCAGATATACGACTTTCTCCTCCCTAAACAGCACCTCGAAACATAAAGACACTAAACTAAGCTAAACTCCACTTAACCTCCCGAACGAGAGCACTGAACGTTGTTTATAGTAATGGGCATCAATGTTTACACGAGAGCGATCGTAAACGTTTCTGCCTCTCAGCCAAAAACGTCAGTTTCTTTTCTCGTTTTCTGTGTGTATAGCCCCTCCTTGCGGACGGTGCTGCCATCTATTGACTGGGGGCGAAGACAAGTACATTAGCCGGCAGCGTGGGTATTATTAGGAAGGTCATTAATGGTACTGCGAGCCTTGAAGTCTGTCGATAACCGCAGTGTTCGGGGAGAGATGGGATTGGCGATATTGGGTCAGTGTATTTTCCTGTCTGTGTTCATATTAGGTGTAATGGAACATCGACTTGGAAGACACACGTACACACACGCACGCACACCGGTATGTCCACTGATACCCTCACTCATTAACTGACGCACGCGCGCGCGTGCGCACACACACACACACACACACACACACCACACACACACACACACATACACACACACACACACACACACACACACACACACACAGCACTAACACCAATACTCAACCAGAATGTAATTAACCCTACAGCTGGGTGCCATCTATCAACGGTTTATTGGTTCAGCTTTCCATATAATTAATGCAGTGATCAGTTTAGCATCTCTCCATTTTCCCTTTATTCCAAATCATGGAAATACCATAAACTTACATTATTTATTTCACATTCCGAATTAATTTGGAAGTAGGCCTACGCACGCGCATACGTATATATGTATGAATGTATGTAATTAGGTGTATATGTACACACACACACACACACACACACACACACACACACACACACACACACACACACACACACACACACTCATACGTATATATATATATATATATATATATATATATATATATATATATATATATATATATACACATATACGTATATATGTATGAATGTATGTAATTAGGTGTACACACACACACATATATATATATACATATATATATATATATATAATATAATATAATATATATATACATATATTATATATATATATATATATATATATATATATATACACACACACATATACACACATATACATATATGCATTATGCATATATAAATGAAATATATATATGTATAATGCTTATATGTATGTATATAATTGTATATATATGCATGTATATATGTAGATATGTAGATATGCAGTATGTGATTCGTGAATATAGTATATAACTTTTCCTTCCTTTTCCTTTTCGCGTACCCATAAGCCAAAAGTAAAAGTAGCGAGCTTTCCTTACCTTCAGCCTGAGAAAATCAAGAAAGTAACGGAGCGATAGAGAAAGAGAGAGAGAGAGAGAGAGAGAGAGAGAGAGAGAGAGAGAGAGAGAGAGAGAGAGAGAGAGAGAGAGAGAGAGAGAGAGAGAGAGAGAGAGACGCATTTTCTTTTTAGGATCCTCTACATAATCCTCAAGAGAGTAGAGTAACCACGGTTTGCTGTAATATATTCCTACTAGACTTGCTGGCTAATTTGTTAATGAATATCCTGTGTTTACGACGTACTCTACTCCAGTCAACGTCCGTAACCTTTTCTATAACGCGGCTGAACAGCATTTCCAAAACCTCTTAACACTTTGATACATGTTTGGCCTTTACGCTTACGTTATTATAACCTGTTGAGACATCTTTTCCGTTTGCATCAAAGTGTATGCCTTCAACTTGATACGGTTTGATACACTCCGGCCAGCCAATCACAGCGCGATATTTTTTCAGATATGCTTCACGTTGTCAGAGACTGGGATTTATATTTTCATTAATTACGAGTCGCGTCGGAAGTTTATTGATAAAACTTTTTGTTGTAAAGGTGCATAAAATGTTTCTGTGCCATTTTAGCAGCACATCAAATACATGTTCACTTTATATAAGTAAGATATGAAGCCAATCATGACAGTCGCTGGAACGACATGGTAAGAATTTCCAATGTGTCCGAGTCATATGACATGGTATTGACTTCGGTGGGATGGATGTCTTCAAAATCACTCTGTACCTCTATGATATAACCTTACAGGTTCAAACATATAAAAGAAAAGGCTTTGCATTTTGATTTGTTGATATAATTAAATAAATAAGTCAAGTAAATGTCCATGATCGTCCAAGTTGTCTGATTTGGACACCGAACACTCTCGCGGTGGATACGATAAGATGCAAAACCTTTTTCATTTTCCACTTTGCATATGTATTGCAATGTATGTAATAAGATGTTTTTTGACTGAGTCTGAGAAGTGCATTTAAACTTTGACAGTCTTGCGAAGCGAAGAGTGGTGTGTGTATAAAAATATATTGTTGCAGAGTATCCAGGTACTTTTCCATTCAATTTGAAGCTCCCGCAATGTTTTGCTTGTAATTAAAAATCATACCAGCATATGAAGTACTTTCACTTTTTGTATTAAAACAACTCCTATTTTCAATTTTTTGTCTGTACAAATTTCGATGATACCGTGTTTTGTCGCGACCCTGATACAACTTGAAACAACGTATGAAAGCGTTAGGGTTTAGAGTGCTACAAAAAAGGCCTACAGTGAATATTACACTCATCAGCTATCTTTTTGTTTTCTTCAGTGAGAACCAGACTTCGATGATTAAAAGAATATATTTTTTTTCTTTTCTTCTTATTATTTTACTTATTTATTTTTTTACGACAGTTCGAACGGACAAAGAGCTTCGTCTTTCGTGAAAAAAGGAATATTAGTTCTAAATCAGAGCATGATACCCCTCCCCCCTCCCCCCTTCGCTCGTCTTGAGTCTGAAATGGGATGAACAAGATCGGTAAATTGTGTAAATTGTATTTCTTCTCGTTTTTCTCCGTTTTTAAGACATAGTTTATGGAAATAAGATTAAGATTTCCAAATTTTTGCATTTTGTGGCTACATGTTTCTTTTTCTTCTTCTTCTTCTTCTTCTTCTATTTCTTCTTATTATTATATAAATTACCCCTGAACCAAAGAATATATTCTGCAGGCTCGGGGGGAGGGGGGAGGGGGAAGGGGAGGAACACTTTCATGACATTTTTTTTTTCTTTAATGAGAAGCACAACATAACACAAAACACGGACGATTACACACACACACACACACGCACACACACGCACACACACACACACACACACACACACATACAGATATATATTGCAGTAAAGGCAATTGGACATATCTCTTCCCACGCACGATCGACAGACACATTATGACGTAACTTCGAGCTCCAGCCAATCCGGGTCTTGTGGTTTAATGCGATCGGTTTAATGGCTTTCATTAGGGGAATGATTTTTTGTTGTATGAGAGAGAGGGGGAGGGAGG
>NC_051401.1:7094886-7099886 GCF_015228065.2 Penaeus monodon
TATAAGCCATAGAGAGGGGGGAGGAGAGAGACGGAACCGAAGGGGGATGGGTCATGGGGGGGGGTAGACTAGGGAAAGGAGTGGGGGAACAGGGGAGAGAGTGAATGGAGATGGGGGGGGAAGGGGACATGGGGGGGGTGCTAGAGTGGGGAAAGACGTGGAAATGGGGGATGTGGGGAGGGGGGGGGGAAGACTGGCGATGAGAGGGGAATTCACGTCTCGTCTGTGTAGTGGTGTTGACACATGATTAGTGCGTCTGGGGTTTAGGGGAAGGAGGCAGAGGTAGGGAGACGAGGAGAGAGAGAGAGAGAGAGAGAGAGAGAGAGAGAGAGAGAGAGAGAGAGAGAGAGAGAGAGAGAGAGCGAGAGAGAGAGCGAGAGAGAGAGAGAGAGAGAGAGAGGAGGTAAGTACTGGAAACGAAAAGGAAAATGAGATAAATAGCCAGATAAGATGTTACGTCTATTTTTTTTTAGATTTACAGTATTTGCGTTGTTCTACATCAAACTAATCTTATAATACTAACCTCCAACTCTTAACACAATAAATAAACAAAATACACTCAAAAACACACTCAATAAATTTACAAGCGACAAAAAAACAAAACAAAACAAAAAAAAAAAAAAAAGAAAGAAAGAAAGAAACATATATTTAACAAACCAACTCCTACATCAAAAGGACAACACACTCGCCTCCATCTAACATGATACACATAAAGACACGGAATCCTATGACAATAATCCATAACACTGCCATCTAGCGGTTGAATGCGTAACATCGTCCGCGGCAACGGCTGTCTCGATACCAATTATTCTTTGGGGTTATACTTGCATCCAATATCTTCGACAGTTTTGGAGATTACCATTGGGCGAAATTTGCCTCTGCTTTGTGGAGGTTCGGTTAAATTGCTGCTCGTGTGTGCTACGTGAAAATGAATTACGTTAAATCTTCGCTTATTTAATATTATTGGGGGTGGGGGTGGGGTGGGGGAGGCAATAACTCTTGCTTTGAGTACTGGGCTGGAGCTACTATTTTGATGTTGTTCCATGCATCTGGCCCGACTCTCTCTCTCTCTCTCTCTCTCTCTCTCTCTCTCTCTCTCTATCTCTCTCTCACTCCATCTCTCTCTCTCACTCTCTCTCTCTCTCTCACTCCATCTCTCTCCCTCACTCCATCTCTCTCCCTCACTCCATCTCTCTCTCTCTCTCTCTCTCTCTCTCTCTCTCTCTCTCTCTCTCTCTCTCTCTCTCTCTCTCTCTCTCTCTCTTTCTCTCTCTTCCTTGCTCCATCTTCTTTCTCTCCATCTCCCTTCTTATTTTTCTTACTAATATTTATTGTTCATTTATTTTTGTTTACTCATGTTCTCCGCTTTTATGTCTTCTGTTTGGGTCTTTTCTTTATTCTTGCCGTCTGCCCTTTCTCCTGCGTTATCATCTATCCCTTGATTCCCTCTCCAGTCATTTGTCTTTCATATTTCTCTCCTTACTCTTTTACCTCTTCATCTAACTCTATCTTTTGTCTCAACTTTATCATCTTGTACTCTGTTTCTCTCTCTTTCTTTCTCTCTCTCTCTCTTTCTCTTCTCTCTGTCTGTCTTTCTCTTCTGTGTGTGTGTGTGTGTGTGTGTGTGTCTGTGTGTGTGTGTGTGTCTGTCTGTCTGTTTGTCTCTCTCTTTCTCTTCTCTCTTCTCTTTCTCTTCTCTCTCTCTCTCTTCGCTCTCTCTCTCTCTTCGCTCTCTCTCTCTCTTCTCTCTCTCTCTCACTCTCACTCTCTCTCTTTCTTTTATCTTTCTCCCCTCTTTCTTCTCTTCCCTCTTTCTCCCTCCCTTCCTGTCATCATTCTCTTTTATTTTCCCTTCTACTTTCCATTCTTTACAAATATCTTCCTCTTCCTGCTCCTCTTCTTTGCTTCTTCCCCATTCCTCCTCCTCTTCTTTCTTTTGTCATCTTCCTTCTCTACCATTTCCTCCACCTCTCCTCTCTTCTCTCATTCCTCCTTCCCTTCTCCCTCTTTCATCCCCCCTTCTCTTCTTCTATAATATCTCTCCTTTCCTTTCTTCTCTTCATCCTCCTCTTCTCCCTCTCATCGTCTTTCTTCTTTTCCTCCTCCTCTTCTCCCTTCCATCGTCTCCTTTCCCTCTTCCCTCTTCCGAAACCACAGAAAGTCTCTCTTGAGACAGCCAAGGGTCCTGGCAAAGGGTAGTGGGGGGAGGGGGAGGGGAGGGGGGGAAGGGAGAGCGAAAGAGTGGGGAAGGGGTGGGGGAAGGGGTGGGGGGTGGGCGGGGGAAGGGAAGGGGGGATGGGCGGGGGAAGGGAAGGGGGATGGGCGGGGGAAGGGAGGGGGTGGGTGGGGGAAGGGAGGGGGGTGGGTGGGGGAAGGGAAGGGGGTGGGCGGGGGAAGGGAGGCGAAAGGTGTAGTGAACGACTTGGTCCCATCTAGTCGTCTCACTCCAGGAGGTATCCCTTTTGAAACATCTCTCACCTCCAACTCTCCCACAGGCTAAAACATTACCACGCAACTGGAAAAGGGCGAACTTGGGGTGGCAACACTCTCCTGGTGGAGTCGCCGCGTGGCGACGTTTTGCCCTGCAACGTAGCTAAGGAAAACGGAAACGGCAGTTTTACGTTGCCTGAACCTGTATTACACCTCCCTCCAGTATGGCAACCGAAATCGCGATCGCCATCCCTCCAGTGAAGCTCGAGGCGCAAGGTTTTATCTCGCCAGTGAGGAGGATGCGCGAAACGGTGTTGCCACGGACCGCTGTTTTTATTTTATTTGTATTTCTTTTTAATATATATATAAAATGTTTGTATTTGGATGGCACCAGTCTCTCTCAACCACAAGACTATGATATAGAGAATTTTATTTATTTTTACATTTTTAAAGAACCTTTATCTTATGGATTTTAGTTTTAATACGCAGAAGTTTATCATTTTAATTCAAAGATTTTATAGTAACTTTACTTTTATATCTACTTTTATTTATTGAATTACTGTATTTATTGAGTCACTGAAGTTTTAAGCACCACTTTCCCAATGGTTCTTTTAAGATCAGATGATTTATTTATTATTTTACGTTAGTGCTGATTTTAGATATTTTATCATACAAAGGATCTTATTTTCATATTTTAGCGTAATTTTAAAGTTATTTTACTGATCAAAGAACACAAGAAAGAACCAGTGTCTGCCCCAGGTTTTCGCGCCTGAAAGACAATGTGGGCAGCGAGAAAGCAGGCCAAAGGGGATTCAGGGATTGGTCGTGAGACTGGTTAGACTGCTCAGGGATCCCCGGAATGGGCCCCCCTAAAAGACAGCTAAGTGGTTGTGGAGCTTGATTTTTATATAGGTTGTGAGAGACAATTTGACCAAATATTTATTCGGAGAGTGACCACAGTGATCTGGTGATTTCTTTATTTATTATTTTAGTGTTTTGTATGTGATTTTGTTTTATTGCGCTTACGCTTTTTGGGTTTTACTGTTTTTTTTGTGTGTTTAGTGTATTGAAAGTTTACGGTTTTAATTTTGCCTTTTCCCATTTAATAAATGTTTTATTTTTCGTCGCCATTTCCCTCGAAACCCTATGAAAAGGAAAAAAGGATTGAATATTTAGGGACTGAAACCGTTTTGGGAAACGCTACCCCCGGGTAACGCACACGCCTCCCCTGGGCTCTTTAGTTACCGATTTTATACTCCCGCCCAAACACGTCACAACCCACACACACATACCTCCAACACAACTACGTTTTTCCCCCATTCTTTAACTTTTCCCCCTTCCACAAAAAACATAAACTTCCCATACGTAAATTAAAGGGGGGTGGCAGTGACGCTACTTTTTCACATTCTTGCGGGATATAACTGTATTCAATTCACGACAAAGGGCGGGAAGGGGTGGGGGAAGGGAAGGGGGGTGGGTGGAGTTGAAGGGAGGGTCAAGGGGAAAGGTAGAAATGGAAAAGGAAGGAAGAGGAAATGATGGGAATAGAATAGGGAGAAGAGTAAGAAAGAGAGTAGGAGAGTGAGAAGGGGGAGGGAGGGAGAAAAGAAGAGAAGAAGAGAGACAGAGGAAAGAGAAGAGAGAGAGAGAGAAAAGGAGAGAGTGGGAAGAGAGAGAGAGAGAGGGAGAAGAGAGAGAGAGAAAGAGAGAGAAAGAGAGAAAAAAGGGGAAAAGAGGGGAGGAAAGAGGGGGGAGGAAAAAGAGAGAGAGAAAGAAGGGGAGGAAAAAGAGAGGAGAAAGAAGAGGAGAAAAAAAGAAAGAGAATAAGAGAGAGAGAGAGAGAGGAGGCGGAGGAGAGAAAGAGAGAGAGAGAAAGGAGAGGAGAAGAAAGAAAAAGAGAGAGAGAAAGAGAGGGGGAAAAAGAGAGAGAGAAAAGAGAGAGAGAGAAAGAGAGGGAAGAGAAAGAGAGGGGGAGAAAAAGAGAGAGAGAAAAAAGGGGAGAGAAGACAGAGAGGAGGAAAAGAGGGGGAGAGAGAAAAAAGGAGAGAGAAAGAGAGAAGAGAAAAAGAGAGGGGAGGGGAAAGAGAGAGAGAGAAAGAGAGAGAGAGAAAAGAGGGGGGAGAGAAAGAAGAGAGAGAAAGAAGGAGAGGAAAGAAGAAGAGGGAAAGAAGAGAGGAAAGAGAGAGAAGAAAAGAGGGGGAGGAGAAAGAGAAGAGAGAAAAAGAGAGAGGAGAAAAAGGGGAAAAAGGGGAAGAAAAAGGAAAAGGGGAAAAAAAGAAGAGGGGAAAGAAAAAGAGGAGAAAGAGAGGAAGAAAAAGAGAGAGAAAAAGAAGAAAGGGGGGAGAGAGGAAAGAGAGAGAGAGAAAAGAGGGAGAGAGAAAGAGAGAGAGAGAAAGAAAGGAGAGAGAGGGAAAAAGAGAGAGGGGGGGAAAGAGGAAAAAGAGAGGGGAAAAAGAGAGGAGAAAAGAGAGAGGAGAAAGAGAGAGAGGAAGAAGAGAGAGAAAAGAGAGAGAGGGGAAAAAGAAAGAGAGAGAAGAAGAAGAAAAAGGGAGAGAGGAAAGAGAGAGGAA
>NC_051401.1:7114886-7119886 GCF_015228065.2 Penaeus monodon
TAATATATTATATATATATATTATATATATTATATTATAATATATCAAATGTACACACACACACACACACACACACACACACACACACACACACACACACACACACACACACAATTACTGCCAAAACCTCTCTACCACACATGCATAACAACGTAAATGAACCAGAAAAAAATGGTATAAATATCTGTAAATCATAAGAAAAGAAATACACGAAAGGAGAAGTAGAGAAGAAAAGAAAAAGAACAGATGCGAAAAAAAACAGCGCCAGTTAGTGTTTCTGATTTTCTTTTCGGTCCAGAGAGAAAGAGGGAGAGAGAAAGGGAGGGGGGAGGGAGGGAGGGAGGGAGAGAGAGAGGGAGAGATAGATAGATAGATAGATAGATAGAGAGAGAGAGAGAGAGAGAGAAAGAGAGAGAGACAAGAGAGAAATAAATAGAAAGAGAGCGAGCGAGAGAAAGAGAAATAAAAAGAGAAAGAGGAAGAGAGAAAGACAAAGAGAGAGAGAGAGAGAGAGAGAGAGAGAGAGAGAGAGAGAGAGAGAGAGAGAGAGAGAGAGAGAGAAAGAGAGAAAGCCAAAGAACAAGAAAGACAGAGTGGGACAGAGATCGAGAAAACGAAACAACGCGAGGAAGAAATACAGAAAATACCAAAAAGAACGAAGGAAAGAGAAAGAGAGAAAGAAAGAAACCAGTTTTCCTCCCTAAGGATAGAGGCGCATTGTGCTTCGGGAAACATGAATGTATGAATGTGTGTGTATGTATACATGTATGTGACTGAGTGGTGTGCGTGCATTATGTATGTGTACGCAGGCCCTACTGAGGCTTGCTGAGGATATATTTAGCAATTGTAAGTGTTTTTTTTTTTGTAGTTACTAGTACTTACATTCTACGTTCATCTTCGTTTTATTATTATTATTATTATTATCATTATCATTATTATTATCTATATTATTGTCATTACCATTATTATTATTATTACTATTATTATTGTTATTATTATCATTATTATTATTATTGTTATTATCATTATTCTAATAATAATAATTATTGTTATTTTCATTATCATTATTTCCACCATAATCATCTTTGCCATTCTTATTACTATTGTCGTTAATACCATTGCTATTTTTATTGTTATTATCTTTATCATTATTGCTATCATCATCATCATCATTACTATTCTCATTATTACGATTTTTCATCATTATCTTAATTATTATCATTACCGTTATTATCATTGCTATCATCACCATTATCATTACTAATATTATTATTATTATTATTATTATTATTGTTTATAACATGTTACTATCACCATTACTTGCATTATTATTATCATTATCATCAGTACGATTTATATCACTATTATCATTATCCTCCTCCTCATTTTTATCACAATCATCTTTTTCGTTTACTTCCACTACCGACTGAACATAACACTTGCCTACATTATTCATATTTCCTTAACCCCCCCCAAAAAAAAAAGAAAAGAAAAAAAGAAGAAAAAAGATCTTCATTGCGAGAAGTCCACATCATTTCACGCCGCATTAACGTAAGATTCCGGTATAATTTACTCACTGCAGTCACCCCTTCACCGCCGATGGGTCTCCTCCACAGAAAATGGGATCACGTCGGCTTTTTAAAGAAGTGGCGTCAGATGGGTCTGTGTGCCCGAGATAGCTTGGACGAGAGATGTCTTCATAGCGCCCACATTTCTCACTCGCAATTTAATTCTATTTTGTGAAAAAAAAAGGAAAAGGAGAGAGAGAGAGAGAGAGAGAGAGAGAGAGAGAGAGAGAGAGAGAGAGAGAGAGAGAGAGAGAGCTGGGGTACTCGGATAATTTGCGTTTCATTTTCTTGGTCTTAATTTTTTTTTCATGTCCTTCCTCTTTCCTTAGTGGGTATAATTTCTTTTCCTTTTCTTTCTATACTTAAATTTGAATATTTTCTACGTTATAATACGAATGCCTGAGGAAATATCCATACCATCATACGAATAATGTTCTGTCATCATCCCTCGTTCACTATCAAACACTATACCATCTGTCACTAACCCTTTTTAACGGGTCACCATCATACAACATCATGACCCTTCCCATATAGAATATAAAAGATATATGCGATATTTTTCATATTCAGACAATAAGAATCACTATCCCGCACTATATCATTCATCATTAAGAAACAATAAAAGATATCCACAAGAATTCACCATCCCTTGAATTCTAAGATAAGAACACGTCAAGTCACCATATTATACCATCTTGTTCCTTTGTCACACAACACCATAACGGGAGAAATATACAAATCATACCATCACGCATCATATCACTCCTCGAGAATGAAAAATCCTCACGTCACGCTCTCACACTCAGTCAATAAGTCACCATCACACACCATACTCCTAATTAGGAATAAAATAAAAGTGTACATCACACTCTCACACTCAGACAATATAAAGTCACCATTAAGTATTCTACTCCCATAAACAATAATAATAAAAAAATCGCATATCTCTCACACTCAAATAACTAGAATCACCATCACGCACCATACTGACCTTCGAAAATGAAAAATCCAAATATCACACTCTCACAATTAAACAATAACACGATAATAATAATAATAATGATAATAATAATAATAATGATAATAATAATAATAATAATAATAATAATAATAATAATAATAATAAATCAACATCACAAGAATCACCATCACTCATCATTTCATTAAACACAAAACCTCATAAAACAAAACTCACGAACTCATACTTACTTCCTCACAGCTTGGATGAGGAAAAAGTTGAAGAACGCTAGGAGACTCAGCGGCATGAGGATGAAAGTGACAGCTGTGAACCAATAATAGGTGTGGCGGTAAGTCGAGTCCTGGCCCAGCTGTGAGGGAGAGAAAAATAGGAGAGAGAGAGCGGTTAGTTGATAAATTTGTTGGTGAATTCTGTGAGGGAGAGAAACATGGGAGAGAGAGAGCGGTTAGTTGAGGAATTTGTAGATGAATTCTGTGAGGGTAAGGAAAAGGTTAGAGAGAGCGGTTAGTTGATGAATCAGTTGGTGAATTTTGTGAGGAAGAGAAAAAGTGGAAAGAGAGCGGTTAGCTGAAATCTGTGAAATTAGTTGACTTCTGTGAGGAAGAGAAAATGGAGAGAGAAGAGAGAGAGAGAGCGGTTAGTTGACTTCTGCGAGGATTAGAAAATGGAGAGAGAAGAGAGAGAGAGAACGGTTAGTTGACTTCTGTGAAGATAAGAAAATGGAGAGAGAGAGTGCGGTTAGTTGAATCCTGTGTGACGCGGTTAACTGATAAATTTATATGTAAATTCTGTGAAGGTGAGAAAAAGTGAGGGTGAGAATATGAGGGAAAGAGAGAGGTTAACTGAATGATATGAGGGTGAGAATATGAGGGAAAGAGAGAGGTTAACTGAATGCTATGACGGTGAGAAATAGGGGATAGAGAGAAAGCGGTTAGTTGAATTATGTTAGGATGAGAAAAGTGGAGAGAGCGGTTACTGAGAGAAAAAAAGAGAGAGGTTAGTCGGATTCTGTGAGAGGAAGTTGCTCTAACTCGGTGAAGACGGGTGAGTGCTCTTGATTTCTGTGAGGATGAAAATGATTGATTCTGTGAGAGTGAAGAGGAGTGACTAGAGTTGAATGGCGGTTAGTTGACTTCTGTGAAGGTGAGAAAATGGAGAGTGATGTTAGTTTAATTCGATAAGAAGCGGTTAATTAACTTCTGTAAGGGTGAGAAAAAGGAGAGAGGGCGCGGTTAGTTTAGCTCTGTGAGGGGCGGTTAGTTGAATTTGTAGGTGAAATCTGTGAGGATGAGAGGGAGAGAAAAAAGAAAGAAAGTGCAATTAATTTAAATCTGTGAAGGTTGAATGATGTTAAAAAAAAAAAAGTGAACATAATTAAATTGAATTTTGTGAGGGTAAGAAGAGAGGGAGGAAGGGAGGGAGGGAGGGAGAGAGAGAGAGAGAGAGAGAGAGAGAGAGAGAGAGAGAGAGAGAGAGAGAGAGAGAGAGAGAGAGAGAGAGAGAGAGAGAGAGAGAGATTAGTTCAATTCTGTGAGTGACGGTTAGTCAAATTCTGTGAGGCTGTGAAAAAAGGAGAGAGTGAAGAGTGAAGAAGGGTGAATGAGGTTTAGCTGTATCCTGTGAGAGTGAAAAAGAAAAAAGATAGATGAAGAAACGTGAATTAAAGATGTGATTCTATGAGAATGAATAGGTAACACACACACACACACACACACACACACACACACACACACACACACACACACACACACACACACACACACATACACAAAAAAAAAAAAAAAAATCTAAATCCAGTCTCCCTTACGAAGAAATTTCCTCCCCCCAAATAAATAAATAAATAAATAAATAAATAAATAAAATAAAACGAAAGAAAGAAAAAAGAAATAATAATAAGAAGGAAAAGAAGCAAATATAAACGCAATTCCCCCACGGGCGAGATCGAGCTTGTCACCGCTTTAATCTTTCTCCCGCCCGCCGCCCACGAATTCTTTACAACCCCTAGTGCGATTCAGCTCACGCCCATCAAGTATGCAAAGTATGTCGCACTCTTAAGTGGTAAATTTGGACTCGGTCAACTTTCAGACCTCAAGCCTTCCAGAATTTTTTTTTTTTTTTTTTGCTTCTCTCTGCCACAAACTTTTTTTTTTTTTTTCTCCTCTCTCTCATTCTCTCGGGGTAAATGCAAAGAGATTGTAGTGAAGATATGGGGTACGAAATGCAGTGGTGTGCATTTTAAAAAAGTCATTTCGAAGAGGAAGATCAAGAAAAAAAAAAAATCAAATTAGCAATGTTTCAACTTCTCTCTCTCTCTTTCTTTCTTTCTTGGTTAATAATATAATCTGAACAATGTATTTTCTCACTCTCTCTCTCTCTCCTCTCTCTCGCTCTCTCTCTCTCTATATATATCTATCTTTCTCATCTCTCCCTGTCTTTCTCTCTCTCTCCCCGCT
>NC_051401.1:7129886-7139886 GCF_015228065.2 Penaeus monodon
GATTATGATAAATTCATTATTATTATTGTTTTCGTCTGTTCACCTACCTATCATTATCCAAATTATCATAATCAACGTCATTTCATCATAATCAGCAAGTATCACCTTGCAAATTTTTGTGTAATTACCTGAACTTCTCAGTTAACTCATATACCGTAACCTATTCGACATCGGAAACCTATAGCCTATTATTATTATTATTATTATTATTATATATATACATTTTTCTTTTTTGAGTTGATTCAGAGTGTCGCGTCTTGGGGTAACTTAGCTGTTTTCGAAATATGACCCTCAGACCATATCCAAACACAGTTTTATTCCTACATAATCCTCGCTCCCTACACTTAACCTAATCTGGCTCAAGTTCAACGAATTTTTTTTTTTTATTATCTTCGCAAAACAGCAACTTGCACACTTTGCACTGAGCTATCATTGCAAAACTAATTCAAATATGTCACGAGGTGTCATGAACACGCAACGCTGAGTGGCTGTCATAGAACACACACACACACACACACACGGAAGCTTGCTAACATCTTTTCATATCACTGAGTTTCAAGTTAAAATTGACTATTGTGGCACGATATCTCTCACTGGCAGATTTCATGCGTTTTGGAATGGTCTTTGTGGAAATTTCTTCAATATGACAAAGCAAATGGCAGGTTAAATAGTTTATTTCGTAAATAGATTCCGTATCCCCTTTGCATAATGGCGCTATTGACGAGATAAATAAATATATCAGATCAGATAAAAAAAAAAAAATCTATCTTATTTCATCATCATTATTATTATCATTACTTTATTTATTATTATTTTTTGTCACCATACTTGCTGATCGTAAAAGCCAAGACGATTGTTCTGTTTTGCTATAACGTGCAAAACTTCCCCTCTCTTCTCCTATCCACAACATAAGTTTCAAAATATATTCTCACAGTTCTCCCAAAGTGCCTCTCTTACGATAGCAATGACACAGTGTCAGATTCACTTAGTTTCTTTCTTCTGCTCTTGGCACCTCCCCCCCTCCTTTCCATTTTTCTTACACTCGGGTTTCGAAAGGAAATGACATATCTATTATTGAGTATTTTCTCTATTCCTCGTCAAACGCTTTTTGAGACACGTCTACCAGTTGCTCTTGCATTCTTTGTAGGTCTATATTTCCATGTTGCATGATCCGCACATTTCTATTTTGATAATTCTGTCACGTTTTTCATTTTTTTGTGGCTTTTACTTTTTCACGAAGAGTTACTTATACTACTTTATCATGTCTTCAGGTATTAGATTGCCTCTGAACCATTTTACATTATATTACTCTGCGTTATGAGCCACTGTCCAATCATGTCCACTTCTTGTTCTTGTTATGAAAACGCTGGTATGCATTTTCTAAACTTTGGAAATTTCCTCCTCCTCCTCCACGTCAATATTACTGATATCCTCATCATCACCATCATCCTCAATACCATACATATCACCATCGTTATCATCATCCTCAATACCATTTATATCATCACCATCCTCCTCCTCAATACCACATATATCACCATTGCCATCATCATCGCCATCATTACCCTCAACACCACTTATATCGCTATCGTCATCATCCTCAATACCATCTATATCCTCACCATCACCATCATCATCCTCAGTACCATAGATATCACCATCATCATCCTCAATACCATTTATATCCTCATCGTCATCGTCATCAACATAACTGATAACCAGAATCACCATCGTTTTCGTCTAAAGGACCTTAAAACGCTTTGCTTCTTACTCTGGAGATAAGCGGCTTCATAACATCTTGCACAGCCATTGCAAGAGGTATCTAAGACAACATTAAGATTATTGCTACTTAGCTGTCACCCTAGAACATGTCACGACGTATTACAAAAACTTATTAAGCTGCGGAATATGATGCCGAGTCTTTATTTTTATGTTTTAATTAATTTTATCATTATTATTTTCTATGACAAAATCAAAATCATCCTACCATAGTTTACAACACATTTTATTTATTTTTTGTCTTTTATATTTATACTCAAAAATACTCATAAATTTAAAACTGGAGATAGTAATATTTATATAGAAAAAGAAAAATGGAAAAATTGAATATACTCATCTCTAATAGAATATTAATTAACAATGTTAACACAGTTTATTTTATACTGTACGATGATAATAATACACTACTGTATGTTTAGTATATTGTGCATAAGGCTATTTATCCGAAACACGGATAAAGAAACAATATTATATTCATCTTCAACGAGAGAGAGAGAGAGAGAGAGAGAGAGAGAGAGAGAGAGAGAGAGAGAGAGAGAGAGAGAGAGAGAGAGAGAGAGAGAGATGCACGAAAAGAAAAGAAAAGAAAAAATGGTTATGAAAACGTCAACAAACTGCTTAGTTTAGGATCATTATCAGTTTTATGCTCAGGTAACCTCTTATATTCACTTTTTAAATCACAGATAAGTTCATACTGAACACACATGCACGATACAGATTGCAGTAATATTTGTTAAACCTAGCAAAATTTCACACAATTACTACACTACACTAGTTACTCTAGCGCTCCGTTGATGGCGCTGAACGTAGTATGGCGCAAAAGAAGAAGTAAGAAGAAGAAGAAGAAGAAAAACGAACGAATGAACAAGCCAACCGCAAGCAGTCTCATTATTACTATTAATATTAACAATAGTATAATAACACATTAAGGACAATTCCTCACTATGCTATAATACTTCCCTAAGATTCCATCATTTCCTTTATCTCTCTTAGCCCTCTCAGACACTTTAGCAATCAAATCTCTTTCTGATATATTTCTCTTTAAATCTTCCCACGATCCATTTACTTATAATAGCCAACACGACCAAACTATCCTCAGCACAATTCTCTAATTCTATTTTGATGACTAAAGTGCCTATTCCTGTATTTCTAGCGGGTAGAGAATGACTATTTGGGATTAACTGCGTCGCCGAGAATACCTACTTTCACAAGGGTATTTGCATCATTATTTTCTATCTTTATCAGGAGACTAATTATATGTTTTCTCCTTTTTCTTCATCTAAGGCTCTTACTTCTTTTTCTTCTCCTTCTGTTGCTTCTTCTTTTACTTCTTGTTCCTCCTCCTCTTATTCATCTTCTCCCTCTCCTATTTCTCTTTCTCCTTTCTCTTCCTGGTGTGTATACGTCATGGGACAGCCACGAACAGAAGTCTTATGAATGAAGCTTCGAATCCTCTGAATTTGAACCACTAGAATCGCTTCATTTCAGTGTTCGAAACAATGTTAAATTATGTTTTATTATAATAGTTATTAATATCACCACCACCACCATTATCACCATCACCACCACCACCACCATCCTCATCCTCATCCTCATCATCATCACCACTACCACCATCACCACCACCACCATCCTCATCCTCATCCTCATCCTCATCATCATCATCATCACCACTACCACCACCACCACCACCACCATCATAATTATGATAATCATTATTAGTATTCTGATCGCGAGTGCACCGAACTGTCGACCATGACTTTTCGAGAGCTTTACATCACTGCAGGTGAGAGAGTGATTTGTAGGTAAATGTTGTTTATAACCCTTATATTCCCTTATCAAAAGTCCCAACGTAATGGCCAGAATAAATCATTAGTGATGTTGATATTAATATCGTTAATATATTATTGTAATTCTGCTGATGACGATAACGATGATGATAAGATGATGATGATGAGGGTATGATAATGATGGTGGTGATCATTATCATTATCATCAAAATCACGCCAAATCAGTAACGCCAAGGAATGTAAAATATCTCTTAAAAAAAAAAAAAAAAAATCCCTTTGAAATCCTTTTACCTCCTTTCATCTTTCGTGTTTCCATCGGTCTGAGTGATTGTCAAAGTTATAAATATCCGACCCGGTGAACGCCAGGGATTTCGGATATTGTGAGTTTTGTCCGGGGAAATTGTTATCACAGTAGAATGATACACGACACAAGTCTTCAGTCAGGATATATAAGAGGTGGTGGAAACGCAAGCACTCTTTAAAACCAAAACTTTAATTTTTTGTCTCGTAATGATGGATGTGTGTGTGTGTGAATACTTCTCCCGTGTTATATATGTATGTGTTTGTGTGCCTGTCTTCCTCACCGTATTTTCCCCTCTCCCTCTCCCTTCCCCCAAACCGTGTACCTTCACAAACCAATAAAAGTTGGATATCACCAGATGTTCCTTAATTTTACCGAAGATTTCATTATCTGTGGAATTCTTGCTCAATCCCAAGACGATACGAGAACAACTATTCAGTCAACCAAGCGAACCGGTATTAGGGGGTCTACTTGATTTTTCTGTGATATTCAATCAAGCGGCAGAGAGCGAGAGCGAGAGAGAGAGAGAGAGAGAGAGAGAGAGAGAGAGAGAGAGAGAGAGAGAGAGGAGGGGAGGGGAGGGGGGAGGGGGAGGGGGAGGGAGGGAGGGGGAGGGAGAGAGAGAGAGAGAGAGAGAGAGAGAGAGAGGAGGGGAGGGGAGGGGGAGGGGGAGAGAGAAAGAGAGAGAGAGAGAAAGACAGAGAGAGAAAGACAGAGAGAAAGACAGAGAGAGAGAGAAGTTTAAAGTTAAGTTTAAAGTTTGGTTTGGATTCCATTTGATACAATGGATATTCTTGGTGTGACATAGTGTCTGCTTGATTTTTGCTCACGTGTGTCAGCTGCTGCTGACTCGGCTGAACCGAGTCCTTGCCCGCCGTGGTGCCCAGCCACAGCAGTAACCTCCAGGCGACAGTAGCAACTTCTCGCGCCTGGGCGGGGCGCGAACCGCCGACCCCTCGGATGAGAGGCCGACACGTTACCATTGTACTAGCCCGGAGGCAGAGAGACAGAGAAACACAGAGAGACAGAAAGACAGACAGAGAAAGACAGAAAGAGAGAGACAGAGAGAGAAAGACACAGAGAGAAAGAGAGAGAGAGAGAGGGGGGGCGGTATGAGGGGGAGAGAGAGAGAGAGAGTGAAAAAGAGAGAGAGAAATGGAGAGAAAGAGAGAGAGAAAGAGAGAGAGAGAGACAGAGAGAGAGAGAGACAGAGAGAGAGAGAGACAGAGAGAGAGAGAGACAGAGAGAGAGAGAGACAGAGAGAGATAGAAAGACGGATATATATATATATATATATATATTATATATTATATATTATATATATATATATATATATATATATATATATATATATATATATATATAGACAGAGAGAGAGACAGAGAAAGAAATAGATAGAAAGAGAGATAGAGATAGTGAGAGAGAGGGAAATAGAGAGATAGATATAGATAGATAGATAGAGAGAAAGAGAGATAGGGAGAGAGAGAGATAGGGAGAGAGAGAGAGAGGGAGATGGAGAGACAGAAAGCAAGAGGAAGGGGGAGGAGGAACAGATAATTTACCAAGGTGGCGACTTGACTCCAGCGGACCAATCACAATTTTTTTTTTCAACTCACCTTTCTTTTGATTGGATGAGAAACTGCGACGTAGCGTTCAATCGTAAAAGTCACGGTGAGCCAAATGGAGGTGCTGCCTGCAGGAGAGAGAACAGATTTTTAAAATTAGGATTTTGTTGAAGCATTCCTATAAATTTATGAAATCGCATGTACTATAAGTGTTTATTATGTATATACACAAACGTATCTATATCTACCCATCTGTTTACCTATGTATACACATACATATCCATATCAACACCCGCGCACATGCCTACCTACCTACCTACATACATGCATACACACATACATACATACATACATACATACATCTTCTTTTAACGGTAGGTTCATGTCTGAGCCGCCGTGGTCACAGCATGATACCCAATTGTAGTTTTCATGTTGTGATGCTCTTGGAGTGAGTACGTGGTAGGGTCCCCAGTTCCTTTTCCACGGAGAGTGCCGGTGTTGCCTTTTAGGTAATCATTCTCTCTATTTTATCCGGGCTTGGGACCAGCACTGACTTGGGCTGGCTTGGCCACCCAGTGGCTAGGTAGGCAATCGAGTGAAGTTCCTTGCCCAAGGGAAACAACGCGTCGACCGGTGACTCGAACCCTCGAACTCAGATTGCCGTCGTGTCAGTCTTGAGTCCGATGCTCTAACCATTCGGCCACCGCGGCCCCACATACATACATACACACACACATAGCCATATATACATACATGCACACAAGCACACAATTAGATATATAACTAGCTAGCTAGGTGGAGATATAGATAGATATATAAATAGATAAATGGGTACACAGGGATAGGTATAGACATACACATCTATTCATCATTATGTGTGTATGTATATATATATAAAGGGAAATATTAGAAAATGATTCGCGTAGATAGATTTAGAAAGACCTATTTAGTGAAAAACACCGAAAAGAAAAAGGAAAAAGTACACATACCATTACCAGACACCCAAATAACCAACTTCAAACAAAGTTTCCCAAAACACTCTGATTTCGCCGGACAGATTACGGTAACCAACTCGTTCCAACTACGTTTCAGTCTCTTTTGAGCGTTGGGCATGAATATATAAATCCAGTGGCGCCTCTGGCTTTTTATTACAGACGACTAGTTGAGAGATTGATAATTTACCCTTCGAGGAACTCCTAAATTACCTTGTTTGTTCCACGAAACTACGCTGAAACTACTCCACAGCAAGCAACATTAAAGGCGAGGGGCTTTAATTTCAACCAATTTCATGGTGGTTCAACCATTAAGCCATTAAGATATCCCGTTCCAACTTTGCCCGTATTTTCTCTGGCTATGCTATAATTCACTTTCTTTTTCCTTGCATAATGTCATGATTGTAGTCATAACTGGAACAATAACTTGTGGTGATGTTTCCCCTTGTGAGGCTACCACACTAATAATGTTTAAGAATGGGTTAAGTATTCTGCTTTAAGTGTCTACGTGCCTGTTGTTGAGAAGTTATAGAGAGCTAGCATTGAACATCCTGGTGATTTTATCTAAGTAAAGTGCACATTTCTTTTTCTTTCTTTGTTTTCTCTTCTTTTAAACAACGTTTTATATTTGACCTGTGTGAAAGTCCTCTGTAGGAATAAGAACAAAACTTTTAGTTCACAATAAACCTTTGAATACTGGGCTATCTAGCGGCGACTTGCAAACACACACGATACGTTTGAAATAGTAATCAGAAATGCAAAGCGGTTTACGATATGAAGGTAATATTAAGCGTCAGCAGTTTACAGAATGTAGATAAAAGAGGAGACAGATACTCTAGATGCATTTATGATCACACGCTCTTACCCCTTTATTTGCTTACAAGGACCTCCACATATAGAACTTTCCTCTTCTCATATTTGCTTCTTAACTTCACGACGAACTTCACCAATGTTATTTGAAATATGTAAATCCACATCTCCTTTTCTGAGAATACGGTTGAAGTAGGAAGACCATGATAATAAACTAGTTTAATATTATTTAGTGACGTTCATGGTCATACTGCTTCATACTGCAACAGGAATGTAATCGTCAAACCAAACTATTATGGAAAATATATAGCCCTTGTTTTGGACATGCTCTGAACATACAGTAATAAGTTTCAGCCAAGCGGTACCGTTGAAAATCCCATTTACTATAGATATGTGTTATGTACGCAGGCACCCACACAGACACAGACACACAGATACAGACACGTAGACAGACACACACACACACACACACACACACACACACACACACACACACACACACACACACACACACACACACACACACACACACACACACACACACATATCCACACACACAGAACTGCAAAGAAATTCCATATAACATTTGATCGTATGCAGAGTGTTTTGCAACGGATATCAAAAGGGCGTTGCACCACGTAACCTCCCACACAAAGCATTCCAAATTCCATTAAGAAGCTACAGGTTTTATCCGAGTTTGCAACATGGTGAAGCAACTACATACCGTATCCACAATACAATATTATCAGATGTACAAGTTAACACTAGTCAGTATTATTATTTTCACAACTTGCAAATTCCAATAACAGGTACTTTACATTCTTAGCATATAAATATTTAATTAACATTAGGATTATCTCTTGCATCAACCTAGTCTCATGAAATAAAACGTTTTGTAAATGATAACTACCTTGGAAAGTAGTTAACATTGCTCATATTTTTAACATTATAAGATTTGATGTGTGGTTAGACGCAAAATTCATGTATTGCTTTGCCAACACAGCATAAGAATGAAAGTGACTTACTGTTAAAATTTGAAAATGGAATTTCTTGCTCGAATATGACAAGCTTGGTGAAGGTAATAATGAGGATAATGATAGTAACAGTGATAATGATGATTATAAAGACAACAATGGGGATGATGATGATGATAAAGATGTTGATATGGATAACGATGATAATGATAATGATGATGCTCTGAATAAGGGTTATACTACTAATAACACTGATGAACCGTATTCATTATGACAAATACAGAAAAGGCATGAATATGAATTAATATATTCAAAATGCAAGAAATATATTTGACTGGTTTCTATTATATCTTCGTCAGAAATACATCGACACCGGCCAGATACATCTCTTGTATTGTGAAGATATTCCTTATCATTCATACCTTTTCTACAGTAACTATTGTAACTGTCGTAGTAGATATAAAAATGATGATGAGGATAATGTAGTTGTTATCATTGTTGATCAGGATTCTGGTTATAATGATAATGATAAAATGATGTAATAAGGATAATAGTAATAATGTTAATGGTGGTGATGACAATGATAATGATAATAATAGTAATATTATTGGTAACAATGATAGTAAAAAGAATAATGATGATGATAATTATATGATGATGATAATGATGGCGGTGATGATAATGATAATAATAGATATTAATAATAACGATAATGATAATAATAATGATAATAAGAATATTAACAATAATGATAATACTAACAATGATAATGATGACAATGATGATTGCTGTGCTAATAATAATGATAATAATAATGATGATGATAATGATGATATTGATGATGATGATGGTGATAATGACTACAAATAAGCAGACGCGCACACAAACACAGATATACGCATAAATTTGTGTAAGTAAGTGTATACACGTATGTACGAGAACCACGTAATGGGATCTCAACCTGGACTAAGAATAAGCGCGCTTCCCGTAGCTTCTGACCGCCGAGGAGAAAGTGACAAATATGCAACTGTGACTATGCTTTGCAACATCAGCTGACAGGGACGCTGTCACCATAGCAACCGGAAACTTTAGAGTGCTAGAGCGCCAGGCAAGTAGAAAAGATTCCCCAAGAGATAAACTGACGTAAGAGTGTGGTAAGATATGTATTGCATTGTATATTGTGTTTCTAGGATGTGTTAGAAAGGTCGGAGGTAAATGACTGAAGAATATCTCAAGGTTTTTTAATATGTAGGTAGAGTGTAGGTTTTTAAATGCAAAGGAGACATTACAGTGTGTTATGTGTTGCCAATCGGTAATGGTGTTAATGATAGGAATAATGTTAGTAATGTATATAATAGTGATAATAATGATAAACATAGTATTAACAATAGCGATGATAAAATGTCAATATTGATATCAATGGTAATTATGGCAAAAGTAATAATAATAATGATGAAAAAACAGCACAGTAATAATAATAGTAATAATAATTAATGATTAGAAAATTATAACGTTATGAAGAGTAATAATAATAATATATGTATGTGTGTGTGTGTGTGTGTGTGTGTGTGTGTGTGTGTGTGTGTGTGCGCGCGTGCGTGTGTGCTTGTGAGTGTGCGTGCGTGCGTGCGTGCGTGTGTGTGTGTGTGTGTGTGTGTGTGTGTGTGTGTGTGTGTGTGTGTGTGTGTGTGTGTGTGTGTGTGTGCGTGCGTACGTGCATGTGTGTATGTGTTGAGTTTTGTCTATATTTCTCTACCTGTATTCTTGTCCTCATTTCTAAAATAGGTGG
>NC_051401.1:7149886-7157386 GCF_015228065.2 Penaeus monodon
ATCTATCTGTCTGTCTATATATATTTATATCTATCTATATTTAGTCTATCTGTATATCTATTCATATGAAGAAAATCTTTGTCAAACTCTTTCTATCTATATATCTATTTATAGGAAGAAAAAAAAAAAGTTAAACTATGCCTATTACTATTATCCACGTCTGTCTGTTTCGTCTTGGAATATAATCCAAGGCTATGCCAAAGTCCTCAGTTGCCAGTGAGTAAATACTGTCGCGATTTTCGGCGATGTTGCCATAACCAGGTTCTAGGATTTCCCTCAACCTCGGCTGTCTGCATAATTACATTATGGCAATATTGGTCCTTGCAAGAAAATGTTCAATTAGGGCGAAGATACCGGAGTAGCGTGGTTATTAGGATCGCAAAGCTAGAAATTCACGATTAAGAAACACTGATTGTAACATGGGTGCAACATGTTTGAATTCATATGCAATGGTTGCAATGGTCCTCAAAAATGATTTATTCTGATGCAACAAGTTAAAACACTTTTGTAAAGGATGAAAACTTTAGACACTAATATTAGGAATGGTATGAAGAAGAGATAATCATATGCAACGTGAGAAATTGCTGTTTTTTGTAATTAAATACACTTACAAAAGGATTTGCTAAATTGCAATGAGGATTGTGGCTTCTTGATTTTTTTCATTTTTTGATTACAGTTTAATTCCCTTTCAGATAAAGGAACTATGCGTAGGGAGATTAGTTCCGCTCGAGCTGATGACAACGCATCAGTCTTTCTCTCTCCCCCCCTCTCTCTCTTTCTTTCTCTCTCTTTCTCTCTCTCTCTCTCTCTTTCTTTCTCTCTCTCTCTCTCTCTCTCTCTCTCTCTCTCTCTTTCTTTCTCTCTCTCTCTCTCTCTCTCTTTCTTTCTCTCTCTCTCTCTCTCTCTCTCTCTCCCTCTCTCTCTACACACACACACACACACACACACACACACACACACACACACACACACACACACACACACACACACAGAGGCACGCACGCACGCCAAATTCACATCAAGAGAGAAAAAAAAGAAGAAAGAGAAAAAAGAGAAAAAGAGAAAAGAAGAAGAAAACAAGAGAAAAAAAAGAAGAAATAGAAAAAAAGAGAAAAAAGAGGTGAAGCGCGGACAACAAACTTCAATAAGGAGCTTAGGCATTCGGGCGTTCGATCTCGAGCCAAAGCCAAAGCCAAAACCGGACATGACACATTTTTCGAACGCGTCGGAACCTTGAAACGGAACAATTTTTTTTTTTTTTTTTATCGTTTCCAATTACTTTATGCGAGTTTTGTTCTTAAATCTTGATTAAAGGTGTATTTTAAAATCTATGTTTTATTCACATAAACAAGATAGGGAGTTTGATTTCTTTGTTGTTTACCTGAGAACGATTACATTAGACAAGTATTAGGGTAAACTTTACTAAATTGTAACTTGATCTGTTCAATTTCACAGCAATTAATAAATCAATCTATGTATTTCTTTTATCTATTTCTTGATATACCATTCATTTATATATCCATCCTCTTATTCTTATAAAAAAAGGGAAAGAAAAAAAAGAAAACGAAATAAATCCAAAAAGCTGAAAAACAAAGACAAAAGGACACATAAGGAAGACACATAACAAAAAAATAAAGACATAAAAAAGACACATAGCAAAAACACATAAAATCATAAGACACATAAAAAAGACACAACAAAAACACATAACAAAAAACAATAAAAGACACATAACAAAAAAAAGACAGCAAATAGACAAGACAAAAACATATAAAAAAGACACATAACAAAAAGACACAACAAAAAGACAACAAAAGACACATAACAAACCACACGTATCTCGCATTCAAAGGGATCAGTATCAGCGGTGGCCCGGAGGTAGTCAACACACGGACCCCCCCCCCCTCTCAAAAAAAAACAAAAAAAAACGGGGTTGGTAAAGAGGTTTCGACCTAAAGAGCTTATAAGTTGGGCTCCTCTCTCCCCCCCTCCCTCCTCCTCCTCCCCCTTCAACCCTTCCCCCTTCTCCCCCCTCCATCTCCCTTCCCCCCCCTCATCCCCCCTACTTGCAGTTGATAAGGATTTTTTTTTCTTCTTCTTTTATTTATTTTTTATCTGTCTGTTTATCTTCTTTAAGTTATTATTATTTTTTCTCCTTAAAAAAATATGATTACTCTTTGCTTCGTTATGTGCGTTGGTTTCTGTGTATAACGTGTGATAAGGATAAGTCCGATATGCGAAGCTTAGCCTCGCCCGGGCTATGCCATGAGGGGAGCCCGGCCTGTGTCGACTAATGCCAACTCGCTCACGGGTATCAGCAGGTGCTGACTCGGCTGAACCGAGTCCTTACCCGCCGTGGTGCCCAGCCACAGCAGGAACCTCCAGGCGACAGTTGCCACTCCTCGCGCCTGGGCGGGGCGCGAACCGCCGACCCCTCGGATGAGAGGCCGACATGTACTAGCCCGGAGGCAACGTGTGCGGTTTCAGTATTGTTATATGTATGTGTGTTTGTTTAATTGTTTGTTTGTGTGTGTGTGTGTGTGTGTGTGTGTGTGTGTGTGTGTGTGTGTGTGTTTTAATGTTATCTCTCGGCTCCGTTTTCTATGTAGTTTAGTTCCCGTTTTCTTTCGATAATGTAACATTATCCTTGTCTTTTTCATAATTTTTCCCCCTTTTTATTTATATTTATCCTTTTCGAGTCTTTTTTTATTTATTTTTATTATATATTATTTTTGAGAGAGAGAGAGAGAGAGAGAGAGAGAGAGAGAGAGAGAGAGAGAGATAGGTAGGAAGATACATGGATAGATAGAGAGAGGGAGAGAGGAAGAGAGAGAGAGAGAGAGAGAGAGAGAGAGAGAGAGAAGGAGAGAGAGAGAGAGAGAGAGAGAGAGAGAGAGAGAGAGAGAGAGAGAGAGAGAGAGAGAGAGAGAGAGAGAGAGAGAGAAACGAAGGTTGAGAAGGATAACGAACTATGCAATAATGAAAAAAGTATGAGGACTTAGTACACTGAGAAGAAACAAACTGAGGCTTGGAAGAAGGAGGAGGCAGTGGTGATGAAGGAGGAGAAAGGGGAAAAGGAATAAAAGACAAGAAGGAAGAGGAAAAGAAAGAAGAGAAAGAAGAGGGTAAAAAAAGACGAGAAGAAAGAGGAAACGAAAGACGAGAAGGAAGAGAGAGGGAGAGAGAAAGAAAGAGAGAGAGAGAGAGAGAGAGAGAGAGAGAGAGAGAGAGAGAGAGAGAGAGAGAGAGAGAGAGAGAGAGAGAGAGAGAGAGAGAGAGAGAAACGAAGGATAAAATCGGAAGACAAGGAATAAGAAGAACATAAAAACGGATGAAAACGAGAACGGAGAAGGAAGAGAAAAATAGAAAACGAAATAGAAACAACAACAGTAACAACAACAACAAAAGAAATAAAATAATAATAAAACAATAAAATAGATCATAAATAAAACAATCAAATACTAACAAAAACAATAAAAAATAACAAAACAATAAAAAATAACAAAACAATGAAACAATAAAAAAAATAAAACAATAAAACAAGATAATCATAAATCAAAGACTAAAAAAGGGGGAGAGATAGAGAAGACAGAAAAAACGGCCGAGGTAGATACTGTATATTATAAACGCTTGCTTCAGAGGCCCATTGGCGGCATGGAAATTGGCCCATAATATCATTTACGCCGTAAAATTAGGTCATTACATTTCTCCGCATACGGGACTTAGGGTGAACAAAGCCATTTTAGCCTAAGTTATTCAGGCTATAGTCGTCTTTTAGCTGGGTGGCAATGGGAATTAATATAGGGGGGGAGGGGAGGGGGGGATTGGGAGCTGACTGGGGTAGGAATGGAATATGTTAATATGTTCGCTGCATGGATGTATGGATTGGTTTAAAGGGATGTCTATGTACATGTATATGTACAAGCATGCATATATAAATGTATATATATATACACATAATTATATACATACATATACATACATATATTCGCATAAACACGTCCACATATATACTCACACACACACACACACACACACACACACACACACACACACACACACACACACACAAACACACACACACACACACACACACACACACACACACATACACAAACACACACACACATACACACACACACACACAAACTTACACACACACACACACACATACACACACACACACACACACACACACACACACACGCATAAACGCATATTTCATATGTATTTTTTTTTCCTGTCGCACTTTCACTGCAGTAACATCTATTTTCATTCTCCCTTCCTATTGCGCTATTTGTGCATGCCTCCCCTCCATATACAACCGTCTTTTTTGTTTGTGTTTTTGCTCTTTGTTTTACATTCCTTTGTTATGAAAAGCATTTTGAATTAAATACAAAACGGCTGTTTCTATTTTTGTTGTTGTTGTTTCTCGCTATATTTGTTGTTGTTTTTTTGTCATTATTATTATGTTATTAATATTATTATGTTATTATTAGCATTATCGATATTGAATGTTAATGATATTGGTAGCAATAACAGTAACAGTAGTAGCAGTGATCATCATAACATAAAAGAGATATACTTTTTCGTACTTAAGTCTAAAAAAAATATATATATATATATATATAAACAAAAACAGACATTATTTGTCAGTTTTATCATTATTGCATTGGAAATATAAGGTAGCAATTGTACTTATTGTGAGTAAAAAAAAAAAATCTTTGATAACAATGAGGATGATAATGATAGCGATGGTGATGGTGGTGATGATGGTATAATGATCATTATCATAGATCATCACCATCATCATCATCATCATCACAATCATTATCACCATTTCTTCCATCGCTTCCCCATCCCCATCATCATTACCATTACTATCATCACCATCATCTTAAGAATCACTGTAGAAAAGGTATGAATGAGAATGAGTGTCTTCATAATACAAGAGATGTATTTAACCCGTTTCGAATACATCTTCGTCAGAAATACAGACACACACACACACACACACACACACACACACACACACACACACACACACAAACACACACACACACACACAAACACACACACACAAACACACACAAACATGTATTTCTGACGAATAGATATTCGAAACAAATCCCTTTTATTGTGACGATACCCATTCTCATTCATACCTTTTCTGCATTTGTCAACAAGAATACGTTTTAACAATCACTCGCATCGTCCTTATAGACAAAGAAGGGGCGGGTCGTGTTTTCTGTGTGTGTTTCTTATGTCTTTTTCATCTTTATTGGCTGTTTTTGGTGTCTCTCTTTCTTGTGTGAATGTTTGTTTGCCTGTGTGTTTGCTTCTGTTTGTCTGTGTTTATTTTTTATTTCTATTTATTCCTCTGTGTGTGTCTCTCTCTCTCTTTTTTCACATGAGTAAGAACACTGTGTCTCTGTGTTGCGCACAGAATGCTTTCCCAGCACGCCGTAGCTCAAGATAGATCTCTTGTTGTGCGTTTTTTATGGGTGCCTTCTCACGTTGGGCTCGCGGCCAAGGAAACTGTGGACAATCTTGCTAAGACTGCTTGTCCCCTTCATGCCACCTCCTCCCTCCGGTATTACAGAAGAATTATATACTACGAATATCATGCCTTAAAAGTATATCATAGGAAGGTAGAACGTGATAGCACTACGAAAATTTTGTGAGCTGTGCACACAAATACACACGAATACCGTCGCCATGGGCTCATGATACGCAGACACAGTGTGGTGAATGCGAGGCTTCGGTTGGGGTACCGGCCAGTGTGGCAGGTGTCTCAGGCAGAGGATGTGCCCCATTATTCGTCTTGCAAATTGTGCGATCTTCCCAATGCCAACACTCTATACTATCATTGTCTGGAATGTGTGTGTGCATGTGTGTGTGTGTGTGTGTGTGTGTGTGTGTGTGTGTGTGTGTGTGTGTGTGTGTGTGTGTGTGTGTGTGTGTGTGTGTGTGAGTACGACTGACAGTGCGAGTATGTATATTCATATAAATATGTGTGTATATAAAGTTCACAACATGCCCTGCAAGACACGGTTATGCACCTTTTGTATACCTCTGTAAAATTGTTTGTCGTTCACTGGACGTAATAAATTTATCAAATTAAAATGTCTCTCTCTCTCTCTCTCTCTCTCTCCCTCCCTCCCCCCTCTCCTCCCTCCCTCCCCCCCTCCCCCCCTCTCCTCCATCCCCCTTCCCTCCCTCCCTCCCTCTCCTCCCTCCCTCCCCCCTTCCCCCTCGCATATATTTCTATATACAGTAACACGATACCAACATTACACAACCTCTTACTAAAACTATACCAACGAAAGCTTTTCATCCCTCTTATCTTATCAATAATCTCAGAATAATCATCAGAATCCACAGAGGGAATATACAAGCCCCTATCTACCTGCAGTATCGTTAATGCACCCTCCCTGTTTCCGATAATTTATTCATCTACATTATTCATTTAGTGAGTAAGAGTGGATGAAGCTCTGCTGTAATGAATGAATGAATTGAATAATGAATTAAAGCAGTGAATGAAGAGAGTAGATAATACGTTAGATAGATAAATGAAGAAATAAATGAAATGAATAAATACATGGATGAATAAATAGATAATAGAAACATAGATAAAATGAATAGGTAAATAAACAAATAAATGCGTGAATAAATAAATCAGTAACTAAATAATTAAATAACTAACTAAGTAAATGAATAAATAAATAACTAAATAAATAGGAATAAATAAATAAATAAATAAATGAATAAAAATAAATGAATAAAATAGATAAATGAATAAAATAAATAAACAAATAAACAAATAGATAAATAAATAAACAGACAAATAAATAAACAAATAAACATATAAATAAATAAATAAACAACCAAATGAATGAATAATGAAGAAAAATGAATGAATGAACAGACGGATAGAGTAAATGTAAGACAGTAAAAAAAAAAAAAAAAAATTGACGAAAAAGCAAAAAAAACAACAATTAAACGAAATCGAGGCGAAGAAGAGGAATAAGTAATAGAAACAGATAAATGAATAAATAAGTAAATAGAGGAATAATAGATGGGAGGATGAAAAGATGAAGAGGATGAATAAATGGATAGATTAACAGATAAATGAAGGAATAGATAAACAAGTAAATTAATGGATAGGTAGATAAACAATAAATGAATAAACAGGCAAGTAAGTCGATAGAAAATAGGCCAAAAGAAAGGAAAAGAAAAGAAAAAACGTTCCATTCACCCCACTTCTTCCAAAACGTTTCCCTTCCCCACTCCCTACTTCCCAAACGTTCCCTCCCTCTCCTAACTTCTTAAAGGTTCCTCTCCCCCCCTAACTTCTCAAACGTTCCCCTCCCCCCTTACTTCCCAAACGTTCCCCTCCCCCCCTTACTTCCCAAACGCTCCCCTTCCCCCTCCCTTACTCCCCAAACGTTCCCCTTCCCCCACCCTTCCTTCCCAAACGTTCACCCCTCCCCCCTCCCC
>NC_051401.1:7169886-7177386 GCF_015228065.2 Penaeus monodon
AGAGAGAGAGAGAGAGAGAGAGAGAGAGAGAGAGAGAGAGAGAGAGAGAGAGAGAGAGAGAGAGAGAGAGAGAGGGGGGGGGGAGGAGAGCGAGAGAGGAAGAGGATGAGAGGGAGAGAAAGAGGAAGAAGAGAGGGATGGGGAGGAAGAAAGAGTGAGAGAGGAGAAGGAAGAGAGGGAGAGGAGAAAGGAAAGAGGGATGGAGAAGAAGGCAGGGAGGGAGAGGAGAAGGAGGGATAAGGAGGAATGGAGAGAGAAAGGAAGGAAAGAAAGAGGGAATTGGGAAAGAGAGGGAGAAAAGAAAGAGCAATGAGAGGAATGAAGAAAGAGAGACTATCTATCCAACTATCTATCTATCTACCTACTTATCTACATATCTGTCTCTCTATCCAATTATCTGTCTATCTATCTACCTATCTATACATCTATTGATCTACCTACCTACCTATCTCTCCAATCGTCTACCTATCTATCTATCCCTTCATCTATCTATATATCTGTCTATATATCTATCTATCCCTTCATCTATCTATCTATCTGTCTATCTATCTATCCACTTACCTACCTATCCATCTACCTACCTACCTACCTACCTACCTACCCATCTATCTACTGACCCATCCTATCTATCCATCTATCTATCACGAAAGCTTAACTGGAATGGCGCGACCGGGTGGGAATCGAACGTGATTCCTACCTAGATTCCAGCCAATCCCGTCCCTCGTCTGTGTATATATATATGGATAGGTGGATAGATTAATGGACTGATAGGTAGATGGGTGGATCGATAGATAGGTAGGAGGTAGATGGATAGATAGGTAGGTAGACAGATAGATAGGTAGATAGATAGGTATATATATATATATATATATATATATATATATATATATATATATATATATATATATATATATATATATATATAGAGAGAGAGAGAGAGAGAGAGAGAGAGAGAGAGAAGGTAGGTAGGTAGGTAGATAGATAGATAGGTAGATAAATAGATAGATAGATAGCCAGATAGATACAGAACTAAATAGGTAGATAGATAGATAGATAGATAGATAAATAGATAGATAAATAGGTAGATAGATAGATAGATACAAAGATAGATAGAAAGACAGATAGATATAGAGATGGATAGATTGATAATCGGTAAGAAGGCTTATTGATAGATATAATGGTGTGATAGATAGATAAGTAGGTAGGTAGACAAACTAATGGTTAGATAGATAGATAGGTAAGGTTTTAATGGATGAATAGGTAAGGAGGTAGGTAAATAGACAATTTTGATGGAGAGATAGATAGGTAGAATAAGGAGAGACAGACTGGTAGGTAAATAGATAGATAAATATATAGATAGGTAGATATACAGATTGCTATATAGATAAGCAAATATGTAGATTGATAGATAGTTACGTAAGTAGATAGATAAATAGACAGATAGATAGATAAATAAGTCGGCAGGTAGATAGATTTAATGATGTAATTAGGTAGGTAGATAAATAATTTTAATGGATAGATAGATAAGTAGAAAAAATAAACAGGTAAATAGACAAACAGATATACAAATAAATAAAAAGAGAAACAGAGAGAAAAACAAAGAATCAGGAGAAGAAACAGAAAGAAAGACAAGGAAGTGAGATTTCTCAGAGCTTCATTTCCTTTTGTATTGCATGCCATTGCACATTCAGCAACGGGCGTGCAATTGCAAGAAAAAAAAATACGAACGAGGTAATGTCAGCTTTAGAAAAAAAAGGGGGGGAGGAGGAGATTATTTGCAACAATAACAACCGGAACAGAAATATTCCCCCCTCCCCCTGTCTCCCCCTCCCCCTCCCCCTCCCCCCCTTAAGTTGTAAAGGGTATATAATGGCAGCTTCAGAAATAAGATAATTTGCAACAACAGCAACCACAAGAATTGTATTCTATCCCTTCCCATCCCTCCTTCCCTCCCCCCCCTCCCCCCCTTTAGTTGCAGAGTCGAGGGAATGTACAGTTTAATCTTCAGACAAAAGCTTTTTTATTTTCTTTTATTTTTTTATTTTTTATTTTTTTTTGGCAACCGCTTCCGGTAAGTTTATATGCAATTGTTACTTTTTTTTTTTTTTTTTTTGTTGTTGTTTTTTTAGTCCGTTTTTCATTCATATTTTAATTTGCGTTTGACGAAGACTCAAGGAGGGGGGGGGGGGGGGGGGGAGGAGGAGGGAGGAAGGGGTTGGAAAGGGGGGAGGGGGAGGGGGAAGGGGGGAGGGGAAGATTTTTTTTATGAGTTCGGTCGCTCCTTTTGTTTGTTTGTTTGTTTGATTGTTTGCGTTTGTTTATGTGATTGTGTGTGTGTGTGTGTGTGTGTGTGTGTGTGTGTGTGTGTGTGTGTGTGTGTGTGTGTGTGTGTGTGTGCGTGCGTTTGCATGTGTGTGTGCGTGTGTGTGTGTGTGTGTGTGTGTGTGTGTGTGTGTGTGTGTGTGTGTGTGTGTGTGTGTGTGTGTGTGTGTGTATGTGTATGTGTGTGTGTGTGCATGCACGTGTGTGTAAACGTGACCTGTGAGCGTTAGCGTGTAGACAAAATAGAATATGGGAAGATACAACAACCTTGCATAACGGCGAAGAAAAAGCAGACATCCCGGTAACCTTGTTTTTTTTTTTTTTTTTTTTTTTTTTATGAGAAAGAGATATACAGTTGAATGTCAGAGTTTTTTTTATGAGAAAGAGATATACAGTTGAATGTCAGAGATTCTGTCTGGTTATGATGTCATAGGCTGTCTGTCTCGCAGGAAACCCTCCTTTATACAAGGCTATACAGGGAGTCGAAAAAGGGGTTGCGTCGTACTGGGAAATGAAACAAAGAGGATGCTCACGTGTAAACAGAGTGAATATTACTACATTTTACTTTCTCTTTTATCATCTATGTACAAACAGATACGTACACATGCAGATAAACTACTCCCAAATACACACACGCACACACACACACACACACACACACACACACACACACATACCCCCACACCCCCACCCCACCCACCCCAACACACTTACACACACATACACCCCCCAACTCACCCCCCCCCCCCCACACACACACGTACAATAACCCACCACCATCTACACCCAGATACACACAGACACGCGCTAACGAGACAATGAAGGAGTTTTTAACAGAAGGTGAAAATAAACTGGAATTCGCTATCAATGAGGCTTACGGACTGACTTACATATATACAGAGTCACATATTTATTTTTGTTAGACGGAGATATGGGTATATCTGTCTATATCTATCCATGTAGATATATTTATCTATTTATCTATTTTTATTTTCTCAAAGTGTTTTCTCCCTGTCTATCTATCTATCTTTCTATCTTTCAAGATCTATCTATTCATCTATATTTCCAGCTATCAGCTATTTGTCCGTCTATTTATCGTTCTATCTATCTGCCTATCTATATATCTACCTAATCTATCTATCTACCTGTCCATATCTATCTATTTCCATTTCTTTCCATCTGCCTCCATTACTCTTTTCGCTTCTGCACTTTATTTATTTATTCATCCGTTTATCTATCTGTTTATATATCTATTTATCCTTTACTTGACGAAAAGAAAGACAAGCAATGACGGCGAAAATCATAAATATATATAAACGCTGCAGAGGAGAGAGAGAGAGAGAGAGAGAGAGAGAGAGAGAGAGAGAAGAGGAGAGAGATGATGAGAGAGAAGAGAAGAGAGAGAGAGAGAGAGAGAGGAGAGAGGGGGGAGAGAGATAGATAGAAGAGAGAGAGAGAGAGAGAGAGAGAGATAGATAGAGAGAGAAAGAGAGAGAGAGAAAGAAAGAGAGACAGAGGGGGAGAAAGAGAGATAGATAGATAGATAGAAGAGAGAGAGAGAGAGAGAGAGAGAGAGAGAGAGAGAGAGAGAGAGAGAGAGAGAGAGAGAGAGAAAAGAAAGAAAGAAAGAGAAAAGTAAAAAAGGAATGAGAGAAAAGTAAGAAAGAAAAAAGACAGAAGGAGAGAGAAATAGACAGACAGAAAGAGAGAAGAGAAGAGAGAGAGAAAAAAAAAACGATAAGAAAGAAACGTAGAAACAATCAAACAAACAAAAACAAACAAAGAGCATATTCGCTTCGATGCAACTACTTCTTCCTTTTCTTAATTTTTTTTTTATGTATTTGACATGTAAATGTGCATAAATACAAGTTGTTTATATGCAAATTGCTTCATATTATCAAGAGACGAGAAATTAAAGAAATTCTAAGTTATTTCACTCGTGTTTTGAATAATTTTCCTTCATCTTTCTTTCACCTCTTTTATCTATCTTTCTTTTTGTCTTTATGTATATTTATATTTATATTTATTTTCTTCTGTCACCCTTTTTCTTTCTTTCTTACATGTAATTTACATTTATTTACATTTATTCGTATTTATTTATATTTATCTATACTAATCTATATTTATTTATTTATATTTTTCTTTCTTTGTTTCATTTTTTTTCTATTTATTTATTTATTTTTATTAATATATATTTCTATTTATCTATTTCTATCTATTCATATCTATTTCTATTTATTTTCTAATTATTTCCATTAAGTTATTCACATCTACATTTCTTTACACCTCTATAACCTTTCTTTCCTTCCGTGCGATTTTTTTTTTTTCATCTCTTTGTCTCCCCCTCCACCCCCCCCCCACCCTCACTCCACCCCCACCCCCCACCCCCACCCCACCCCACCCCCCCCACCTCCACCCCACCCCCTCCTTTTTTTTCCGAGGTCTGAATTGGACCTTTTCACACCACTCAGCACCCTGTGGAAAATATTTGAATGACCGCATACCTCTTGAAGGAAAGTCTTATTCAAGAACCCTCATAAAGAGAGAGAGAGAGAGAGAGAGAGAGAGAGAGAGAAGAGAGAGAGAGAGAGAGAGAGAGAAAGAGAATAGAGATGACAGAGAGAGAGAGATGAGAGAGAGAGAGAGAGAACGAGAAGAGAGGAGAGAGGAGAAAAGAGGGGAGAGAGAGAGGAAGAGAGAGAGAGAGAGAGAAAGAAGAGCAAGAGAAAGAAAGGGAACAGAGAGAGCAGAGAGAGAGAGAAAGAGAGAGAGGGAAAAAGATAGAGAGAAAGAGAGAGAGAGCAGAGAGAGAGAGAGAGAAAGACAGAGAGAGAGAGAGAGAACAGAGACCATCGAGCAACGAGGAGAGAGTAACTACACAAAGGCAAAAACGAGAAAGAAGCAATGAAAGAAATAAGTAAAAAAGAAAAATATTTTTACTCTCTCTCTGACCTTTCCTTTATCCTCATCCTCTCTCGATCCCTTGGTTTTACAGCTTCTTAGAAAGATCCAACTTTTGCGAGTTTTCCTCATTTCCTGCGTCTGCATGTTGAAAAGTTTTTTTTTGCTGATTACAGTTATTTTCATCGTTATCATAATTGCTTTTATCGTTATTATATTTTTATCATTATTATTAGTGTCATTATTATTATTATCGTAATTAATTAAGCATCATTATCATCAGTATTGTTATTAATTTTATCATTAATATCTTTATCATCATTCTCCCTCACGTGTTGTAGTGCTTGTCGGAAGCAAATGAAATGAAATGAGAGAGAGAGAGAGAGAGAGAGAGAGAGAGAGAGAGAGAGAGGAGAGAGAGAGAGAGACAGAGAGAGAGAGAGAAGAGAGAGAGAGAGAGAGAGAGAGGAGAGAGAGAGAGAGAGGAGAGAGAGAGAGAGAGAGGAGAGAGAGAGAGAGAGAGAGAGAGAGAGAAGAAAGAGATATCAATCAGCTTGTCATTATATATCTTTTTTATTCTTCCCCCTTTGTCATAGTATTTGCTAGAAACAAGGCACTATAGCAGAAGAAGATAAAGAGTTAGAGATAGATAAGCAGACAGACAGATAGACTGATAGACAGACAGACAAACAGACGGACATGTAGATATATGAATGGATAGACAGACAGATAGACAGACTAATAGACAGACAGACAGACTAATAGACAGACAGACTAATAGACAGACAGACATGTAGATAGATAGGAAGACAAACAGACAAACAGACTCATAGAGATAAAGAAAGGAGACGCACATGTAGACAGATGAACAGATATATAGACAGATGAACAGATAAATAGACAGACAGACAAAGAGATGAAGACAGAAGAGGGACAAGGAACATGATCAAGATTTTTTTTTTTTTTTCAAGTGCTCTGTCCTACAAGGACGTTGGCGATCATGAATTTCCATGATTTTTCTTGGCAATTTAGAGCGGTGGTTTGCCGTTGCCTTCCGCCCAGTGTTTTTTATCGAGTCACCAAGAATATATAAGGTCTTAATATCTTCTTGGTCAGAAATTCCTGGACGAAAAAGAGCGACCAGGCATATAAAGGGAGAGGAGGTTTTGACGTGAGCCACTTACCACATTCTGGCACCCCCTTCTCCTCCTTGGCACTCCTAACCCCCTTTTCCTCCATGGCACCCCTTCCCCCTTTGGCACTCCTACCCACCTTCTCCCCCTTGGCACTCCTATTCCCCTTCTCCTCACTGGCACCCCTCCTCCCTTGGCACTCCTACCCCCTTCTCCTCCTTGGCCCTCCCCCCCCTCCCCCCATTCTTCCTTTCACACGCGCCGTGGACCTCGCGATCTCATACACTTTTCTGCTGACATTGAAATTCCACTCTTATTCCCCAAGTGCCTAAGGGTCTTTCTCCTCTCCGCCTTCCTACTTCCCTTTCTTTTCGTCTTCTCTCTTTTTTCCTCTCGCTTTCTTTACTTTTATTCCTTCTCCTTTTCCTCTCTTCTTTTACCCCATTCCCTCTTTCTCTCTTTCCCTTCCCCTATGCTCTATCATTTCTTCTTTTCTTTCTTCCTTTCCTCTCCTTTATTTTTTTTCCTTATTCTCTCTTCCTCCCCCCCTTTTCTTCTTCTTCACTCTTCCTCGTCTTATTCCATTCCCCCTTTTCTGTTCCTTTTCCCACCCTACGCTCCTCCCCCTCCCACCCTACGCTCCTCCCCCTCCCACCCTACGCTCCTCCCCCTCTCACCCTACGCTCCTCCCCCTCCCACCCTACGCTCCCCCCCTCCCACCTTATGCTCCTCCCCCTTCCACCCTACGCCCCTCCCCTCCCACCCTACGCTCCTCCCCCTCCCACCTTACGCTCCTCCCCCTCCTCTTTCTTCCTTTCCTCTCCTTTATTTTTTTTTCCTTATTCTCTCTTCCTCCCCCCCTTTTCTTCTTCTTCACTCTTCCTCCTCTTATTCCATTCCCCCTTTTCTGTTCCTTTTCCCTTCCCTTTTTCCATTTTCCCACCCCCCTAACTCTCCCCTCCCACCCTACGCTCCTCCCCCTCCCACCCTACGCTCCTCCCCCTCCCACCCTACACTCCTCCCCCTCCCACCCTACGCCTCTCCCCCTCCCACCTTACGCTCCTCCCCTTCCCACCCCACGCCCCTCCCCCTCCCACCCTACGCCCCTCCCCCTCCCACCCTACGCTCCTCCCCCTCCCACCCT
>NC_051401.1:7217386-7229886 GCF_015228065.2 Penaeus monodon
ACAAAGAATCCTTCATATATTCATGGCAGGATAGAACGCACGACCGACGAAGTGAACAGAACAAGATACAGCCTAGGAAGGATAATTTACTTACCTGACTGATGAATGAATGGTGATCTGGGATACCCCACATTACAGTCAGTATATGATGCTGACTATATCGCCGCTCCTCAGGGTACATACCCATAACCATGGCAGAAAAAAAAACACAATGGACAAACTAGATTGATTAAGAACGATAAGAAGGATTTCGAAACTGTTATCTCGTTTTTAATAAATCTAGATTGCGAATTGTGTATTTTTCCACCATAGTATCAACACGGTAGCTATACCCATATGATTTTCTAATGCTTTGTCTTGCCGTACATAAATGGCTTATTCGGAACGAAAGTTTTCCAAATAAGGGGAGGGGGTAGGGGGGTGCAGCCCCTTGTAATAGAAACATCTGTGTATGGTATATGCTCGTAGTACAATCTCTGTGCCTAGGAGTGCCCGCTGCTGAGTCTATCCTATGTTACCCTGCCGTATATACGTGGTGGATGCCTTGTCGTCTAGGGTGGGGTATGGCGGGGTCAGTGACTCTTCATTATGGGGGCTACTGACCAGTTCTGTGTATATCATTCTTAGTGAACACAAACACAGTAACGTGTACACAGAGATGAAAAGAAACCTGGCCACGATAAGAAATGAAACAATATCGTTGTTTCATTTCTTTTTGTGGCTGTTTTCCCTTTCATATTGTTCATAATTTATCACGGAATTTCCCTTATGCCTTCCAATACCTCCCATACTACCAGGGCCAAGATTATGGGTATTAGGGGAGGGTAGGGGATCCCTTATCGTCGTTACCGATCATGCGGAAGTAATTCTGAATAATTACAAGGAGGAAATGTAATAACAAAGGATTATTTATCGTTTTATTTATTTTATTTTTTTATCTGTTGGCTTTATAAATTCCATTACGTTTTGCTTATCTACTTGTGTAGTTTCTTGTGCGTCATATAATTATGATGATAATAATGATAATGAGTCTCGTGGATAACGGCATATGTAGGAATTATTTACTGTTATTGATAATCATAATGATGATTATAGTGAGGAAGTTGACAATTATGCTGATGATGCTTATGATAATGATACTATGATAATGATAATAATGATGATAATGGTAATAATGATAAAATGATGATAATGATGATGATAGTGATAATAGTATAATGTTAACAGCAATGATGATGGTAATGTAATAATAGTAGTAATAATAATAATGATAATGATAATGATAATGGTGATGGCGATGATGATTATGATTATATCAATAATAACAAACATAGTACCAATAATAATAATAATAATAATAATAATAATAATAATAATGATAATAATAATAATAGAAATAATAAATAATGATAATAATGATAATAATAATAACAATAATAACAATAATAACAATAATAACAACAATAACAGTAATATTGACATTAATGACAATAATATAATATAATATAACATAATTTAAAAAATATGAATAATAATAATATTAATAGTTATAATAATAATAATAATAATAATATTAATAGTTATAATAATAATAATAATAATAATAATAATGATAATGATAATAACAATAATAATAATAATAATAATAATAATGATAATGTAAGAAAGGAAGGAGAAGAAGGAGGAGAAAAGAGGAAAAGGAGAGCTTAGAAATGCAAAGGAAGAAAGCGAAGGAAGCGAAATGAATAGGGAAAGAAAGGAAAAAAAACGAAAGAAGGAATGAGATGAAATAAGAAAGAAAGAGAGAAAGAGAGAGAGAAAAAAAACGTTTAGAGAAGAAAGAAACAGAACTTAGGAAAAAGAAAGAAAAAAAAACGAAGAAAATAAAAGAAAGAGAGAAATAAAACAAAAGAGAATAATAAAAAAGAGCAAAAACTAAAAACAGAAACAAAACAAAAAAAGAATAATAAAAACAAGAACAAAAGCTAAAAACAGAAAAAAATATAAACAAGAACAAAACTAAAAACAGAGACCAAAGGCTAAAACACACACAAAAAAAAAAAAACATTGGTATGCCGTAAGTAAGATACCATTTCGAGGTAATGGACGCGTTATGTGTCATGTACTTGTGTTTTTATGCTGATAAAATGTCTCCAGGCTGGATACATACTAATGGCTCCCTTGTTTACATGTAGCACCATCTGTGTCCGTGAGAGTGTGTGTGTATGTGTTCACGTATACATGAATAGATAAGTGTGTATGGGGCGTAAGGAGTGTTTGGGGTATGGGGGTGTTTGGGGGGGGGGGGAGGAGGGGGTTGTGTGTGTGTGTGGGGGGGGGTGTGTTTGTGTGTGTTTGAGCGTGTTTGAGCGTGGGAGCGTTTGTGTTTGTGTGTGTGGATATGCGTGTTTGTGTTTGTGTCTGTGTGTCTGTCTGTGTGTCTGTCTGCACCCATGCACATAGATGCAGAGATAAAAAAGACAAAAAAACAAACAAACAAACAGGCAAAGAAAACAAAACGAAACAGACAGGCAAACAAGAAGATAGGAGGGGAATAACACAATAAGAAAACAGAAAGACTAAACACAGAAAGAGAATGCAAGGGTAAAAAAAAAAAAAAAAAAAATGTTCCTCGCTCTATGATAAACGCCAACAAGGAAATTTATTTGCCCCCCCCCCAAAAAAAAAAAAAAAGACGTAAAGAATGGATATGAATTTTCTGAGGAGCGAAAGAGAAATAGCGAGGAGACAAAGAACAAAATTTCAAGGTATTGGGCAACATAAGAAAAAAGCGCACGACTACATAGACGTGTTATACAGATGTATACATACATATATGCACACACACACACACACGCAGGCATTCAGGTATATATATGTATATATACATATACACATATTCCCTAAATGCATTATTAAATAATATATTTATATATTAATATATAATATTATATATATATATATATATATATATATATTCTTTTTCTTTTTCAACAGACATTTATTCCACTGCAGGGCATAGGCCTCTCTCATGTCACTACTGAGAGGTCATCTGGCAGCCTCACCCTTGCCTGATTGGATGCCCTTCCTAATCAACCGCAGTTCGGCGCGTTAACACTTGTGCCACGGCGGCGACTTCCCTACGATGCCTACATTAAACTTGGCTCGAGCCATCGGTTGGAGCGCAGTGCTCTATCGCGGCACGCATATATATGTATAAACACTCACACACCACAAAACCACACACAACAACAAAAACCCACACACACACACACACACACCCACACACACACACACCCACACACCACAAAAACCCACAAAACACATTTCGCCATATGTTATACATATATTCAAAATTATATACAACTACACACTCTCCCGGGAAAGGGGGAACGGGGACCCTACCAATACTCATAATTTTCATCAAACAGGGAAACTACAAGAATTCATGCTGTGACCACGGGGGCTCAAAACATGAACCTACCGTAACAAATACATACATACATACATATATATATATATATATATATATATATATTAATATAAAATTAATTATATATATATATACACCACACACCACACAACCACACACACCACACCCACCACAATATATTTTAATGTGTGTGTGTGTGATGTATATATACACACACACACACACAAATATGTAAGGATTATAGTTTCATAACTTTAAGTAGCTCGAGAATACGAAACAGCCCCGACATTTAATAGCTTGCATTAACCTCGAAAACGTAAAAAAAAAGAAAAAAAAAACTCATTGGTGCCAAAAATAGTTCCAACTCGCTAGAGAACAATATCATTCCACACAACATTTTTTTTTTCTTATTCTTGCAATTCTGTGCAACATAAAAGCATAGCCCAGAGTGCTTTAAGGTTACCGGGGTAAAGCCACTGCCACATTCAGGGAAAATACTGCGATCCCAAGGGGTCCCAAAGGAAATCTATAAATTTAAAATTAAAAAAATACTTTTTTTAATACGCTGACCTAAGTGAGGCCAAAATTTATTTTTATTCTAGGTTGTCAAATTCAGATTCAAATTACTCTAAAGGCATTTGAATGGGTTCATAAGTGCTAGAATTACTCTAAGGATGTCAAAGTGAGTGCCAGCCAGAAGGAATTTAAAGGTGCCAGATTGAGTCCAAGATACTATCAGGTGTCAGATACATTAGAGTGCTAGATGAGCTTAAGGAAGGTAGAATGACCTCAAAGAGAGAGAGAGAGAGAGAGAGAGAGAGAGAGAGAGAGAGAGAGAGAGAGAGAGAGAGAGAGAGAGAGAGAGAGAGAGAATGGAGAGACCAGACTGAGTTCAAAGTTGTTATAGGTATTTCAGCTGTGCTAGAGTGGAGATCAAAGGGTACCAGAATTATACTAGGGGGTTTGTGGGCAAAGTGCTTTGAGTTCAGGGGGGCCAGAATTACTCTAGAGTTGTGTTCAAACATGCCAAAAAACCCCCGAGGTACCCAATCATTTTCAAATTTCTAGTATCACTCTAGAGGTATGTGCGTGAGTTTAGGAGTCCCATGATTACTAGAGAATTATCAGAGTGAGTTCAAGAGCGCCAGAATTACTCTAGAAATCCCTGAGATAGTCCAGGAGGGCCATAGTTACTAGAAAGTTGTCAGAGCAAGTTCAGTAGCGCCAGAATTACTCGAAAGGTGTCTGAGTGAGTTCGAGAATGCCAGAATTACTCTGAGGCTGTATGAGGGTGTATAATTACTCTAAAAGTCTCTGTGTGGGTCCAAGAGCGAGTCCAAAATTACTCAAAAGGTGTATGGGTGAGTTTCAAAACGCCACAATTACGTCAAAAGGCCTCTGAGTGAGTCCAAGAATGCAGGATTACGCCAAGGATCTCAGAGTGCCAAAACTTTAGGACATGAAGCCAAAGGAAGCCAAAGGATACCCCCAAGAAACCACGGAGGAGTCTCTCCCGGATTCCCCAACGACGGTGAAAACCTCGAAGCGGCAGTCATATAAAAGTTTACGAGACTTTCATGAGTCTGATGCTGAGGCGGAGGGATCTGATGAAATTTACGACATCTCGCATCCTTTACGTCAGGTTTGGTTGGGTTGGGTGCGTTGTGGTGGTGTTATACTGTCGAAAATGGGTGGGTGGGTGGGTGGGAAGAAAGGAGGGGAGGGAGGGTGGGAGGGAAGGAGGGAGGAGGGGAAGAGGAAAGGGGGAGAGAGAGACAAAGAAAGAGAGAGAGAGAGAGAGAGAGGGGAAAGAGAGGAGAGAGGGGAAGAGAGAGAGAGGAGGAGAGAGAGAGAGGAGAGAAGAGAGAAAAGAGAGGAGAGAGAGAGAGAGAGAGAGAGAGAGGAAAAGGACATAAATTGCGAGCTGTTATTGTACTTATCAGAATATATTACTGTTGTTGAAATTAGAATTTATGTGCTCGTTACAAACTGCATTTGCAAATGAAGGACTATTGGTATAATTACCAATGAGAATTACAAGAACAGTATTTCAGCAGACGAATTAACGTCACAGGAAAAGACAACACCAGCAAAAAAGAAAAAGAAAAAAAAAAAGACGTATTTGATTTACGTTTTTTTTATTTTATTTTATTTTTTTTTATTGAACGCCATTTTTTATTTACACTACCTCAGTCGCGCTGAGCAATCACTCTATCAGTATCTTCAGTATCAAATATTTCCCTTCACTTCACTATACAGACCTACTTTTACACAATAACAAAAATATCACAACCATAACCCTTTATACTCTCACAAACTTACAAACAAACAAACAAACAAACCCTTCCGCTCTCACTTCTCACAACCACACAAACAAGGAAACAAACAAACCACCCCGCTCTCACAACTCACAAACAAACAAAAACAAACAAACCATTCACTTTCCTACAAACACACAAACAAACAAACAAACCGTCACTATACTGCTTACGAATCATCCAGCTCACCATAACTTCACTATAAAGAAACGTTCGTATCAGCAAAGAAGATGGTGTACGTCCCTCACTCCTTGTGTCGAGGGAGAAATAGATTACTGGTGATCCCAAACACGAGGGGAAATTAAATAAGCTAAAATGTGTTTGTCGATACGAATATTGTAATATACAAGGCGAGGAGGTGAGAGGATGGAGGGGAGGGAGGGGGAAGGAGGGAGGATTGAGACGGGAGAGGGTGGAGGAGGGGAAGGGGGGAGGTGGAATAGAGAAGGGGTGGAGGGAGGGTAGGAGGTGAGAGGGTGGAGGGCAGGGAGGGGGGAAAAAAAGGGGGAGAAGGAAGGGGGGGGGAGGAGAGGAGAGGGTGGAAGGTAAGGAGGGAGGGAAAGAAGGGGGATAGGTAGGTAGGGGAGGAAGGAGAGGTGGAGGAGAAAAGAGAGGTGAAAAGAGGGAGAAAAGGGAAGAAAAGAGGATAGAAAAATAGATACAGAAAGGGGAGGAAGGGGAAGAAGAGAGAAAAGGAAAAAGGGTACACAGCGAATAACCAGGAGGAGGAGGGAGGGGAGATGGGTGGGGGAAAAGGGATGGGAAGGGAAAAGGGGGAATCGGATAGGAGAGGAAAATGGGGAGAATAAGAGGTAAAACGACAAAGGAAGAGGAGGTGGAAAGATAGGGTGAGGAAGGAGAGGCATGGACAGAAAAGAGAAGATAAACGCAAGAAGAATAGGAAAAATTGGAAACCCCAAATTTAAAGTAACGTTTTTTCATGATAATAATGACACTAATCATAATAGCTGTGTTGAAGATGATTATAATAATAATAATCTGACGATAAAAGAGAAAAAAGGAAAGAGAATGAGAGAAAGTAAGAGAGAAAGAGAGAGAGAGAGAGAGAGAGAGAGAAGAGAGAGAGAGGGGGAAGAGAAGAGAGAGGGAAAAAGAAAGGGGGGGGAGGAAAGAAAGAGAGAGATAAGAGAAAAGAGAGGAGAGAGAGAGGGGAGAGAGAGAGAGGAGAGAGAAAAAGAGGGGAAAAGAGGAAGAGAGAGAGAAGGGGAGAGAGAGAGAGGGGGAAAAGAAGGAAGAGGGGGAGAGAGGAGAGAAAAAGAAAAAGAGAAAAAAAGAAAAAAGAGGAGAGAGAAAGAAAGAGAGAAAAAAAGAAGGGAAAGAGAAAGGAGAAAAAAAAAAAAAAAAGAGGGGAGAGAAAAAAAAGGGGAAAGAGATGGAACCCAAAGGGGGGAGGGGGGAGGGGGAAGTCCCCAAAAAAAATAAAAAGGGAAAGGGGGGAAAGGGAAATTGAGTAAAAAAGAAAGAGGCAGTTTTAAAAGGGGAGAGGGGGTTTTTGTAAAGGGGAAAGGATAAAAAGGGAAAAGAAAGGGACTTAGAAAAAAAGAAAAAAGGGGGGGCTTAGAAGAAAGGAAAAAAGGGAAATTAAAAAAAGGGGAAACTTAGAAAAGGGGAGGAGAAAAGGGGGTTTGGGAAAAAGGAAGAAAAAGGGCGGGGGAAGGGGAGAGGGGGGAGGAAAAGGGGGATAGGGGGGAAAGGAAGGGGGTTTGGGAGGGGGGAAGGGGGGGGAGGGTTTGGGGAGGGGAGGGAGGGGAGGGGAAGGGGGGAGGGGGGAAAGGAGGGTTTAAAGGGGAAGAGGGGAGGGGAGGGGGGGGGGGGGGAGAGGGGCAAGAAGGGGGGGGGGGAAGGGAGGGGATGGAAGAAGGGGAAAGGGAGGGCGGGGAAAAGGGGGGGGGGAGGGGGGGGAGAGAAAAAATGGGGGAGGGAAAGAAAAAAGGGAAGAGAAAGAAAGAGGAGAGAGAAAAGGAGAAAGGAGAAGGGGAGGAAAGGAAACAAAGGGGGGAAAAAGAGTTTAATAAAGGGAAACGGGGGGGGGGTCCTTTTTTAAACCCCGTCGTAAAAAAAATTACTTATATTACTTATTTTGTCTTTTGTTTTCTTTTCTCGTTTCTTCGTCTCTCCTTCGTTCTCTCTCCCCCCTTCTTCCCCCCTCTCTTTCTCCTCTCCCCCCTTTTTCTCTCTCTTTTTCTTTTTCTCCCTCCCTCCCTCCCTCCCCCCCTCTTCTTTTTTTTCTTTTTTCCCTTTTTTCTTCTTTTTTTTCTCCTCTCTTTTCCCTCTCCCTTCTTTTTTTTTTTTTCCCTTTACCCGGTACTTTATTTTGAATATCTGCCTTCTGCCCCCCCCCTTTTTTCCCCTTTTTTTCCCCCCCCCTTTCCCCAAAAAAATTTTCCCTGCCTTTTCCCTTTTTTTTTTTTCCCCCCTCCCTCCCGCCCTTTGGGTCCCCTCTTTTTGGCCTTCTCTCCTCTTTTTTCTTTCCTCTCTTGTTTTCTCTCTGTTTTCTTTCTTCTTTCCCCCTTTTTCCCCCTTCCCCGGGTTCTTTTCCTCTTTTTTCCCCCTTTTTTCCTCCCTCTCCCTTTTTCCCCCCTTCTTTTTCTTTTTTCCCTTTTCTTTTTTTCCCCCTTCTGCCCTTTTTTTTGGGTTTGTTTTTTTTTTCCCCCTTCCCCTTCCCCCTTCCCTTTTCCCTCCCCTTTTTCCCCCCTCTATCCCCCTATCTCCTTTTTTCTTTCCCTTCTCTCCTCTCCTTCCCTCTCCCCCCTTCCTTCCCCCCTCTCTCCTTTTCTCTCTTTTCTCCCCCCTTTTCCCCCTCTTTCTTTTCCTCTCTCCCCTCCCCTCTTCCCCCTGTCTCTCTCCCCTTTTTTCTCCATTTCCCCTTTTCCTCTCCTCCTTTCTTCTTCCCCTTTCCTTTTCTATTTTTCCCTTACCCCTCCCCCCCGGGTGTCTTTCTCTCCCTCTTTTACCTTTTCTCTCTCTCCTCTCTCTTCCCCCCTCCTACCCTCTCTCTTTTTTCTCTCTCTCCCCCCCCTTTTCCCCCTCTCTCCCCCTCTCCCCCTCCCCTCTCCCCCCCCCCCTTCCCCTCTCTCCCCTCTCTCTCTCTTCTTTTTTTTTCCCCCCCTGGTTCTTTTTTCCCCTTTCTTTTCTTTTCTCTACCGTTCCCCCTTCTTTTTTTCTTTCCCCTTTAAAATTCCCCCTTCTTCTATCCCCCCCTCTATCTTCTGCCCCTTTTATCTTTCTTTCTTCTCCACCCCCCCTCCCCCCCCCTTTTTTCCCCTCCCCCCCCCTCCCCCCCCCTTCTCTCTTTTTCCCCTCTCTCCCCCTTCCCCTTATCCCTCTCCCCTCTTTTCTCTCCCCTCTTCTCCTCCCCTCTCGCCTCTCTCCTCCCCATCTCCCCCTCGCTCTCTTTTCTTTTCCTCTCTCTCGCTCTCTCTCAGGATACAAGAAATGGATGGATGATAGATGGGGGAAGGGAAAGGAAAAAAGTAAAAATAAAACTAGAAATGGAAAAATAGAATAAAAGGCAGTAAAAGGATAAAACAAACAAAGGAAAAGAAGAAGAAGAAGAAGAGAAAGAAGAAGAAGTGAAATAAACAAATAAGAACAAAAACAGATTTTTTAAATCTAATGAAAGAAGACAAACAACAAAGAAGGAAAAATAGATTACATCAATTTAAGATTTTTTCCCCTTTCAATATCTATTAGGAATTTTGTTTATGCGGGAACAAAAATAGATATTTCAATTAAGATGCAAATGGCCCAACGCAGGGATAATGATAAAGGGAGGAGAGAAACAGAAGATAAAGATGGATAAAGTTTGTAGAAGAAAAAGAAAAGAAAAATTAGTAGAGAGAAACAGACAACAAACAAATATATAGAAAAATAAACAAAACAAAACTCATTTGAATAAATAAACAAACAAGTAAATAAAGAAACAAAAAAAAAACAGAAAAACGAACAAACAATTAAACAAAATCATAAAAAAACAATAAAAACGGACAGACAAAGAAGGAAACAGACAAATAAAAAACAAGCAAACGAAACAGCATCAAACAAAAAGACAAAAAAGAAAGAAAAAAGAAAGAAAGAAATGAAGGGGAAAAGAAACTGAGAGAAAGAGAGGGGGGAGGAGGAAGAGAGAGAGAGAGAGAGAGAGAAAGAAAGAGAGAGAGTGAGAAAGAGAAAGAGAAAGAAAAAACATACTAATTGAATCAAAAAAGCAAAGAAAAAAAATGTAACGAAAGAGAAACTGTAACATAGTTCGAGGAATTTGTCGAAAAAAATGACTATGAGTGAATTATTCAACAAACAAAGATATTCTCTATTCTTTACTTTTTGTCAAACTACTTAACTATTTATTTTGCCCTAGTTGTCGCTGAGGAATAGGGGGATAGGAAGAATAAGAAAGGAAGAGAGAAAAAGCAAATAAAATGGAAGAAGAGGGATTATTATACGCCATGATTGCCCTCCCCCCTCTGACATACACACATACCCACATATCCCTCCTTTTTGTACACTCCCTCCCCCCTCCCACATCTTCCCCTGACCTTACACATACCCCCCCCCTCTCGTACACCCTCCCTGAACCCCCTCCCACACCATCTTTCCCCTCCACCCCCCCCTCCCCCCATCCCCCGACATGCAGTAAATTTTTGGGACGGCCCAAGGTGGCGGGCCCCCTGCAATCAGGACCCAAAAGATTTATTTGGCGAGGAAATATTGGGAGCTGACTGGCGGAAAATTTTGTCTGGGCCCGGGTGTTTTAAAATCTGGGCTGTCTGTCTGTCGTAGGGCCCTCTTTTTTGAAGGGCTAAATAGGAAAATTGACAAAGAATTGTAATGTATTAGGTAGTGGTAGGGAAAGGGTGTGATCGTGTACACGGGGCAACGTCACAAGGCAGAAGGCCCCGTGGTTCGCGTTTTGTTGGGGAAAAGGTTGGTTTTACAGGGAAACTAGTGTTATTGTATTAAGATATGTGTATAAGTTAATAGTGTCATATATACTGCATTAGTAGAGAAGGGGTGGAGAAGGCCTTACATCGACACAATCACATCCTCCCAATTCCAATACCTAATACATCGCAACCCTTTTATAATTTTATATTTAGATCTGTTTAAAAAGAGGGTCGCCTGCTAGCGAAAGACAGACAGCTCTTAACATCCCGACCAGAATCTCTGCCAGTCAAGTATACTATTCTCTTGCCAAATAAATCTGCTGTCCTGATCGCGGATTACTGCGTCATGTCAAGACGCGACTTTACACACTACCGCTCATCGGCTTCATTACACCCACACCACCCTTTCCCCCACATTTCCCCTCCCCCATATCACCCCCTTCTTTTTCCCCCCAAAAATACCCCCCTCCCCCCCATTCCCCCCCTCTCCCTCCCCCCAAAAAACCCTTTCCCCCCTTTTTCCCCCCGAGCCCCAAAAATCTCCTCAACAAACTATTGACTCAACACCCACATACACGTGTGGGGGGTTTACCGTTCAATACCTGGGGGGATCGGAAAAACCCTACCCGGGGGTGATGCAGACCCCCCCGCTACTTCAAACCGTTGCACAGAATCCTGCACGAATCCTGCACTTGAAATGCTTGCAATGTTGGGAATGAAATGCAGGCTCGTTGAGGGGTCCTGATCTGGCATAATTCCAGAATTTCGTGATGCTTCCATTCGGGTTATCTATACAGATGCTGTATATATTCTGGATCTCTGTTTGGGCTGTCTTTTCTCTGAAGGGGGGTCCGTCTATGGTAGACCCCCCCAAAAACATACATAATCCCTATTTCATATAAAATATATAATATATATATATTAATTTTTTATAATTTTATATATATTTATATATATATATATATTATATATAATTTTATATTTATATATATATATATTTTAAAATATATAATTATATATGTGGGGTTTGTGTGTGGGTTTTGTGTGTTTGTGGGGGGGTGTGGGGTTTGTGTGTGTGAAGGGATTTTTGTAAAACACACACCCAAAAAACCCCACACCACACACACACACACACACACATACCCCACACACCCACAACACACAAAACACATACACCCACACACACCACCACACACACATATATATATATTATATATATATATATATTTTATATAATAAAATACAAATAATATATATAATATTATATATTTTTATATATATATATATATATATATAATATATATATATATTAATAAAATATATAATTTTATATATTATTATATATGCATGCATGCATAATTCCCTAAATTTAAACCATCTATCCATCCATTCGTCCATCGTACCTATTTTCCCTCTTTTCTTTTGAAATCTAGCTTTTCTATCTATCCGTTTTATTTCCCAAATGCGTGGTTTTCCTTGGCTCTCGCTGACATTGTTAAAAAATCTCTCTCTCCTTCTCACTCCCTCTCTCTCTCTCTCTCTCCCCTCCTCTCTCTCTCACCAAACCCCACCCACCGAGAACCTCCTCCCCTTTAACAAAAATGGGAAAATCACAAAAGAAGAAGAAGAAAGAAGAAGAAACACACATCAAATAATTATAAGTAATAGAATAAAAAACACTTTTCTTCCTTTTTCCTCATTTCGGAACCGATAGATATCAGTCGAGAGAGAGAGAGAGAGAGAGGGGAGAGAGAGAGAGAGAGGCGAGAGAGAGAGAGAGAGAGAGAGAGAGAGAGAGAGAGAGAGAGAGAGAGAGAGAGAAGAGAGAGAAAAGAGGAGAGAGAG
>NC_051401.1:7242386-7244886 GCF_015228065.2 Penaeus monodon
CCTCCTGACCCCAATATCTGCCACATCCGATCCTTCATCCTCCAGCATCCTCCTCCAGCAGGCTCTCTGGGGGCAGAGGAGGGCGAGATGAGAGAGCGGTATCGCCAAGGCCGTCGCGGCGATTAAGGGATATTCAGTCCCGAGCGAGAGAGTGATTAGCTGCTGCCTTATAAGGGAGGGGAATTAGGTGCGATTCTGATGGGGGTGGGGGTGGGGGGGGATGGGGGGGAGTGGGAAGGGGATGGGAGGGTGGGGTAGGAGGGGGAGGGGGTGGAGAGTGGGTGGGTGGAGAGGGGGAGGGGATGGGGATGGGGGTAGGGGGTAGGGGGTGGAGATTGGGATGGGTGGGTGGAGAGAGGGAGGGGGTAGGGGTGGAGAGGGGGAGGGGGGTAGGGGGTTTGTGGGTGGAGATGGGGAGGGGACGGGGATGGGGGTAGGGGGTGGAGAGGGGGAGGGAGTAAGGATGGGATAGGGGGGGTGGGGATGGGGGTGGAGAAGGGGATAAGGATACGCTGTGGGTGGGGGATGGGGTGGAGAGGGGGAAGGGGTGGGGGTGGGAGAGGGAGTGGTGGGGATGGAGATGGGGGTGGAGGGTGGGGGAGGAAGGGGAGGATAACAGGTGGATCGGGTGGGGGAGGAAGGGAGGGAATAAGGTGGATGAAAAGATGGAATGAGTAAGGAGTAAATTTTGAAAGAAGAGGAGGAAGAGGAAGGAAAGGGAATAGGAACAGGAAGAAAGAATAGAAGAAGGATGATGAATAGGAAGAGGAGGGAGAGAAAGAGGAAGGAGGAGGAACAGGAACAGGAAGAAAAAGGAGGAAGAAGATGAAGGAGGAAGAGGAAGAAGGGAAAGGAAGAGGAAGAAGGAGGGAGAGGAAGGAGGAAGAGAAACAGAAAGAAAAAGGAGGAGGAAAAGGTGGAAGAATGGAGAGGAAGGAGGAAAAGGAAGAGGAAGCAGAAGGAAGACGAACAGGAAGAAAGGAGGGACAGGAGAAGAGAGAGGAAGAAGAAGGTGGAAGAAGAAGGAAGAGGAATAGATGTAAAAGGAGGAACAAGAACAGGAAGAAAGAGAGGGAGGAAGAAGGAACAAAAGAAAGAGGAATATCAGGAAAAAGAAGAAGAAAAGAAAGAGTATTAAAAACAGAAAGAAGGAGCAAGAAGAACAGGAATAAAGAAGAAGAAGAAGAAGAAGAAGAAGAAGAAGAAATAAAGAGAAAGAAGAAAAGGAATAAGGGAGAAGATGATGAAGAAGAAGAAGGAAGAGGAATAAAGAGAAAGAGGAAAGGAAGTCCTGAAAAAAAAAACGAAATGCCATGACCGAGAAGGACACGACCAGCTGCTGCATGACGCTCATGACGCCTTCAAACTGCCTCTGCATGACGAGGATGTGGGCGTGTTTGTCGTTTTTTTTTTTTTTTTTTTTTTTTTTTTTTTTTTTTTTTGACAGGGGTTTCCGCGCTGCGTTGGTGATGGATCGTGAATGTTTTTTTTTGTTTTGTTTTTGTTTGCGCGGAGAAGGGTTTGTAAGCATCTTTCTTGGTCTCAACACACACACACACACACACACACACACATATACATACATACATACATATATATATATATATATATATATATATATATATATATATATATATATATATATATATATATATATATATTACACACACACTCACACACACACATACACATATACACACATGTACGCATACACATACACACCTTTGTGTATGTGTGTGTACAGTAATCCATTAAGCCGGTAGACTTAGTGGGGCGTAAGCGATATTGCTTCGTATCTTCCATCAGGTTTCCTTTCCAACTCTTTAATTCTTCTTTCAGGTCATCTCCTCCTCCTCTCTGTCTGTCTGTTCGTTTGAGATAGATAGATAGATAGATGGAGAGAGGAGAGAGAGAGAGAGAGAGAGAGGAGAGAGAGAGAGAGAGAGAGAGAGAGAGAGAGAGAGAGAGAGAGAGAGAGAGAGAGAGAGAGAGAGAGTAAGAGAGAAAAGAGAATGGAATAGAGAGAGAGAGAGAGAGAGAGAGAGAGAGAGAGAGAGAGAGAGAGAGAGAGAGAGAGAGAGAGAGAGAGAGAGAGAGAAAGAGAGAGAGAAAGAGAGAGAAGAGAGGAGAGAGAGAGATAGAGAGAGAAGAGAGAGAGAGAGAAGAAAGAGAGAGAGGAGAGAAGAGAAGAGAGAGAGAGAGAAGAGGAGAGAGAGAGGAGGGGAGAGAGAGAGAGAGAAGAGAGAGAGAGAGAGAGAGAGAGAGAGAGAGAGAGAGAGAAGAGAGAGAGAGAGAGAGAGAGAGAGAGAGAGAGAGAGAGAGAGAGAGAGAGAGAGAGAAACCAGCAAACAAACAAACATATAAGGGATCAGTCCTTCCCTTCCGTCGTTCCTCTATAACCAAAGATAAGGCAGGCGCGGAAACTATCATTTTAACGTAATATAACTGTAATAATATAGTCATTGGAGCCGTTAATACATGCCTATCACACGATGCCAAA
>NC_051401.1:7292386-7294886 GCF_015228065.2 Penaeus monodon
AATAGCGTGCGGCTGGCATAGGCAATAGGCATTAATTCGCCGTTTATTTCCTGCAGAAGGATTGCACCTAAACCCGTGTCAGAAGCATCCGTTCTTAAGAAAAATGGCTTGTTATGATCTGGCAACGTAAGAATTGGGGCGTTAATTAGTTTCTCCTTCAATAAATTAACACTTGCAATCTGTTCATCATTCCATATTAGCACATTGCTACTGTATTTTCTCAGTAAGACATTAAGGGGGAACATTATATCTGCAAAATTAGGAATAAATTTACGGTAGAATGAGACTGTACCCAAGAAAGATCTTAATTGTTTTTTCGTTTTAGGAAGAGGCATATCCATTATAGCTTTAATTTTAGCATCCATAGGTCTTAAACAATTATCACCCAATGTGAAACCTAGATACTTAATTTTAGTATAGCCAAAGAAGCATTTATCAGGACCTGCAGTTAATCCGTGTAAACGGAGCCTGTTAAGCAAGTTATCAAGGTCGGCTAAGTGATCTCCCCAATTAGAATTATGAACAACAATGTTATCAAAATAACAATCCGTGTTATTTAGACCCTTAATTACTTTTCTCATTAATCGTACGAACGTCGCACATGCGGTTTTCAATCCGAATGGCAACCTCGTAAATTGCATTAAACCATATTTGGTTGCAAAAGCAGTATATGGCTTAGATCGTTCACTTAAGGGAATTTGCCAATAGCCTCGACACAAATCGAGTTCTGTGAAGAATTTATCGGACGTAAAATGCCCCAGTGCTTCGTCCATAGAAGGCATCGGCTCAGCATCAAATTGACTAACATCGTTTAGAGCTCGAAAATCAACACAGAACCTCCAAGTGTTATTTGACTTTTTAACGAGAACAACGGGCGAACAGTACGGCGAATCGGATGCTTCGATCACTCCAAGTTCTTTCATTCTTTGTACTTCCGCCTCGAATGGTTTAATCAAATGGTGGGGAATCGTGTAAGGTTTGCGGTGTACGGGTTCGGTGGTAGTCAATTTTATATCGTGCGTTACTGAGCTAGTTAATCCAGGCTTCTCTGAGAATACATCTTGATATTTATCAAGTAGATTTCGTAATTCTTTTACTTGATCAGATTTTAGATCTGGACCTGTATTGAAATTAGTTACCGAATTACTCATTACAGATACATCGCACGTGTCATCACTAGCAGGATCATCGTCTATTACACATATCTGGCAAACTTTGAGAATTTCATTTTTTTTCCCTTTTAATGAACTTTTTCATCATGTTAATATGGTAAAGTTTAGTTTTACCCTTTACTTTAATCAAGTAATCTACGCCGTTATCGTGACGTTTAATCACGGGGTATGGGCCTTTCCACTGCATAGTGAGCTTGTTATGTGTCGTAGGAAGCAGAACGAGCACTTCGTCGCCAACGGCGAGAGAGCGTGCTTTAGCGCCGCGATCGAAATAAGTTCTATATAGCTTACTATTGAGGTTAGCATGAGATGATGCTAACTGAGCAGATTCCTCTAACTTAGTTCTAAGATCTAACACGTACCGATAGGCGTTTTTTTTCATTACTATCCAGATTATCGTTGGTCCACAATTCATACAAGATTGTAAGCGGTCCACGAACCCTACGGCCATACAACAGTTCGAAAGGAGAAAACTTCAAAGTGTCATTTGGAATTTCGCGGTAGGCAAATAGCACTGAGGGGATGTATCGGTCCCAGTTTTGTGGTTGTTCAATACATAGTTTCTTTAACATAGATTTCAAAACTGCGTGAAATCGTTCTACTGTACCATTGCAACATGCGTGATACGGGCTCGTATAGAGAGCCTTAACACATAAAAGTCTATTTATTTCATTCATGAGGTCAGATTTAAACTGCGTGCCTCGGTCTGACAATATTTCTTTAGGGATACCGACACGTGAAAATATGTCAATTAGATTTTCTGCGACGGTTACTGTATCTATACTGCGTAGAGGGACAGCTTCAGGGAAACGAGTAGCGCAGTCTATTAAGGTCAAGATATACCGGTGACCTCTTTCTGAAGGTGATAACGGGCCTACGAGATCTATGGCAACGCGAGCGAACGGTTCATTTATCACGGGCATGGCCACTAATGGTACTTTCTTTACTTTTCCTTTAGGGGAAGATCTCTGGCATAGTGAACATGAACGACAAAATCGCTTCACATCGGCACCCGCGCCTGGCCAGAAGAATTTATAAAATATCTTTTCAGATGTTTTACGATGTGAAAAGTGTCCGGCAACAGGGGAATCATGTGCGGTTGACAAAATGGCATGTCTGAACTTATGAGGGACAACTAATTGCTTCATACCAATCTCATTTTCATTTTTACTTTTAACGCAAATTCTATAAATGAGATCATTGTCCTTCTCATATTTTACCGTTCTATGTTTGACACTTACTGTATTCCCTCTCTCTACTTTTGACCTTATATCTTTTAGAGTTACGCATTTGCCTTGTTCGTCCATCAGTTCCCGTTTTGTGATATC
>NC_051401.1:7329933-7334933 GCF_015228065.2 Penaeus monodon
TCTCTCTTCTTCAATCTCTCTCTCTCTCTCTCTCTTTCTTTCTTTTTTTTCTCTTCTCTCTCCCCTCTTTCTCTCTCTCTCTCTTTCTTTTCTCTCTCCTCTTTCTTTTTTTTTCTCTCGCTCTTTCTTTCTCTCTCTCTCTCTTTTTTTTCTTTTCTTTCTTTTCTCTCTCTTTCCTCACCCCCCCGTCCCCTCCTCTCTCTTCCTTTTCTCTCTCTCTCTCTCTCTCTCTCTTTTTCTCTCTCTTTTTTTCCTCTCTCTCTCTCTCTTCTTCTCTCCTCCTCCGCTCTCTCTCTTCTCCTTCTCTCTTCTTCCCTCTCCCCCTTCTCTCTCTCTCTAATCTCTCCCCCACCTTTTTTTTTAACTTTCCTTTTATACAAAAGAAAAAAGAAATGTAATAACAATAATAAAAAAACAAATAAAAAAAAAAAAAGAAAAAAAAAATAACAAAAAAAACATCCATTCCCACTACTTCTCAACTGTTTATTTTTTATTGATGCTTTACGTGCAAAACTGGGGATCTCTTTTTAAATTTTTCACCCGCTGCCCTTTTTCCACTTCTGCTCGTTTATCGTTCTTGACCCTTTGTGTGGGGCGTATGTGTTGTGTAGATGCTTTAGCCATTTATTTGGTAGTATGTATGTATAATATTTTTATTTATATAAAATTATATTATATAATTTTATATATTATATTATTGTGTGTGTGTTGGTGTGTGTGTTGGTGTGTTTTTTTATTTTTTATATATATTATATATATGTTATTAATAATTCTTTTTATTTTTTATTTAATTTATTTTTTTTTTTAAATTTTGTTGTTATTTCTCCCCCCACCCCCCTTGCCCTTCGCTTTTTCTTTCCGCCTCTCTCTCTCTTCTCCTCTCTCCTCTCCCTCCTCTCTCTCCTCTCTCTCTCCCTCTCTCTCTCTCTCTCTCTCTCTCCCCCCTCTCCCTCCCCCCTTCCCTCCCCTCTCTCCTTTCTCTCTGTTTTTGCTACCCCCCCTCTCTATCCTCTCTTCCAACGACCCTTTTTGTTATGGGGGATTTCACGAAGATTTTCGCGGTGGCATCGTGTATTTTCCCCTTTGCCCAAGACCCGACTATGAGGAAAACCCCGGGGAAAGAAAATAAAAAAGAGAGAGAGAGGTTTTCTGTTTGCGTAATGAACTCAACCCCCACTCTTGTCACTCTTTCGCTCGCCCCTCCTGTTTGTGTTTTTTTTTTTTTTTTTTTTTCTTTTTTCTGCATAAGTTAAGGGGTTTCAAAGTGTCAAGGAGGGAAATTACCCGCCTTTTCTCTTTTTCTCTTATCATGTTTTTTTGGTGTTTATTTATATTTAAAAATTTTTAATATATATTATATTATTTTTATATATATTTTTAATTTTTTTTTATATATTTTTATATTTTAATTTTTATATAAATATAAAAAAAACTATATAATAATATATATATAAAAACAAAAACCCAAAACAAACAAAAACAAAAAAAAAAAAAATAATATTATTAATTATATATATATATATATTTTTTTAATTTTATTTTTATAATATATAATATTTTAAATTTTAAAATATAATAAATTTTTAAAAAAATAAATAAATAATTTTAAATAAAAAATAAAAATAAATAAATATAAAAATATATAAAATAAAATATATATATATTTTTTTATATATTTTTTTGTTTTTTATATATTTTTTTTTATCTTTTTTTATCTACCCGATATTATATTTATATTTATATTATTATATTTTTATATTATTTTTTTATTTTATTTTTTCTCCCCTTTTTTCCTCCCCAAAACCCTCGTTTGGGGGGCCTTTATTTTATTTTTCTCTCTGTTCTTCTCTCCTTCCCTTCCTTGGGCCCCTCCCCTGATCCCCCTCTTCCTTATTCTCTCTCTCTCTCTCTCTCTCTCCCCCTTTCCCCTTTCAAAGCTGCTTCCCTTTAAACTTTTTAAATTCGTGCGGCTTCAACTGACACCCCTTTTCTTCAGGGGCCCCCGGCAACAAAAAACAAATCTTGAAAAGTACCGAAAGATTCTAATCATAAAAATCATTTTTTTTTATCACCCCATTTCTTACTATCATTCCCTTAATTCTACATAACTACTATAAAAAACCCCTATCATTATGGGCTTTAAATAAAATTCTCCGAATGAAGCCAAAATTGCAAGAAACTAATGTTACACAAAATATTTTCAAAAAATTTTAATTGAAAAACCCTCCACCCCTTTTCATAAGCAGTATAAAGAGGAAAAAAATCCGTAATTCATAACCAATGTCCAGAAAGCGTGTACATCCTGAAAATTAAAAAACTGAGATTCAGGGACAGTGTAAAATCTCGCTCAGGTAGTTTAGGGACACGCACACACAATCGGACAACACGCTCTATCTATCTGTATTTGTTTTTATCTGTTTATCTGTGTGTGTGTATTTTGTGTGTGTTGTGTATGTGATGTGGTCTGTCTGTGACTGTCTGTTATCATATGCATTCTACCTATCTATCTTTTTATCTCTATCACCCATTTCATTATTTCTATATTATTTTTTTTGGTGTCACCCCCCCTTTCTCTCTCTCATTCTTCTCTCTACCTCCTCCCCCCCTTTCCCTCTCTCTTTTCTCTCTCTCTCTCTCTCTCTCTCTGTCTCCCTCCCTCCCCCCCCCCCCTCTCTCTCTCTCTCCTGTTTCTCCTTTTTTTTCAAACAAAAGAACAGGTAACTTCATACCCACTGAGACTGTATAATATTCTCACATGATGACGATATCTAAAACATTTTTCACACCAACGTTTCTGCTCTTACACGACAAACGTTCATACCCAAAGAGGAAGGGAAGCTAAACGCAAAAAAGAGTCTGTAAATATATGTAAATACATTTTAAATACTTGCTCGAAAGCCTTCTACACGCTCACGGTAATTATTAGCGACTGTCAGCATCTATTTCGTTGAATGTCCTCATCAGCAAGGAGTCTCGAGAAAAAGGAAAAGAGAGGGAGAGGAAAAAAAGTCATATATTAGTCTGGAGAAAAGGGAAAAGAGAGAGAGAGGGAAAAAAAGTCATATATTAGTCTCGAGAAAAGGGAAAAGAGAGAAAGAGGGAAAAAAAGTCATATATTAGTCTCGAGAAAATGGAAAAGAGAGAGAGAGGGAAAAAAAGTCATATATTAGTCTCGAGAAAAGAGGAAAGAGAAAAGAGAAAAAAAAGTCATTTAGAAGTCTCGAAAAAAGAGAAAAAAATGTCATGTAGGAGTCTTGAGAAAAAGAGAAAAGAGAGAGAGAAAAAAAAATGTAATATAGGAGAACCAGGAAACCGCCAGAGAAGTTCTACAATACGAGCGTAAGTGAAGTTGTGTTTTATAAAGGAAGTTAGAATTAGAGTACTAGGGGTGTTGTTTATCTTCTTTTTCTGTTGTTGTTTATTAACTTTTTCATTTATTTATGTTTTTATCTATTTGTTTGGTTATGTTTATTTACTCTTTTGTTTATATAGTTTATTTATTTGTTTGTTTATGTTTGTTTACTTATTTGTTTACTTATTTATTTGTTTATTTGTTTATTTGTTTATTCCTCTATTTGTTTATTCATCCTTCTATCTATTTGATAATCTACCCGTTTCTTTGTCTGTTTGTTAATTCATCTGTTTATATATTTAATTGATATTACTTTTATATTAGAGTTGTTTGCTTGGTATTTTAAATAATAAAAAACACGCGAAAATTTTAAATAAATCCCATGCCTATTTTTTTTTTCTCTCTCTCTTTAATATCTATCTCCTTTTCTTTTCAATTTCTTTACATCCTAATTATCTCAACATTCTTAATAATCATAAAAAAAGAATTAACATTACATAAAACAACTGAACATAATCGTCTCACTTAAAATGTCTCTCGCTCTTTCAATATAATTTTTAAAGTTTTAAAAATTTAAATATTTCTATTTAACAAGGTATTCGCCGCTAATGATCTTAGCTGTTGACGCGGCAGATAATTCTAAATAATCAGATCAAATCTTTCAATATCACACTTTTCTCTCTCTCTTTTTAAGACGATAGAGCTTAGCGTTATACTATATTCTCCTGCAGGTCCCGGTTCCTCCCTCTTGAAAGCTGGCAGAGGGTGTGAGGAAGTGAAAGACAGATGCGTCCAGATTTCGAATGTGGTGCTGGGTATGGGGAGGCCCGGGTTGCTCTCTTTTTTCCACGCTTTGTAACGTTCTTCGTGTTCTAGGTGGATGAGTTTATTTCTATCATTGTTGTGTGTGTGTGTGTGTGTGTGTGAGTGAGTGTGAGTATATATATATATATATATATATATATATATATATATTATATAAATCTATATATTAATATATATATATATATATATATATAAAATATATTATATATAAAAAAAAAAAAAAAAATATTATATATTATTATATTTTTATTAAAATTATATATTAAATTTATAATATTTATATATATATTATATATATTTATATAATATTTATTTTATTATATTAATTATTTATAAAATATATAAAATTTAATTTTAAAAAAAAAAAATATTAAAATTTTAAAAATATAGAAAGAAGAGAAAAGGGGGGAAAAGAAGAGAATTAAAAAATTTAATTACCTTTTTTATTTTTCCCCCAAATTTTAAATTAAAAACCCCAAAATATATATAAATTATTTTAAAAAAAAAAAAATTTTATATTAAATTTATCTATTTTTTAAATTATATTAATAAAATATTAGAATACCTTTTAAAAAGAAATATTTTTTTAAAAATTTTTTAAAATTTAAAATTTTTATAAACTTTTATATTTTTATGTTATTGTTTGAATAAAATTAGGAGGGGTAAAGAAATTGAAAAGAAAAGGAGATAGATATTAAAGAGAGAGAGAAAAAAAAAATAGGCATGGGATTCTTACTTCAATTTTCGCGTGACATTTTACTTTATTTAAAATACCAAGCAAACAACTCTAATATAAAAGTAATATCAATTAAATATATAAACA
>NC_051401.1:7360757-7364038 GCF_015228065.2 Penaeus monodon
CACACATACACACACACACACACAGAGCGAGAGAGTTAATATACTAATAATGATAATAATAATAGTATTAATAAAAATAACAATAATAATAATAATAATAATAATAACAATAATAATAATAATAATAATAATAATAATAATAATAATAATAATAATAATAATAAATAATAATAATAAAAGATAAATAAAAAAATAGGTACAGAATGCATCCGAAGAGTAAGGTCGATCCTGAAAACAGAATTAAACTCGAAGAACAAACTAACAGCAATCAACACTCTTGCAATACCTGTGGTTACATATAGTTTTAACATGATAGACTGGAACATAAGTGAACTCAAACAAATTGACACTAAAATCAGGAAGCAATTGACAAGTAACAGAATGTATCACCCTTAATGCAGTTGGAATTACCGTACAAAACAACAACGATTGGTCTCTTGCAATACTTAGATCTAACCAACGATTGGATGCTTCAGTTAGTTAGAGTACATGAAAACTCCAAAAGGTCACACTCGGTAGTAAAGGAATCAGATAAGTATTCTCAGGAACTGGGTATTGAGAGCGAAAACATCGAACATATGTCGCGAATATTGGCTGCTAAACATAGAAAACAAAAAGCGAAGAAGGTCGGACAAGAAAAACTTGAATCTAGGTGGCATGAAAAACCTCTCTACGGACAGTTTGTAACTCGAAGCAAACAGGCTGATGTAGATGAAACCGCGACCCGTCAGTGGCTTAGAAGCTCTGGACTTAAAGGGGAAACAGAGGGTTTTATTCTTGCAGCCGAAGATCAAAGTTTGTTTACCAGAAACTATCAAGCTAATATCTTGCACAATGGCACTGACCCAAAGTGTAGGTTTTGTGAAGACAAGGTTGAGACGATTGATCACCTTGTGTCTGGTTGCTCAATATTAACACCGAATGAGTACAAAAATCGCCACGACAGAGTGGGTAAGTACCTGTATTGGAAGATCTGCAAGCACTTTTCTATCGGAATGCAAGATAAATGGTACAAACACCATCCAGAGCCAGTTACTGAAGGTAAAGATGCTACAATCTCGTGGAACTTTCCAATTCACACAGATTGTACTATACAAGCGAATCATCCAGATATCGTCATCAAGGACAAAATTAACAACACCTGCCTGTTTATAGACATGAGCATCCCTTCAGACAGAAACATTCCAACGAAAGTGTTCGAGAAGATATCAAAGTATAAAGACCTGGAAATAGAGGTGGAAAAGATGTGGCATTTAAAAACCAAACTTTGCCTGTTGTTATTGGAGCTCTTGGCCTTATAAAGAAAGGTACTGATAAGTTTCTTGAACAAATACCGGGAAGTCCAAAATTAGAAGTCCAAAAAATAGTTTTAAACAGCACAGCGCATATTCTCAGAAGAGCCTTATCGATCTGAAGTGTTTTTGTGTTCGTGAACTGACTTGACTGGATGTTTGATTTGTGGTTGTTCTGCATATTTTTGCATGTTTTTGTTGATGTTCCATTGCCTCAAACTTCAATCACCCTAGGTCGCTGGTAGTGACTCGGTGTTTGATTTTAATTAGCAGATCTAAGGAAACGTTTGCATAAAAAAAATAATAATAATAATAATAATAGTAATAATAATGATGATAATAATAATAATTATTATTATTATTATTATCATTATTATTATTATTATCATTATTGTTATTGTTATTATTATTATTATTATTATTATTATTATTATTATTATTATTATGAAAATGATAATAATTATAATAGAAATAATCACAGAATAATAATAATAATAATAATAATAATAATATTAATAATAATAATAATAATAATATAAATGATAATAATAAAGATAAAGATAAAGATAATGATAATGATAATGATAATGATAATGATAATGATAATGAAATGATAATGATGATAATAATAAAATAATAATAATAATAATAATAACAATAGCAATAATGATAATAACTATAATAATTAAGCAGAACAAATGCAATCACGTACAAACAGGACCTGCAACGGGACAGCAAATTAAGTTGAGTTAAGTTAATTAAGTTAATTAAGTTGAGCAAATGATTAATCAACTTTATTTGTTCTTTGTATGCGCCTATGACGTCACGACTCATTCCATATCTGTTCGTATCAAATTCAAATTTTGATTTGCATATGACACGCGTCCATGGCCTTTGTTTGTTTGCTTGTGTGTTTGTTTTCTCTCTCTATTTCTCGGTTTGTGTCTCTTTTTCTTTTCTTTCACTCTCTTCTTTATAGATGTATAGATAGATAGACATAAATAAAAAAAAAAATAGATCGATCGACCGATAGATAGATAGACAGTAAAAAATATAGATAGAGAGAGAGGGGGGAAGGGAGAGATAGATAGATAGATAAATTGATAGATAGACAGATAGATAGATAGACAGCTTGCAAGCAGAACAACGAAGAGAAGTACAAGAAAACACAAGAATATGCCGAAGGCCTTTTCGCATTTATTGCTTCAAGGCACTTCCCTTCGTTGTCCTACTTGCAGCTAGATCAAGAGATGCATGTAAATTGAAAAAAAAATGTTGCATATGTCTGTTATTATCAATTTTCAAAACTTGAGTAAGAAAGAGTGAACAGGGGAGAGAAAAACACATTAAAAAAAAAAAAAAAAAAAAAAAAAAAAAAAAAAAAAAAAAAAAATATATATATATATATATATATATATATATATATATATATATATATATATATATATATATATATGTATATATATATATATACATATATATATATATATATATTAGATATATATAACTACCCTATTTTATCCTTATTACATTTTCTGGTATTCTCTATGTATATAAATAATTCTAATAATCTTCGTCCTAGTTATCATCATCGTCATCATTTTCATCTTCGTCCACCTCATCATTCTTATCACCATCACCATTATCATCATCGATATCGATATAATATTCGTCATCATTATCACCATCAACATTATCATTATCACTATCAAAATCACTCTTCATCATCATCACTACCATCATTGTCATAATCACTATTAATATCATCATAAACATCAATAATTATCACTATCACTATCATAATAATCATCACTATCAATATCATCGTCACCATCATCATCAAAATCACCATCACAGTCAGCATCACAATCATCATCACTACTGCCACCAATACTACTATCACTATCACCTTCATCTTTATCATTATCACCATCAAAATCATCCTCTTCATCATCATCACTATCATCGTCATAATCACTATTAATCAAA
>NC_051401.1:7381638-7384138 GCF_015228065.2 Penaeus monodon
GTCTTCGTTTTCTTCTACTTTTCCTCCTCTTCTTCTTCCAAATCCTTCTCCCTCTTCTTTTTTCATCTCCTCTTCTTTTTCTTCTCTTTCTCCTTCCTTCTCCTATTCTTTTTTTCTCTCTTCTTCCTCCTCTTCTTCTTCCTATTCCTTCTCCTTCTTCCTCCTCCTCCCCTTTTTCTTCTTCTTATTTTACTTATTCCTGTACATCTTTTTTTACTTTTACTTCCATTTTCTTCATTAAGAAACAATTTTATAAGAAAAATGAGAGAAAAAATAAAAGAGAGAGTGAGAAAAAAATAGTTGTTCTCGGTAAACAAAGAAATATATATATTTATATGTATATATATATATATATATATATATATATATATATATATATATATATATATATATATATATATATATATATATATATATATATATATATATATATATATATTACTTGCAGGCTGTAGCAACATCTGTGAACATTTTATATTCATCCACTTATCCATCTGTCTGTCTGTCTGTCTGTCTATCTGTCTATCTGTCTATCTGTCTGTCTGTCTGTCTGTCTGTCTGTCTGTCTGTCTGTCTGTCTGTCTGTCTGTCTCTTACTTTCTCCTTCTGTCTTCATCTCCTTTTCTCTCTCTGCATATGTAAATAAAACCACTAGAATAAAAATAAAATAAGATAAAATAAAATAAAATAAAACAAAAATAAATAATAATAAAAAAGTAATCATATAAGATTAAATAAATAATCACAAATAAGACCAATACTATTACCTCATAAAATAACAACAACCCATCTAGTTCAGTGTGTATTTCCCGATAGTGTTGAGCAGGAGTTTGTACCAGTGTAGTTTGACTCGTGTATTGGAGGTAGTGATAGGCCGTCTTTTCTGTGTGACTTGAGGTTATGAAAGGTATTGGAAATTATGCTTAAAATTGATAAGGTGAGTTTTAAGAGATTAAGGAAAATGGAGACGGAGAGAGAGAGAGAGAGAGAGAGTACGATAGAGAGAGAGGGAGAGAGAGAGAGAGAGAGAGAGAGAGAGAGAGAGAGAAAATGAACGAAATAAAGAGAGAGAGAGAACGAGAGAGATGGAAAGAGAATTAGAGAGGGGGAAAGAGAAAGAAAGAGTGAGAGAGAGCATATTTTAGACACATTCATGTGTATGTGTATGTGCGTGGGAATGTGAAGGTATATGAATTAAACTACGTGATTATTTTTGTGCTTGAATGTGCACGTATCTGTATATGTATCCGTCGTTATCTGTGACATCCCAAGCGACAAGGTGGAAATCCTGTAAAAAAAATAATAATAATAAAAAAAGAAGAGAGAGGGGGGGGAGGGGGAGTGGTTACTTCCCTAACCTCCCGATAATCTTGCAACTTTGCAATCATAAATCTTTCCTCAAACGGCTTCGAGCTATTTTTAGGTCCTGGTTTTAATTACTGCTATCGGATGTGAGTCGATCTTTAGAGAAATTTTATTAGCGGCCTATACACTGTAAATATGTGGAGAGGAATAAGAAAAGCAATGATAATAATAAAAAAAATAACAAAAAAAAAGAGATAAATAGTTCATAAACATATAAAAACGAAAATTCACTTCGGCTTCCCTTAAGCACAATTAAGAAACGTATCGGCATTACTCAAGAAACTTCACACTTTAGTAAAGAGGATCAGACACTATGGAACAAATAAAAGGTACTCGTAGATCTAAAATCCTTTCTAAAAGCATTCAGATCCCAAGATACCGTCAAAGGATCCTAAGTGATTCACAGCATCTATACCGGGGACGAGCCTAACATGTTATCTGGTGAGTCATTTCGTCTATGGATTAAATTGAAGCCGTATTGTTGTTATTAAATGTAATTATATACTTTTTTCACTTATTTGTACTTTTTGCTGCTGTTACAATCAGCTATTGTTATAATGTTCATAGTTGATGATACTAGGACCATTATTAGTACTAGCATTATCATTGTTATTCTTATCATTATCATCACCATCATCATTATTACTATTATTATCAGTGTCATTATTATCAACATTACTAATTATTATTATTATCATTATTATTATTATTTTTATTATTATCATTATTATTATTATCATTATTACTGCTAACATTAGTTTTATTTTCATTATTTTTTATTACAATTATTATTATATATGTTGTCATCATCAATATCTTTATCTTGATCATGAAATAAATCGCATTTATTTTGATTCGAGATAAATGATAATGATAATAAGAATGATAATAATAACAGTGGTGAATGTAATAATAATAATTATAATAATGATAATAATAACAATGGTAATAACATAATAATGATAATGATGCTGATAATGATAATGAGAATGAGAATGAGAATAATTATTATTATTGTTCTTATTATTGTTTTTGTTAAAATAATAATGATAGTAATAATAATGGTAAAAAAATCTTAGCAATCTTAAATTCTGCACCATACATATAATAATAAAATAATAAATAAATAAATAAA
>NC_051401.1:7389138-7391638 GCF_015228065.2 Penaeus monodon
TCAGCAAGATATTTACGGTGAAAAAAGAACAAAATTTTCCTTGGCTTTAATAGATGAATCACTTAATTTTTAGCACAACAGACAGAGACAGAGAGTGTAATTTTTTCCCTGTTTCGTAGTAAAAACTTTTTTTTTCTCTTTTTTTTTTAGTATTGAGTATGCCATGTTTTTACTCTTCAGAGATAATGTATCTTATTCATAATATTCATAATATTATACTGGAATCGTATAATTTGTGACGTAATATGTTACAATCAAACAGCTGATTTGTCATCATTATTATTATCTTTATCCTTATTCTTTTTATTATTATTATTTTTATTTTTACTATTATTATTATTTTCGTTGATATTGTTGTCATTGTTATTGTAACTGTTAGGATTATTGTAAGTATTATCATTGCTATTATCATTATCATTATTTTTGTTACTATGATTATTATATTAATATCATCATCATTATTATTTTATTATTATATTTATTATTATTATTATCATTAACATTATTATTAATAGCAATACTACTGATAATAACAATAATGATAATAAGAATAATGATGACGATGATATCATTCAAAGTAATAATGATAATAATAGCAGTGATACTAATAACGTTAGCCTTAATAACAACAATTTTAATAACAATTATCATAATTATAATAAATCTAGTTTTTGTATTGTTGGTTTTTCTTCCATAGTATCAGCACGGAAAAGTGTTTTACCATTCATAATAATACCCACAAGTAGAATAATAATAATAACACTGATAACAATTACAACCATACAATATACTACAACAACAACACAGAGAAAAGCAAAGCAATTCTAATACAGAGTGATCATAGTAATCACATGTCATAATAGGAAAAGCAATATAAGGTCCCCCTTTCTCACGTTGTAATACTAACTCGTCTGGTTTCCCCTAAATAACAATGTTGGGAATTCGTTCTTGATATCTCAGAGTGTACATTATATTCCACCCTCGGTTTCATCTGCTTTTTTAAGGTGGAGATTGAGCATGTGAGTGCTTTCTGGGTGATTACTAATGGCACGGTTAATGAAGAGTCTGGGCATTGTGCTTATGGTGTGATTATGTATACGCGTGTGTGAGTGTATACACATACACACACACACACACACATGATCATGTGTGTGTGTGTGTGTGTGTGTGTGTGTGTGTGTGTGTGTGTGTGTGTGTCTACCTATCTATCTACAAATCTCTATCTATCTATCTATATATATATGTGTGTGTGTGTGTGTGTGTGTGTGTGTGTGTGTAACCAATATATTGATCGAGAGAAAGGTAGGTAGACAGACAACTATAGATATATGTTTGTGCATACATACATATATAAAAAAAAGATAGATAAACAGACAAGGAACGCGTTTCAAACGAATCCTCTCAGTGAGCATCCATCATGGGGAAACTTGAGGAAGCTACATGCTTTAAAAAAACTACCTTCTTAGAAATTAAATTGAATTGACCCTTCTCTCCTACTAGGACTTTGCTAACCGACCTCTCGGCCTCGTCAATAACTACGACAGGAAAATTATATCGTGTCACAACGCAGAGTCTTATATAAAGTCTATAAGCTTCAGGGTCTTGAAAAAAAAAAGAAAAAAAATGTGATGTGGTTTGTCACATTAATTCTGATGATTAGATTAGATTTTTTTTCTTTTTTTAAGTTACTGTAAAGAACAAAAACATGACTAATCTTACATTTTTAAATAAATCAAATAAATAACTAAACAAATACATGAATAAGCAATAAAAAAAACATAAATAAAACATCAGATTAATGAAACAAATAAAATAAACAGACAATACTAGATAGAAAAAAAAAAAACAAGAAAAAAAAAATATGTATCACGGCTACGGACTCCCTACAAGGAATCTGCCCAGATGATATTTCAAAATACCAATTACACGAGGAAATGAAGTATACTTTATCAATACGGATTTCTGGTGTTCATCCAAGAGGCCTAGTGACCTAATGACCTGTGTTCTGGCTCTGTGCCTCGAGAACCACCAATTTGGCTTCAGGGGAGGAAGAGGAGAGCCGCGGTGGTGTCTAAGCTGGTGTCATTCATGCTGGTGTCGGATAAGTTGGTGTCGGCTAAGCTGGTCTCGGCTAAGCTAGTCTCGGCTAAGGTAGTGTCATCCAAGTTGGTGTCGGCTAAGCTGGTCTCGGCTAAGCTGGTCTCGGCTAAGCTAGTGTAGGCTAAATCGTGGTCACCTAAGAACATTGCAATGACGGGTATCGTCTTTAAACAGCATCATTCTTCGTCAACTTACACCAGATAAGGTACGATTATTTTGTGGCATAGAATAAAAGACAGAGATGGCATTACCTACTAATCTATTGATTTAACAATCTGTCTATCTATCTACTTACAGCAAGCATTTATACATAATACATACACACACACATACATACAGAATACATACATACATACATACATACATCAATATATATATATATATATATATATATATATAT
>NC_051401.1:7399138-7404138 GCF_015228065.2 Penaeus monodon
ATGACTGTCCCTTTTTTCAAAGTTTATGGAGTCAAAGAAAAAAAAAATTAACCCTACAGTAGTTTCTTAGAATTGTGATTTATAATGAAATCTAGCATACAATGAAAAAAGAAAATACACACACACACACACACACACACACACATGAGTGTATAAACGCACATTCATTTCTATTCTGTTATTATTATTATTATTATTAATATTATCAGTATTATTGTCGTTATTATCGAAATAGCTTTAAAAAGGTGATTTTCATGAAGCTGTAGTTGTTAAGAAATTTACATAACAAAAATATAATTAACAATAATTCTGCTTTTATAACAACATATCCAAATGGAATCGACACCGCAAAGCTAATAATCATTCTGTAAATCTGAGTTAATATTCATAGCTTTCATTCCTTCCTCTTTAGCAATGGGGCGAATCTATTACCTAAGTTTTCTTCCCAGTGTATTCTCTTAGCATAATTCCAAGGGGTAGTTTAATGAAAAGAGTTTTGAGAACTTTTAAGGGTGAACGTGGAAATTGCTTCCTCCTGGCGGTAATCTCATTTCTAGTAATTTTTTTTTTATGCTTATAATCTAAAAGCTTTGGTTGCTTAGCCACTTAAGTTTTAATTCACCAATTTTCATGGTCTCAATCCTTCTCTGCCTATTTATTTGTCTGTCTGCCTATTTGCCTATCTGTTTGCCTGTCTTTCTATCTGTCTGTCTGTCACTCTTTCTGTGTACCTGAATAACTTTCTATCTATTTAGTTACTTATCAACTTACCTATCTATCTGTCTGTCTGTTGGTCAGTAAAACACACACACAACACACACACACACACACACACACACACACACACACACACAACCAACCCACACACACACCCCACACACTACACACTCACACCAAACACATACACACACACACACACACATACACACACACACACACAACACACACACACACACACACACACACACCAAACATATATATATATATATATAAATATATATATTATTAATATATATTTTATATATTATATATATATATATATATAACAACACACAGACACACACACACACACACACACACACACACAACACACACACACACACACACACACACACACACACACAAGCGCGCACACACACACACATACACACACACACACACCCACACACACACACACACACACACACGCACGCACGCACACACGCACACATACACTCACAGATATACGTATATCTTTCAAACAAATTGTAAAGAAATCCGGGAAGTCTTGTATTACACGCGGAAGTTGCACACACAATGATTTAAGAATTGCAGATCAAGAGTTATTTGTCTTTTCAGTCAACATTTCTCCTCAGATGAAGATTGACTTTCCGATTCAACTTTTTATTTTTTTTATTTTTTTATTTTTCTTTTTTATTTTTATTTTATTTTTTTTTCTTTTTGAGCTTCTGTTCTGTGTAAAGTTTTTTTTGTCTTGTTTTGTTTTCCTTTGTTTTGTTTTAATATCGAATTTCTCTTCCTCACTTATCTTTTTTTTTCTGTTACTTACAATGATTTTTTTTCTGCTCGTACTCATCAGTTTCATTAGCCAAAAATCATTATGAAAAAAAATTCCCTTTCATTACACTTTATGTCGCATCTGAATGCCATTAGAATTTTTAATTGCCAAACCACCACTGCCAAATCAAATCAGGGAAATTCGCCATTTCATTAAGGTTGCGGATGTAGTCTTTTATTAATATAATTCTGATCGTTACATAGCCAGAAACTTATTATTATTATCATGCTGTTTTTGTAGTAGTAGTAGTAGAGTAGTAGTGGTAGTAGCAGCACTGGTAGTAGTAGTACTAAGAGTAAAAGTAGTAGTAGTAATAGTAGTAACAGTAGTAGTAGTAATAGTAGAAGTAGTAGTAGCACTAGTAGTAACAGTAGTAGTAGTGAATAGTAATAGTAGTGGTGGTGGTGGTAGTAGTAATAGTAGAAGCAGTAATAGCATTAGTAATAGCAGCGATATTATTAGTAATAGTAGAAGTAGTAGTAATAGTAATAGCAGTCCATCGAATTATGTTTTCCAATCCGTAACACAAGAGAGTTAAAAAACACTTTTATCTTCCCTTGTGTACAATATAAACTAAACATGTAAATTATTGTGAACATTAGCTTAACTTTTTGATACATGCACCCTGGTCAAATTTCGTATTCCATCGTTCTGTTTATGGTTAAAGTTAGTACTCAGGAAAAACGAAAAATCATTAACTTTATACTCAGTTCATGACCGCAAGAAGCGTCATAAAAAGTTTATTTTATTACAAGAATATACAGTATTTTTGCCCACAGGCCTTTCAAAACCAGTAAGATTATTGTACACGCACACACACACACACACACACACACACACACACACACACACACACACACACACACACACACACACACACACACAAACATACACACACACACACCAACCACACATGTATGTATACAATATATGTGTGGGGTGTATATACATACATATTTTATATTTTAATATATAATATATATATATATATATATTATATTATATATAATATAGAAAATATATATATATAATATATATATATATTTTATATATTATATATATATATATATATATATATATATTCACACATACACACACACACACACACACACACATTTATATACATATATATACATGTGTGTATATATACATACATATATATATATATATATATATATATATTTTATATATATATATTTTATATTTATTTATTTATTTATTTATTTATGTATTTATTTATATTTATATTTATTTACACACACACCCATTCCACCCCCCTCCTTCCCCTCCTCCGGCGCTGAACAAAAGAGTTGGTAAGTTGTTCAGTCTTGTTCAGGGGAAGCTTTGTTTGTTTTTGCGTTTGTTTTTTCTTATCTATTATTTCTAATTCTCTGTTTACTCATTTCTTTCTCGATATATTTATATAACAATTTATCTATCTCTTATGTATTTATTTATTTATTCATCCATTCATATGTTTATTTTTTTATTTTTTTATTTATTCATCCATTCATCCGTTTTTGGTTTATTCATTTATTTATTTATTTATTTATCTAATTATTTATCTAATTATTCATTTATTTGTCTTTAATTGTATATCATTTTATTTTATTTGCTCTTCTGCTTGCCTATTTATTTATCATTTTAGTTATCGGTTCCCTTGCTTATTCATCTATATTATTGTTATGATGATATAAATAGATAGATAGATAGATAGATGTGTGTGAGGTACAACACTTTTAAGTTTAAAGTTTTTATAATAATTTCTATATTGATTATTTTATATTAAGTTAAAAAAAAAAATTAAGTTTAAAGAAACTTTTGTAATAATGATAATAATAATAATAATAAGAAGAAGAAGAAGAAAAGAGAGATGTGAATTTTTATTTTATCTTATTCTATTATTATTATCATTTTCTTTTTCTTTTTCTTTTTCTTTTTTTTTACTAAAAGCAGCTTATCTTCTCGGAAAAGCAAAATGATCCTCTAAATGCTTGTATTTGTGGCTACATGGAAAAGGGGAAATATATTGAAAGGAAGATATCTCTCTCTTTCTCTTTCTCTCTTTCTCTCTTTTATTCTCTTTTTTTTCTCTTTCTCTCTCTCACTCTTTCTCTTTCTCTCTCACACTCTTTCTCTTTCTCTCTTTCTCTTTCATTCTTTTTCTTTCTCTCTTTCTCTCTTCATTCTTTTTCTTTCTCTCTTTCTCTCATTCTTTTTCTTTCTCTCTTTCTCTCTCTCACTCTTTCTCTTTCTCTCTTTTTCTCCTCTCTCTCACTCTTTCTCTTTCTCTCTTTCTCTCTTTCTTTTCTTTCTCTCTCTTTCTCTCTCTCACTCTTTCTCTTTCTCTCTTTCTCTCTTTCTTCTTTTTTTTTTTCTCTCTTTTCTCTCATTTTTTTTTCTTTCCCCTTTTTCTCTCATTTTTTTTTCTTTCCTTTTCTCTCTCTCACTTTTTTCTCTTTTTTTCTTTCTCTTTTCATTCTTTTTCTTTCCCCTTTCTCTCTCTATTTTTCTCTTCCTCCTTTCTCTCTTCCTCTTTCCTTTCTCTTTTTCTCCTCTCACTTTTTCTCTTTCTCTTTCTCTTCTCACTTCTTTCCTTTTTTTTCTCTCTCTTCTCTTTCTCTCTCCTAAATTTTTCTCTTTCCCCTCTTTCTCTCCTCCCCTTTTTCTCTTCTCCTTTCCTCTTACTTTTTTTTCTCCTATTTTTTTCTCTTTTTTTTTCTCTTTCCCCTCTTTTTTTTTCTCCGTTACTCTCTCCCCTTTTTCTCTTTCTCTCTTTCATTCTCTTTCTTTCTCTCTGTCTCTCTCTTACTCTATCTCATTCCCTCTTTCTCTCTCTCACTCCTCTTTTTCTCTATTTCTCATACACTCTCCTCTCTCTCTCTCTCTCTCTCCTCTCTCTCCCCTCTCTCTCTCTCTCTCTCTCTGTCTCTATCCTTCCCTCTCGCCCCCTCTCTCTCCTTCCCTCTCCCCCCACCCTCTCCCCCCACCCTCTTCCTCCCTCTCCCTCACCCTCTCCCTCCCTCTCCCCTCCCCCCTCTCCCTCCCTCTCCCCCCACCCTCTCCCTCCCTCTCCCCACCCTCTCCCTCCCCCTCCCCCCTCTCTCTCTCCTTCCCTCCCTTTAATTTCCAAGCCTCTGAATCACCCGCGTCTCACCAAAACAACTTTGTGATCTTGTGTTTATTACTTTGCAACGTCCCCGGGCTCATCAAGAGGGCGTAGAGAGGTCACTGCCACCACCCGATTGGTACGTTCGGGAATTAGTGTGTGGTGAAGGAGGGGATGCAAGGTCGAAAGAATTGTGGAAAGGAGCGACAGTAATGTGCGTATGTGTACAGTATCTCACAAAAGGAAGATACAAAAATTATGTGTTTCTGTGCCACAAGATCCTATGCACTATAAAGGTGTTGCAGATATTGTTTCTTTTTTCTGTCTGTTTCC